>NC_060139.1:846802747-847117025 GCF_021461385.2 Schistocerca piceifrons
GAGGAAGACGAAAGGCACGCGTTTTAGCTCACGCAGGCTGGCGTAAGGTCTGGAACAGGACAAGGAAATTAGACTTTAGAAAAAACGGACGTAGCTGGTGGAACACTTAACTTTAATCCATTATTGGTGAACGTCGGTCTGACGGTACATGAATCACAAGATCAATAACAACTGATAATGGCGCCTTGCTAGGTCGTAGCAAATGACGTAGCTGAAGGCTATGCTAACTATCGTCTCGGCAAATGAGAGCGTATTTTGTCAGTCAACCATCGCTAGCAAAGTCGGTTGTACAACTGGGGCGAGTGCTAGGAAGTGTCTCTAGACCTGCTGTGTGGCGGCGCTCGGTCTGCAATCACTGATAGTGGCGACACGCGGGTCCGACGTATACTAGCGGACCGCGGTCGATTTAAAGGCTATCACCTAGAAAGTGTGGTGTCTGGCGGTGACATCACAATTGTCGTCCCCGCTGTAGCCAGGCAAAAACTTTTTTTATTTTGTTTCCTTTTGCTCCTTCTCTTTTTGTTTACAGACATTACTTAGTAAAGAAAGCGCAGGTCATTTACTGGTAACGACGCAGTTCTGGAGCTTTTACTCATTTACTTGTGATGCAATACGCTAAGTTTTTGCTGTATTGTGCATTGCAATAAACCAGCAGGGACAACGAGACCGTAAATAAAATAATAGATCTTACCTCAGTGTAAAAACTTAACTGTCTAATACAATGTCTGCCTGACGCAAGACTTGAACCCGGAGCCACAGGGGCTAAAGTCACGCACGTAAGGCGGGAGCCACGCCAACGTCGGTACTCGACTTGCGTTGAGAAGATCACGTGCGACAGACTGATAGCTCAAACAGTACGTACAGCTAGGTACGTCAACTGGTAACGTTCTATGTTCAACACTTGTCATCTATTTTTGGAATATTTCCCGATATTTGCGATCCCGTGTGTATTACATTGCATTACTTATCTCAGAATCATTCACGTCACTTCCGAGGTTTTTAAACATTAATAAGGATCACCCTGTAGATGAAAAAGAGTGCCGGTGGCAAGCTACATCCTTACTAAACTCCTTGATTTGTTATTATCTCTTCTCTCTTTGAGCTGCTTCTGTTCCTGATTATTTTGGAGTCTTCATACATCTTTGTGATTGTCTGAATCGGAAATCCTCTTCTCCCAATAATATTCAAGGTGTAATGCGCCTGTCAAAAGCTGAAAGTTAATAAAAGCAACAACTGTTACTAGATCGACTTTCCGTCGTTTTCTAAAATTATTTTAATGCTGAAAACATTATCGAATGGCCTCTTCCAAGAGCCACTTTATTCTTCTCCCAGGCAAACATAAGCTTTTGCTCTTAGGCGACTATTTAATTTGTTTCGAATGAATTTTACTAACTGCATTGAAAAAAGACTTATACCTCTATCATTGCTACGTATATTTCTTAACCCTTATTTAAAAATATAAATTACCTCTGCGGTCTTCCGAACAGCATGGGCTTTATAAATACGCAAGCACTGACTGAATAAATGTAAAATAAATGTAAAAGCCTAATTCAGTGGTCCTCCATATTCAATATATTCTATATTTATTCCATATGAGCCACACATTATTTTACGCTTTTTAAAACCTTTTGGAGATCACCTAACGCCACTGAGTCAAATTCCTTAATATACTGGTGATCAAGTATTCCCTACTTGTTGCAGCAGTGTCATTACGCCATAGTTTTTCATAAAGTTTCTTCCATTGTTCTTTACCGATAACATTAATTCTAGCCCTGACTCTTGTCGACTGATTTAGGTTTCTCAACATTTTACAGCCAACATTCTGCTTCTCATCTATGTTTGTTATCAGTTTAAACCAAAGATTCATGGCGTGCGTTTCTTATTTCCTTTTTAGCGTGTCTTCACTCATCTTTATACTGCTGCTCTGTTTCTTGTGCTCTGTCTCGTAGTAGAAGTTCTTATCCTTTTTGTTCTTGATTCACAGCTTCCTCTATCTCATAAGTTCCGTATCCTCAAGCCTCTTAATCCTTTCTTTTTCTTTTTTTTCTTTCTTCTGACTATTTTAGATGTTGCTTTTCGAATATAGCGTTTAATGTTATTCCACTCAGTATCTATATCGTCAGCTGTCAGAGTGCTTAATAGACACTGATGTGATCTATGTCGGTAAGGTTTTCTGATACTTTCCTCCTGCAATAAATATACACTGATCAGCTAGAGCATTATGACCCCCCTACCTAAAAGCCGGTATGTCCACCTTTCGCACAGACAACAGCGACGGCGTGTCGTGGCATGGAAGCAATGGGGCCTTCGTAGGCATCTGTACACACAAGTCACGTAATTACCGTAAATTTCGGGTAGGGGAGGGGGTCGATGAGCACTGTCGCGAGGTTTACTCACGTCCCAGTTATGTTCAATCGCGTTCACATCTACCTATGGTTGGTTCAAATGGCTCTGAGCACTATGGGACTTAACATCTGTGGTGATCAGTCCCATAGAACTTAGAACTACTTAAAACTAACTAACCTAAGGACATCACACACATCCATGCCCGAGGCAGGATTCGAACCTGCGACCGTAGCGGTAACGCGGTTCCCGACTGAATCACATCTACCTAGTTAGGGGGCCGTCACATCAACTAGAACTCGCCTCTGTGTTTATCGAATCACTCCATCACGTTCCTATCCTTTTGACATGGCATTCTGTTGAAAAATGCCACTGCTTTCGGGAAACATGACTGTCATGGAGGGGTGCACGTGGTTAGCAATCAGTATACGATACTCCTTGGCCGTCGTGGTGCCTTGCACGAGCTCACCTGGATTCATGTATGCCCACGCGAATATTCGCCAGGGCAGAATGGAGCCGCCACCAGCGTGTCTCCATTCTGCAGTACAGGTGTCAAAGAGCTGTTCGCTTGGAAGATGACGGATTCCCGCCCTCCCATCGGCACGTTGAAGAAGGTATAGGGATTCATCAGACATGCAACCCACTACCACTGCCCCAAAGTCCAGTGGCGATCGTCACTTGCCCACTTCAGTCGTAGTTGCCGATACCGTGCTGTTAACCGTGACACATGCGTGAGTCGTCGGCTGCGGAGGCCCATCGTTTGGAGTGTTCGGTGCGCTGTGTGTACAGACACACTTGTACTCCGTCCAGCATTAAAGTCTGATATTAATTTCGCCACAGTTCGCAGACTGTCCTGTTTTACCAGCCTGCCCAGCATAAGACGTCCGACATTTGTAATGAAGGGTGGCCGGCCAACCCCATGACGCCTGGACGTGGTTTCACCATGGTTTTGCTACGTGTTGAAGACACTCACCACAGTACTCATCATACACCCGACAACTCGTGCCGTTTCCGAAAAGCGGGTGCCGAGCCTCCGGGTCATCACACTCTACCCTCGATCACACTCAGATAGACAGCGCGCGCCTTCCCCATTCTACACACCGTCAGCACGCTCTCTAATACTACATGCACCGTGCATGTGCCTGAGTAGTAGTCGTTCTTCGACATGTGACGCTGCTGTCGCCTGGGCGTGTTTATACTGATAGTCGGTCGCAGGTCATAATGTCGTGGCTGGCCAGTGTACTTTGAATATTTCCTCTGCATAATTGGGTTCCTTTTTATAGATTTTCTTCCATCTGGCTGTTAATGTTATAGTTTCTATTAGCAGCAAATGATCTGAAAAGATGTGCTTTGCCCCGAAAAGCCTTAATTCCTGTACATGATTCCTCATTTGTGAGTCTACAAAAAAAAAAAAAAAAATTGTTATGGATTTTAAGCCTGGAACCGACCACCTGTGTATATCCTTTTTCCTGAAGAATGAAAAGCATATTTTAATTTATTACGTGTTGCAGACTGCCTTTTCTCTCGTCCATTATCATTAACTTCTTGCTCTCAAAAAGTGCCTACTATCAGTATCGATGCAACTTATTCACCAATTCTTCCACTTAGATCCCCACATATTAAAATTAAAAATTAAACGAATCTCTTCGCAATAAGTTCAATTTGTTACTGAGCTGACATTGTTTTTCTCTACATGACAGATATAATCTGATTAGTTGTGACTAAACAGTGTACTGGATCGGTGTTCGAACCACAACACTTGTCTTCCAAAGTCAACACTCGTCTGACAACTAAAGGAACCAAACTTTAAAGTCTGACAATGTTTTACCGTGCGATCAGTTTTTCTCCATGCCTTCCAAATTCCGCAGAGACTGTCATTTGATGATACAGCGCTTTTAATGAGGATGGAGTCATCTCCTTCTCTTTTGTATAAATACCGTGCACTCGTACGGACTTTAAAGAGTGTAGGGACGACAAAACCAGTACGTACTAGAATTTTTGCTACAACGAAAATAGCACATATGTTAAGACATACCTGAAAAATACTTACTGGTAATTAATCAGTTCACGATAAGGGCTTCTTTTCCCTGTGGCAGGACCCAAGTGAGTGTTGATGTATTCCTGTACACTTATGAGGTCACATGTAACGAGATTCTTGTACTTCCTGTACACGATGTCATTTAATATTGCAGCTTCTTTTTGGGCGCTGCATAACCTCTCAAACGTTTCTATGTAACGTTCTGGGATATTTTCTTTTACAACGTGCCTCTCGTAAACAGCGGTGAGAACTGGATCACTGGAATTCTGTATTACAACAAATTAGAGATGTTAACGACAGAAATATCAGCATAAATTTAACTCATAGTTTCAGAAGACATCTAAGTCACTACTGATCTGTACTTTAAAAACCATATCAATGAGAGTTTTTCAAAGGTTATATTAGCAAAGATACTCGTTCCTAGAGGTAAGGTGATTATTCATGTTTGTACACTCATGCTCATAAATTAAAGATAATGCTGATACATGGTGAAATACGCTCTGGTGGGCGGTTTGCGGCTTTAAATCACTTCGGGATATGACCATGCGGTGCATTTGACCTGCGGTCGTCGCACAGTGGCGCTGGCAGCAGCCCACATTCGCAGAGGTGAGTTGGTGCATGTCAGAGTACGATGCAGTGAGTAAGTGTGCAGACGTTTTCAGATGTGCTAATGGTGACTGTGTGTTGAAAATGGCTCAAAGAACACGTATTGATGACGTTATGAGGGGTAGAATACTAGGGCGACTGGAGTCTGGTCAAACACAGCAGGTCGTAGCACGGGCCCTCCGTGTGCCACAAAATGTGACCTCAAGATTATGGCAACGATTCAAGCAGACAGCAAACGTGTCCAGGAGCTACAGTACTGGACGTCCACAGTGTACAACACCATAAGAGGACCGATGTCTCACTATCAGTGCCCGTAGACGGCCACGGTATACTGCAGGTAGCCTTGCTCGGGACCTTGCTGCTGCCACTGGAACAGTTGTATCCAGACACACAGTCTACAGACGACTGAACAGACATAGTTTATTCACATGGAGACCTGCAAGGTGCATTCTACTGAACCCTGGTCACAGGAGAGGCTGTAAAGCCTTGTGTCAAGAACACAGTACACGGTCATTGGAACAGTGGTCCCAGGTTACGTTCACGGACGAGTCCAGGTATAGTCGGAACAGTGATTCTCGCCGGGTTTTCATCTGGCGTGAACCAGGAACCAGTACCAATCCCTTGATGTCCTTGAAAGGGACCTGTGTGGAGGTCGTGGTTTGATGGTGTGGGGTGGGATTATGATTGGTGCAGGTACACCCCTGAATGTCTTTGACAGAGGAACTGTAACAAGTCAGGTGTATCGGGACGTCATTTTTCACCAGTATGTCCGCCTTTTCAAGGGTGCAGTGGGTCCCACCTTCCTCCTGATAGATGATAACGCACGGCCCCACCGAGCTGCCATCGTGGAGGAGTACCCTGAAACAGAAGATATTAGGCGTATGGAGTGGCCTGCCTGTACTCCAGATCTAAACCCCATCGAGCACGTCTGGGATGCTCTCGGACGACGTATCGCTGCACTTCCTCAAAACCCTAGGGCACTTCAGGAGCTCCGACAGGCACTGGTGCAAGAATGGGAAGCTATACCCCAGCAGCTGCTCGACCACCTGATTCAGAATATTCCAACCTGTTGTGCGGCCTGTGTACATGTGCATGGTGATCATATCCCATCTTGATGTCGGGGTACATGCGCAGGAAACAGTTGCGTTTTGTAGCACATGCGTTTCGGGACGGTTTTCTCAACGTATCACCAATAACGTGGACTTACAGATCTGTGTCTTGTGTGTTCCCTATGTGCCTATGCCATTAGCGCCAGTTTTGTGTAGTGCCACGTTGTGTGGCACCACATTCTGAAATTATCCTACTTTATGAGCATGACTGTATGTGACTGCAATGAGAGAAACAAACAGGTCAACATAAACAAGGTATGTACACTAACGAAAAAAAATCGCAACAGCAAGAAAGAGTTGTGGGACATAAACAAAACTTGGTGGACGTGTTTCTACGTCTGATAGATGATGTCTACTCAGATTTCGCCCCAGTCACATAAGACAGGTGGCAGTACCGCCACTACGAAGACGCAAATCGGGTTTACTTTAAATACACGCTGTAAAGTTCGTTAGCTTTAGTTACCTTTGAGATTGGACGGGCTGAGTTAATGTTAGTCGGGAATGCCTTTAAGAGAACATAGAAGTCACTGTCAGTATGTCACTTAGTTTAAACGAGGTCGTCTAATATGACTACGAGAAGATGGATGTTCCTTCTTTGATACTGCTGGCAGCGGTGGTCACGAGAGTGTACGGTCGTGAGTAGATGGGGCTCCGGATGACCACGTGGAAGTACCGAGAGGTCAGACCATCGTGTTAGGCGTACGGGCCTGGCACATCTTCTGCCTCTGCAGCAGTTGGCACCACAGTGACACAACAAACTGTTACCAATAGGTTACTTCAAGAACAGTCCGAGCCAGACGCACAGTATCGTGATGCCAAACCACCGCGATTTGTGACTTCACTGGTATCACGCAAGAGCTCATGAGGGCTAGCGGGAGGACTGTTGTGTTTTCTGATGAAAACTAGTTCTGCCTCGGTGCCAGTGCCGTCCGTCTGTTGGTTAGGACGAGACTAGCTGAGAGCCTGCAATCAACCTTTCCACGTGCTAGACACACTGGACCTACACCTGATGTTATGGTCTGAGGTGCGATTTCGTATGACTGCAGGAGCACTCTTGTAGTTATCCCATGCACCCTGACTGCACATCCGTATGTCAATCTGCTGATGCGAGCTGTTGTGCTGCCATTCATGAACAGCAATACAGGGGGTATTTCCCAGCAGGATAACGCTCACCTATATACCGCTGTTGTACCACAACATGCTCTACAAAGTGTCAATACTTTGCCTGGGTCTGCTGGACCACCAGGTCTGCCTCCAATCAAGCACAAATGGGACATCATCGGACGACAACTCAGCGTCTTCCACAACCAGCGTTTGCCGCCCCTGTATTAACCGACCAAGTTCAGTAGGCACGGGACTCCATCCACGAACTGACGTCCTGCACCTATACATCACAACGCATGCACGTTTGCATGCTTGCATAAAACATTCTGGCGATTATATCGGTTACTAATGTAACAGCATTTCACACTTGCAATTGATCATATCACGTTTACATTAAATTGTTATCTTGTAATGTTACTCACTCAAACATGTCACCTAGACTTATGCATTCCACAAATTTCATTACTCTGCAATAACTAAACAGACCAAAAACGTTTTGCATCACCTCCGTTCCGAGAGTTCCGGAACCTGTAGAGAAAACTCGAACAGTCATCAACAGAAACATCATTTCCGCCCTTTTTATTGCTCATGAAAACCACACATTGCACGTTGTACCACTATACAGCGAGACCTACAGAGGTGGTGGTCCAGATTTCTGTACACACCGGTACCTCTAATATCCAGCAGCATGTGCTCTGGCATTGATGCATGCCTGTATTCGTCGTGGCATATTATCCACTAGTGCAACAAGGCACTGTTGGTCCAGATTGTCCCACTCCTCAACGGCGTTTCGACGTAAATCCCTCAAAGTGTTTCAAAAGGGCTGTCTATAGACGACGTGACCCACCAGTCTATCCCAGGCATGTTCGATAGTGTTCATGTCTGGAGAACATGCTGGCCACTCTAGTCGAGCGATGTCATTATCCTGAAGGAAGTCGCGCGAATTGTCGTCCATGAAGATGAATACCTCGGCAATATGCTGCCGATATGATTGCACTATCGGTCGGAGGATGGCATTCACGTATCGTTACGGCGCCTTCCATGACCACGAGCGTCGTACCACCCCAAAACAAGCAGGGAGCCTCCATCTTGCTGCACTTGCTGAACAGTGTGTCTAAGGCGTTCAGCTGACCGGGTTGCCTCCAATCAAGTCTCCGACGATTGTCTGGCTGAAGACATATGCGACAGTCATCGGTGAAGAGAATGTGATGTCAATCCTGAGCGGTCCATTCGGCATGTTCTTGGGCACATCTGTCCCGCGCTGCGTGCTGTCTTGGTTGCAAAGATGAACCTCGCCATTGACGTCATGAGTGAAGTTGCTCATCATGCAGCCTATTGTGCACAGTGTGAGTCGTAACACGCCGTCCTGTGGCTGCACGAAAAGCATTATTCAACATTATGGCGAGCCATAATACGTAGGTAGCGGTCATCCACTGCAGTAGTAGCCCTTGGGCGGGCTGAGCTGCGCCTTTTTTAGATTGAAGTCAGCTGATAGGTATTCCTGCTTAAGGGAAGTCTCTCTAACAAGGGAATCACTTTTGACAAAGCTTAGGTATACGAGTAATGAGGGAATTAGTATATTTCATCAAAATATACAAGGTATTAGAGATAAAATTAGTGAACTGCTTATAGATGTTGACTCTGAAATTATTGGTATATCTGAACACTTCTTACATAAGGAGATAATTCAGAGGCTTCCTTTACCAGGATACAGGTTGGCTGGCAGCTTTTCGAGGAGCTCTTTGCGGAGTGGGGGAGTAGCCATGTACGTGAAAAACGGCATCCCGTTTGAGTCAATTGATGTTTCAAAGTACTGCACTGAAAAGGTGTTTGAATGTTGTGCAGGTGTGGTTAAATTTAACGGAGCTAAACTTCAAACTGTTGTTATTTATAGATCCCCAGACTCCGATTTCACAACATTTTTGCTAAAGCTAGAGGAGGTTCTTGGTTCACTTTATAGGAAATATAAAAAGTTAGTTATATGTGGTGACTTCAATATTAATTGTATAAGTGATTGTGCAAGGAAGAGGATGCTGGCAGACCTCTTTAATTCATATAATCTTATGCAAACCGTGTTCTTTCCAACGAGAGTGCAAGGGAACAGTAGAACAACCATAGACAACATCTTTGTTCATTCCTCGTTACTAGAAAGGCATTCTGTTAGCAAAAAGGTGAATGGCCTTTCAGATCATGATGCACAAATTTTAACTTTAAAAGATTTTTGTGCTGCAACACGTGTTAAATATAGCCATCAGCTCTTCAGGAAAGCTGATCCAGTTGCTGTAGAGACCTTTGTAAACCTTATAAAGGAACAAGAGTGGCAAGATGTTCATAGCGCTGATACAGTAGACGATGAATATAATGCTTTTCTCAAGACTTTTCTCATGCTCTTTGAAAGTTGCTTTCCGTTAGAACGTTTAAAACAGGGTACTAGCACAAACAGGCAGCCTGGGTGGCTGACTAGAGGGATAAGAATATCTTGTAGAACAAAGTGGCAATTATATCAAAACGTTAGAAACAGTCAAAATCTAAATGCAGCAGCCCATTACAAACAGTATTATAAGGTGCTTAAAAATGTTATTAGGAAGGCAAAAAGTATGTGGTATGCAGATAGAATAGCTAAGTCTCAGGATAAAATTAAAACCATATGGTCAGTCGTAAAGGAAGTTGCTGGGCTGCAGAGACAGGTCGAGGATATAGAATCAGTGCGTAGTGGGAATGTCCGTGTTACCGATAAGTCGCATATATGTACAGTGTTTAATAATCACTTTCTGAATATAGCAGGTGAACTAAATAGAAACCTAGTCCCAACGGGGAATCATATAGCGCTCTTAGGAAAAAGTGTTCCAAGACTGTTACCTGAAATGTTCCTCCATGATACTGACAAGAGGGAGATTGAGTAAATAATTAAATCATTAAAGACAAAGAACTCTCATGGATATGACGGGGTATCTAGCAGAATACTGAAGTATTGTTCTATGTATGTTAGCCCAGTTCTCAGCCATATCCGTAACTTTTCCTTTAGGAATGGTCGGTTTCCTGACCGATTAAAGTACTCGGTAGTGAAGCCACTTTATAAAAAGGGAGACATTGATAATGTTGACAATTTTAGACCTATTTCTATGTCATCGGTGTTTGCTAAAGTTATCGAGAAGGTTGTATATATAAGGTTACTGGAGCATTTAAATTCACATAATTTGCTGTCAATTGTTCAGTTTGGTTTTAGACATGGTTTAACAACTGAAAATGCTATATTCTCTTTTCTCTGTGAGGTTTTGGACGGATTAAATAAAAGGTTGCGAACGCTAGGTGTTTTCTTTGATTTAACGAAGGCTTTTGACTGTGTTGACCACAAAATATTACTGCAGAAGTTGGACCATTATGGAGTAAGGGGAGTAGCTTACAATTGGTTCGCCTCTTACTTTAAGAACAGAAAGCAGAGGGTAATTCTCCGCAATATTGAGAGTGATAGTGATGTTCAGTTCCAATGGGGCACTGTTAAGTGGGGCGTTCCCCAAGGGTCGGTGCTGGGGCCACTGCTGATATTTATATAAATGATATGCCTTCTAGTATTACAGGTGATTCAAAATTATTTCTGTTTGCTGATGACAGCAGCTTGATAGTGAAGGATCTTGTCTGTAATATTGAAACAGTAACAAATAATGTAGTTCATGAAATAAGTTCGTGGCTTGTGGGAAATAATTTGATGCTAAATCACAGTAAGACTCAGTTTTTACAGTTTATAACTCACAATTCAACAAGAATCGATATTTTGATCAGACAGAATAGGCATATTATAAGCAAGACGGAACAGTTCAAGTTCCTAGGCGTTCGGATAGATAGTAAGCTGTTGTGGAAAGCCCATGTCCAGGATCTTGTTCAGAAGCTAAATGCTGCTTTATTTACCATTAGAACAGGATCTGAAATAAGTGACACTTCAACACGAAAAGTAGTCTACTTCGCATATTTTCATACGCTTATGTCGTATGGTATTATTTTTTGGGGTAATTCTTCTGATTCAAAAAGGGTATTTTTGGCACATAAATGGGCTGTTCGAGTTAAATGTGGTGTAAGTTCGAGAACCTCTTGTCGACCCCTATTCAAAAATCTGGGAATTCTGACATTGCCCTTACAGTATATATTTTCTTTAATGTCGTTTGTTCTTAGCAATATTAGCCTATTCCCAAGAGTTAGCAGCTTTCACTCAGTTAATACTAGGCAGAAATCAAATCTGCATGTAGAATGCACTTCCTTGACTCTTGTGCAGAAAGGAGTGCAGTATTCTGCTGCATTCATTTTCAATAAGCTACCACAAGAACTCAAAAATCTAAGCAGTAGCCCAAACACTTTTAAATCTAAACTGAAGAGTTTCCTCATGGCTCACTCCTTCTATTCTGTCGAGGAGCTCCTGGAAGAGCTAATAAATTAAGCAGATTCCAGTGTTACATTGTTGATTTTCTTCATTTAAACTTACGACTTGTCACCTGAATATGTTTTTTTTATATTTCATTTTATCTGTTTCTAATACCGTGTTATAATTTCATGTATTGACTCGTTCCATGACGATGGAGACATCTCCTTAATTTGGTCCCACGGAACAATAAATAAATAAATAAATGTAATCCACAGTTCGTGTCTCTCTGTATCTCCTCCATGTCCGAACAACATCGCTTTGGTTCATTCCGAGACGCCTGGATACTTCCCTTGTTGAGAGCCTTTCCTGGCACAAAGTAACAATGCGGACGCGATCTAACCGCGGTATTGACCGTCTAGGCATGGTTGAACTACAGACAACATGAGAAATATACCTCCTTCCTGGTGGAATGACTGGAACTTATCGGCTGTCGGACCTCCTGCGTCTAATAGACGCTGCTCATGCATGGTTGTTTACATCTTTGGGTAGGTTTAGTGACATCTCTGAACAGTCAAAGGTAGTGGTCTGTGATACAATATCCACAGACACTGTTTATCTTCAAGATTTCTGAGAACAAGGGGTATGCAAAACGTTTTTTGATGTGCGTATTTTTTGGTGTTGTGAATTTGTTTTCCAACAGTGTATTTAAGTCACAGATATTTCGTCTTGTTTTATGTCCTAATTTGTTAACTTCTATTTTGCTCCAGGTTTTCATCCTCTGGTATCTCTGAATATCGTTTACTGCTTCCGTCCATATCTCTACATCCTTCCCTTTCTCGCACTATCTCTCTCTATCTGTCTCTCTGTCTCTCCATATCTGTCTATTGTATGGGCCCACTACTTTCACAATTTGTCACATTTACGTTAGATTACCTTCGTTGGCAGATACCCTACGTGTCACCGAAGTCGTTTGTTAACCTAAGGGAGGGAAGTCGTGTACGCCTTCTGTCTGTGTATCGCGTAGTCTCCATTCTGCTTGATATCATGTTTCAACTGTATGCCTACTGTGGTTTCTGAGGAATAATTGAAGATCATCATAGAATTGGCCAAATCTAATAGGGAAAACTGCCTAAAGACCACGCCGCGGCTGATCGACCGGGGTTCCAGACCAACAGTTGTTAACCAATCGAGGAGATTCTTCTTTGTATACGGCTCACCTCCATTTCTCTCACATCGCCGCGCTGCGTGTTAGTGTATATGAGCAGGCCACCTTCAACAGTCATTTTCCTCGGTGTTTTTATCCTTTATACCCTTACAATTTCTCCCCTCTACTGCACTGTTCAATAAACTAGTTTTCAATGTATTAACTGAAGCCCCAACTACACTACACACAGCTGGAATTCATACACTTTCAAAATTTCTTCCCCAATCCACGACAATATTTCACACAAGCAGATAAGTTCTGTTGAATGAAGCTTCAAATAGCCACCACTGGGCTAATTATTACTCTCTAAATTCACCCATCCTGAGCATATATGCAGATGTTACGCAGTTTTCCCTCATCCAACTTTTTATTCATTGACTACCAGCCTACGGCCATTGTGGTTATTACTAAGAAAGTTGTGACTACAACCACGAAACCTGTAGTGCCTTAATAAAATTAATTCAAAATACAGCTGTCTGCGGAGTTTTTGCTACAGAATCTTAAAGGTGACTTAGACATTTCCGAGAATTTCTATTTGCATTTGTCTGACAGTTGACGTGATACCCCGCGAACACAAACTTCGCGATGGTTTACAGTTTCATGAACAGTTTGAAGTGCTGTACCACTGTTAATGTTCAGCTAATGCGCAAAATGTTTTGGCACGAATTTCATCACTATTCATCTGCTCACCTGACCCTATGTTCCTGTCTGTTTTTGAATATGCTGCGCCTTCCGAATGCTCTTCGTCGCATACTGTACATAGATACTCTTTTCGAGCTGTTTATGCGCTCGTAACATTTTCGTTCGCTAAGCATTTTTCACCAAACTGTCGCTACATTGTGCAAATCTCCACAAATTTCTTCCATTCACAGTAGGACAACGAATCATACCCCTCATTTCTTCCTTGGTGCATTCGGAAAACGAGGCACCCATAATATAACGTTCTGAAATCACTACGAAAAGCGCTATTCAGCGAACCAGTACCTCTAATGCCTAATAATAGCAGTTGATTTACGCAAATAATGCATGTTATCTTTGAGTCAGTTCTGTCAACCTATGGAGCAGAGAAAGAAATTGCATCTAATTATTTACTTGGTCTCGTACAAACATAAGTGGTGGGAGGCGATGAGTATAGTTTTGCAGGAACATAAATTTGCACTCTTTGATTTAATTTTACGTTTCCAGACTCTTGACTGTAATACATGGAGATTTTCACCACAGTGGGTTCTTTAACACTGAGTTCACACCATGTCCTGTAACCTGATTCATTTATGTATTGCCACGTACAAGTATATGGAGTAAGGTCATTTTATTTACGCTGTTCAATGTTGGTGTTGCAGTTGTTCCATCACTTACTGAATTACTGTTATAAGAGTGAAAGAGTATTGAAAAAAACAATAAATGAAATGGGAATGAGACAGGGCTTAAGCCATACCTCAATGTTATTCAATCCGCACACTTAACAAACAGTACAAGAAACCAAGGAGAAATTATAAATGGAAACTGAAGTTCAGGGAGAAGGATTAAAAACTTGGATATTTAATGATGACACTGATATTCTTTCAGAGAAGCAAAGGACCTGTAATATCATCTGAATGAAAAGAATAGTGTCTTAAATAGATGTTATAACATTAATATCAACAAAAGTGAAATAAGGGTAACTGAATGTAGTCCAGTGAAATGGTGTTGGACTGAAGGAATGAGATTACAAACTCAAGGATCAAAAGTAGTAGAAGAGGTTTTTCTATTTGTGTAGTAAAACAACTGACGATGGTCAAGAGAGGGGACATAAAACGGAGACTGTGAATAGGAAAAAATGACGTTTTTAAAAAGACAAATTTTTTAGCGTCCAATCTGTACATACAGAAGGCCATGTCCTGTCTAACTGAGTCATCATCGCCCAGCTCAAATCACTAAAGATAGAAAATTGAAATTTGGAGACGGTGTTGATCTTCTAATGAAGGCATCGTTTAAGAAGGGGTTTTTGGAAATTCCACACCTAAGGATGTGAAATAGGGGGCTAAAGTTTTTTTGAAAATATGTCGCTGTTCAGGCAAATTTGAAGCTGGACCTACGAAAACTGGTATTTGGTGTCCCTGTCAGAAATAAGGAAATTCGTGTTTCAGAGTTTTGAGAAACACTTGTGAGGATGTAATAGTGGGAGAATTTTTACTGGAAATAAATCATTGTTACAGAAATGCCTAAGAGTGTATAAAGCTAAGAAAATTGGTATTTGGCGTCTCAGTTACAAACAAAAAAAAGTACCTGTTTCGTTGTTTTTGCAAATTCAACTCGTAAGGGGGTGAAATAGGGGATGACATGTTTTATGAAGTATGTCATTATGAAAACATTTTTAAAGCTAAAGTTATGAAAATTTGAATTTTATTTCTCTGCTAGAAATAAAAAATAAGTATTTCACTGTTTTTGGAAAGTCCGCAGCTCGTGGTCGTGCGGTAGCGTTCTTGCTTCCCGCGCCCGGGTTCCCGGCTTCGATTCCCGGCGGAGTCAGGGATTTTCTCTGACTCGTGATGACTGGGTGTTGTGTGATGTCCTTAGGTTAGTTAGGCTTAAGTATTTCTGCGTTCTAGGGGACTGATGACCATAGTTGTTAAGTCCCATAGTGCTCAGAGCCAATTGAATTTTTGTTTTTGGAAAAGTTGTGAAACGGGAAAGGGGGTGAAATATTTTACGAAAATATTTCGTTTTGGAAGCATTTCACGCCAAATCTATGAAATAAAAAAACGCACTTCACTGTTTTTCGAAATTCTGTCCCTAAAGATGCGTTGTCCAGGACCCAACAGCGTCTTGCAACAGACCCCCTGCAGCGAAATGGGTTGCCAGCTCACTCAGGTATATTGTGTGGCGATGCGACCGAATTTCGTCCACAGCCGCCGCTGTTTCTCAAGCCGGCAGTCGGCAGGCAGTCGGCGGGCAGTCGGCAACGGGACGGAGATAAGCGTGGCCGAATTGCATCTGACTTGGATGTTTTACTGCAAGAATTTGATAATGCAGAAGAAGACTAGTAGACTAACATTTTAATTAACAGGCACAATTTAAATGTTGGCACCAAATTCAGACTTTATTTTAGGGTTTCTTGCTCATATTTTGCATCTTACAGAAGAAAAAAGGGAATACTGTTAGAGAAAGCGATCAGCGCATCTGAAAACCTCGTAGTGATGCTAATTTCCTTCTCTAAGACACAAATTTTTGGTTACAATTATTCTAATAATTTTTCTCCTTGTTATAGTTATAAAAATTTAACAGCTCGTAACCTTTAAACACTTCTTAGAACGTTAAGCAATTCTTCACATATTATTAAGAGTGAAAGTTTTCGTATGGTAATTGAACCCTTTGCTGCTACTTGCTGTCACATTTCTCCTTTAAGCTGATGAGAGTAAAACGTTTGGCGAAAAGCTATTTATTAACACTCTTGCATGTTTCCAGAATGAGATTTTCACTCTGAAGCGGAGTGTGCGCTGATATGAAACTTCCTGGCAGATTAAAACTGTGTGCCGGACCGAGACTCGAACTCGGGACCTTTGCCTTTCGTGGGCAAATGTTCTACTAACTGAGCTACCCAAACACGAGTCACGCCCCCTCCTCACAACTTTACTTCTGCCAGTACCTCGTCTCCTACCTTCCAAACTACGAACCTTGCAGAACTAGCACTCCTGCATGTTGTTCAGGTAACAATTCCGGCGTAGTATTGAATCACTCTAATAAAAGTCCTTATTTACTCTCATCATCGACAGGTTAATAGAAACGAAGGGAGAGAGAACTCAATTTAAGTTTTATTCATTAAAATGGCAAGCTGCTTTAAGAAACTTTTAATTTTATATTAAAAAAAAGTACGTCATGCCACAAAGATTACCTGTCTCAAATAATATCAGTCTGTTCTGACATATTCTTACACTTCACATTTTTAGTTTGATATCCATCATTTAATTCTTAAATCCCACATGCTATTTTGACTCAACTGAAACTGTGGGGTGGGGTGTTCTCGTAGCCATTACCATGCTCAGTAGAAATAAATTTCTATATTCCTTCGTCGGCGCATCTATGTATTTTGCTTTCATTTCTGCGGATGCTTTCTCTGCCTTTCATTTTCTTTCGAAGCTAGAGGACATCTTGTTCTCCACGCTTCTTCCTCTTACGTAAATTTGTGCTACTGGTATCAGGACCTTCGTTCTCCTGCACGAAACTTACACGTCCATCTGAAATATTTAATTGAACTTGTATTTCTATCTCAGGCTCTCCTAGGTTAAATGATACGGATGCAACTTCTGCATTATCTCTGGAATCAGTCACAACATTTAGAACAATATTGTCGATCTCATATTCCGACTGAAAGAGCCAGATATTGCAGACAGATCGTCTACAAACCATTTCGTGTTTTACTTCGTCAAGTGTTTCTATACAGTGCTTGCCAAAAGTTTAGGGACACATCTAAATTTCGTTGATTCCACGTGTGTTCCCTCAGTAACAACGTTTCAGTCAATGTCTACATGATGTAATAGAGATCTGAATTGCGATGTATAGTTAAACTTTCACTGCTCTTGCTCTGATACTTTCAGAGATTTACCGTTTTTCCGTTTTTAACAGAACTAAAAAATACCTGTTTTTCCGACTAAAATTTCTTTCTCTAAAATTGGTAGTTATACTGCTTTGAATTTTCAATACTGCTTCATTACACTATAGGAACTGCAAAAATAATAATACAAAGTGGAAAAATTTCCTACTGATTTGCCTACCTGTCAAACAACACTACTTTTTCCCTGTTAATTCGGTGGCACAATTTGTCACTTTCATTCCGCGATAACTACGGCTTGGTAACACTTAGAATAATACTGACCACGCTTTCGTTTTCTCCGTATCTCGTTTGTAATGGACTTGTAGTCAAAATGGATCTAACTGTTGGCAATCGGAAGTTATCGCGGAATGAAACTGATCAATTCTACCACCGAATTTATCGGGGAAAAGTTTTGTTTGAGAGACGACAAAACGAGTAGTTCGTATTTGTATGGTTTCTGTGCTGTAATAAGGCAGGAGTAGAAACTTCATAGCCGTAGCGGTAGCTGTTTACGAGAAAGAAAACGTTTCGATAAAAAAAACGGAATTTAACCTTTTAGTCAGAAAAAACAGATTTCGTAGCTCTGTTTAGAATACCGTAAAACATATCATGTTCCAAGGTGTTAGAGCTACAGCAGTGAAATTTAACAGAAAGCCGGTAATTAAGGTGGCTAATAATACCATTTAAAACTTTGACTGAAATGCTGTTACTTTAGGAACACATGTGGATTCAAAGAAATTTAGACTTTCCTTAAATTTCCTGGAAGTGCTTAACAGCCCAAATTTGTTTTTCTGAAAGGTAAACTACTGGCAGATGAAAGGAGTGTAGTTAAAAATCAAGAAGTTTTCTTCTCTCCCGTGTTGCATTGTACCCACGAAAACCTATTGATCATACATAACCGACTTATTTGCTTTTTCTGAGACGTTTGATCCTTTTCCGAAGACTCCTACTCTTCTAGTACTTCTAAGACAACTGGCCATAACGTTTCTACATACGTTCTTGAAAATATTACTAACATAAATAGCTCTCTTTTCAGGTTTTTAAAACAGGAGAATCTCATCCATCTCTAGTCTTTTCCTTCCGGTTGTCTAGAGAATATATCACCAGAATTGTAGAAGCAGCACTGTCCGCATTTGTTTACGAACTGTTTCCTGTTTATTTCCGAATTCTTAGAACAGAACGTCTGAAACGTGCAAAGGGATTTTCGACGAAAGACAATTATCCAACTGTGAGAGAGCTGGAACAAAGCGCCCGTGTTCTTATGATGCTTTAAATCCATAGACACTGATGCAGAGAGTCTAACTCCCAGCATATTACTTTCTGCGAGTGTCTCATTGCAGTTGTCCTTGGGTAGACATCATGCGACAACACTAGGTAGAATACCTCAGCCACACGGCTTCCGCCCCAGCACTGGTCACCAGTGCGGTGTCGCAATTGCGTCGGCACCTCCCGCACATCGCGGCCCAAACTCGAACTGCGCATGCACGAGCTGGCAGCCCCCTTTCGCCGCGGGGGTTCGTGTCGCTGCCTCAAGCCACTGTCGCACCTTGGACAACGCATCGTAAGTGTTGAAATACGGGGTGAAATGTAGGAAAATATTTCATTGTGAAAGCATTTTTGAAGCTAAATCTTTGAAAATTAATATTTGGTTTCTCGGTTAGAAATAGAAAAATATGTGTTTCACTGGTTTTGAAAATTCAACCTCTAATAGGGTGAATAGTGCCAGCCTAAACAGCTAAGGATAGAAACTTGACATTTGTGGTGGGGGAGGGAGGGTACAGATCTTGTACTTTAGACATTGTTTATAAAGAGATTGTTGAAATTCCAATCCTAAGAGGGTGAAATAGGGGAAGAAAGGTTTTTTGAAACTATGTTGCCACTAAGACAGTTTTGAAGCTAGAATTACGAAAATTGATATTTGACTTCTCAGTTGGAAATAAAAAAAAAATTACATGTTTCAGTGTTGGAAATTCAAGCCCCTAAGGGACTGAAATAGGGGATGACAATTTTTACGAAATTATTTCATTATGGCAACTTTTCCAAGCTAAACCTATAAAAATTTGTTTAGCTCCTCTCTTAGAAACAAAAAAAAGTTTCATAGCTTTTGGAAATTCAATCCCTATCGGGTTAGACAGGGAATTTAAATTTGTAATAAATATTTTAGTGTATTAAAATAATTTTAAAGCTAAATCTATGAAAACTGGTATTTCACTTCTTGGTCAGATATAAACAAACATTCGTTAGAGGATGAAAATTTTTACGGAAATACCATCACAAGAACACAAAAACCACAATTAACAAAAACCTTGGAGTCCTGTTACCAGAATCACTTTTTGGTCAGAAGTACATTCGGAAAATACTATGTTTCTTTTTCCTTAATTCACATGAAAAATTTAGGTGTTGCAATTTGTGAACAACGGAAAAAAACGATTAAAGAAAACGAAAACGTCTGCACAGACAATACAGTCCATGTGAGCGGAGCTGTAGGCACTAAGCTTGTACAAATTAAAGTGTTTGAATTTTTTCTGTGATTATTTATAGTGTAGCCTTGTACAGAAACGAAACGCAGTTGGTGAAGAGTTCAGAGAAGAAGACAGAAGACTTTCAAAACAAAACAATCCTGAAAATTAGACTTATTCATTTACTGTTTGTTTAGCGTGAGCTGATTAGGGTCTTAAGGAACTTTCTTCCATTGAACCAGTAATGAAACTTATCAAAGCTTACACATGTAAAAATAATTCGCATACGTAACAACAACAACAATAATAATAATAATGGTGGTTACAATAATATTAATAATAAGAAGAAGAATAGGCCTTCGGTATGTTCTGCCAGTCGTAAAAGGCGACGAAAAGAACAAACCAGTAATAGGGCTAACCCCCCTTTTAGTGTGATTAGTTGGTTCAGGACAGAACTAAAGAAGCCTCGGACAAGCGCTGTCATGATCGGGGACGACGCTTGAACCCTATGCCAGTCCACAATGGTAACGACACTGCTAGCCACACGGAAAATGATTTAAATCCAAATAGAGATGTTTAGCAGGACATGCTTCCTGCAACCACTCGAGAAGTGAAACAAAAACAGAGGATGAGATGGTCAGATGAAGTTAATCGACGCCTTATGTTCTGTTATTACCAAGCAACAAACTTATGGACCAACACAACTGGATACAGATCACAATTATACACAAAATTTATTACCAGATACCCAGAATTAAAATTTTTAACAGAACAATGACTAGCTGATCAGATCCGTGTAATAATCAAAAATCCCAGTCATAATTAGAAAACATCAAACAACAAGCACAACAAATACTGGAACAAAATAAAGTGCAATCAGAGGAGGAATAAAATACATTAATGGACTCAAACGTCCCAGAGCAAACAAACAAAGAACAACACATATCAATTAAACAATCAGAGGAAAACGATATCTTAAGACAGCCACCAGAACAAGCACAAATAGAATATGAAGTGACACACATGTTAGATATAGAAGAAAATTTTCAGCTAACATATATAGAATACAAAGACACAAATACACACATTAGACCATTCTTGCATAGACCACCAAATAACCCACAAGTCGAAACAACAATAACAACTATCAACACAATCATACACAACAAAATAAATGAAAATACAACTATGGAAGAGTTGCAACTACTGGTTTATATAGGAGCACTCACTACACTAAATATACACACTAGGCAGAGATCAGAACAAACGAACACACAGAAGAAACCCACAAAACCAGCATGGCAACACACACTACAGATCAGAATAGAAAAACTGAGAAAAGACATCAGAAGCTAACACAGTTTATAAGAAATGAAATATCAGACAAAAAACGAAAAAGGTTAGGTAAAATCTCACAACAAGAAGCCATTGAGAAATTAGATGAAAAGAAGCAGAAATTACAAGCATTGGCCAAACGACTTAGAAGATACAAAAAAGGGAAAATAGAAGTAAACAAAACGAAACATTCAACACAAACCAAACGAAATTTTATCAGACAATAGATAGCACACACATTAAAATAGACAATCCACCAAACATACCAGACATGAAACACTTCTGGAGCAACATATGGTCAAACCCGGTACAACATAACAGGCATGCACGATGGATACAAGCAGAAACAGACACATACAAGATGATACCACAAACGCCTGAGGTGATAATTTTGCAACATGAAGTCACCCGGGCAAGTAATTCTGGCACAATTGGAAAGCCCCTGGAAAAGACAAAATAGCAAATTTCTGGCTAAAGAAGTTCACCTCAACACATTCACATCTAAATTATTTATCAGTTACATTGCAGACCCATACACATTCCCTGATACAGTTACACATGGAGTAACTTATCTGAAACCTAAAGATCAAGCAGGCACAGCAAACCCAGCAAAATATTGCCCCATAACATGCCTACCAACAATATACAAAATAGTAACTTCAGTCATTACATATAAATTAATGACACATACAACACAGAACAAAATTATAAATGAAGAACAAAAAAGCTGTTGCAAAGGAGCACGAGGATGTAAAGAGCAACTGTTAATAGATGCAGAGGCGACATATCAAGCTAAAACCAAGCAAAGGTCGCTACACTGTGCATACATTGATTACCAAAAAGCTTTTGATAGTGTACCCCACTCACGGTTACTACAAATATTGGAAATATACAAAGTAGATCCTAAATTGATACAGTTCCTAAACATAGTAATGAAAAATTGGAAAACCACACTTAATATCCAAACAAATTCAAATAATATCACATCACAGCCAATACAGATTAAACATGGAATTTTCCAAGGAGACTCATTAAGTCCTTTCTGGTTCTGTCTTGCTCTGAACCCACTATCCAACACGTTAAAAAATACAAACTATGGATACAATATTACTGGAACATACCAACACAAAATCACACATTTGCCATACATGGAACATACCAACACAAAATCACACATTTGCTATACATGGATGATCTAAAACTACTGGCAGCAACAAATCAACAACTCAACCAATTATTAATGATAACAGAAGTATTCAGCAATGATATAAATACGGCTTTTGGAACAGACAAATGTAAGAAAAATAGCATAGTCAAGGGAAAACACACTAAACAAGAAGATTACATATTGGATAACCACAGCGACTGCATAGAAGCGATGGAAAAAACAGATGCCTATAAATATCTAGGATACAGACAAATAATGGGAATAGATAATAGAAATATTAAAGAAGAGCTAAAAGAAAAATATAGACAAAGACTAACAAAAGTACTGAAAACACAATTGACAGCAGGAAAGAAGACAAAAGCTATAAATACTTATGCTATACCAATATTGACCTACTCATTTGGAGTAGTGAAATGGAGTAACACAGACCTAGAAGCACTCAATACACTTACACGATCACAATGCCACAAATATAGAATACATCACATGTATTCAGCAACAGAAAGATTCACATTAAACAGAAAGGAAGGAGGAAGGGGATTTATCGACATAAAAAACCTACATTATGGACAGATAGACAATTTAAGAAAATTCTTTCTAGAACGAGCAGAAACTAGCAAAATACACAAAGCAATCACTCATATAAATACATCGGCTACACCATTGCAATTTCATAACCACATCTACAACCCTTTAGATCACATAACATCAACATATAGTAAATTGGAAAAAGAAAACACTACATGGCAAGCACCTGTATCATCTAACACAGTCACACATCGATCATCTACATCTACATTTATACTCCGCAAGCCACCCAACGGTGTGTGGCGGAGGGCACTTTACGTGCCACTGTCATTATCTCCCATTTCTGTTCCAGTCGCGTATGGTTCGTGGGAAGAACGACTATCTGAAAGCCTCCGTGCGCGCTCGAATCTCTCTAATTTTACATTCGAGATCTCCTCGGGAGGTATAAGTAGGGGGAAGCAATATATTCGATACCTCATCCAGAAACGCACCCTCTCGAAACCTGGCGAGCAAGCTACACCGCGATGCAGAGCGCCTCTCTTGCAGAGTCTGCCACTTGAGTTTACTAAACATCTCCATAACGCTATCACGGTTACCAAATAATCCTGTGACGAAACGCGCCGCTCTTCTTTGGATCTTCTCTATCTCCTCCGTCAACCCGATCTGCTACGGATCCCACACTGATGAGCAATACTCAAGTATGGGTCGAGCGAGTGTTTTGTAAGCCACCTCCTTTGTTGATGGACTACATTTTCTAAGGACTCTCCCAATGAATCTCAACCTGGTACCCACCTTACCAACAATTAATCTTATATGATCATTCCACTTCAAATCGTTCCGCACGCATACTCCCAGACATTTTACAGAAGTAACTGCTATCAGTGTTTGTTCCGCTATCATATAATCATACAATAAAGGATCCTTCTTTCTATGTATTCGCAATAAATTACATTTCTCTATGTTAAAGGTCAGTTGCCACTCCCTGCACCAAGTGCCTATCCGCTGCAGATCTTCCTGCATTTCGCTACAATTTTCTAATGCTGCAACTTCTCTGTATACTACAGCATCATCCGCGAAACGCCGCATGGAACTTCCGACACTATCTACTAGGTCATTTATATATATTGTGAAAAGCAATGGTCCCATAACACTCCCCCGTGGCACGCCAGAGATTACTTTAACGTCTGTAGACGTCTCTCCATTGATAACAACATTCTGTGTTCTGTTTGCTAAAAACTCTTCAATCCAGCCACACAGCTGGTCTGATATTCCGTAGGCTCTTACTTTGTTTATCAGGCGACAGTGCGGAACTGTATCGAACGCCTTCCGGAAGTCAAGGAAAATAGCATCTACCTGGGAGCGTGTATCTAATGTTTTCTGGGTCTCATGAACAAATAAAGCGAGTTGGGTCTCACACGATCGCTGTTTCCGGAATCCATGTTGATTCCTACAGAGTAGATTCTGGGTTTCCAAAAACGACATGATACTCGAACAAAAAACATGTTCTAAAATTTTACAACAGATTGATGTCAGAGATATAGGTCTATAGTTTTGCACATCTGCTCGACGACCCTTCTTGAAGACTGGGATTGCCTGTGCTCTTTTCCAATCATTTGGAACCTTCCGTTCCTCTAGAGACTTGCGGTACACGGCTGTTAGAAGGGGGGCAAGTTCTTTCACGTACTCTGTGTAGAATCGAATTGGTATCCCGTCAGGTCCAGTGGACTTTCCTCTGTTGAGTGATTCCAGTTGCTTTTCTATTCCTTGGACACTTATTTCGATATCAACCATTTTTTCGTTTGTGCGAGGATTTAGAGAAGGAACTGCATTGCAGTCTTCCTCTGTGAAACAGCTTCGGAAAAAGGTGTTTAGTATTTCAGCTTTACGCGTGTCATCCTCTGTTTCAATGCCATCACCATCCCGGAGTGTCTGGATATGCTGTTTCGAGCCACTTACTGATTTAACGTAAGACCAGAACTTCCTAGGATTTTCTGTCAAGTCGGTACATAGAATTTTACTTTCGAATTCACTGAACGCTTCATGCATAGCCCTCCTTACGCTAACTTTGACATCGTTTAGCTTCTGTTTGTCTGAGAGGTTTTGGCTGCGTTTAAACTTGGAGTGAAGCTCTCTTTGCGTTCGCTGTAGTTTCCTAACTTTGTTATTGAACCACGGTGGGTTTTTCCCGTCCCTCACAGTTCTTTACTCGGCACGTACCTGTCTAAAACGCGTTTTACGATTGCCTTGAACTTTTTCCATAAAAACTCATCATTGTCAGTGTCAGAACAGAAATTTTCGTTTTGATCTGTTAGGTAGTCTGAAATCTGCCTTCTAATACTCTTGCTAAACAGATAAACCTTCCTCCCTTTTTTTTGTATTCCTATTAACTTCCATATTCAGGGATGCTGCAACGGCCCTACGATAACTGATTCCCTGTTCTGCACTTACAGAGTCGGAAAGTTCGGGTCTGTTTGTTATCAGTAGGTCCAAGATGTTATCTCCACGAGTCGGTTCTCTGTTTAATTGCTCGAGGTAATTTTCGGATAGTGCATCCAACACATGACTAAGAAAAGGCAATATATACAGTGAGACGGAAGGATTCATGATTGCAATACAGGATCAATCAATAAACACCAGATATTACAGCAAGCATGTTATTAAAGATCCCAAAACCACAACAGATAAATGCAGACTTTGCAAACAACAAATAGAAACAATAGATCATATCATAAGCGGATGCACAATACTAGCAAATACAAAATACACCAGAAAACGTGACACTGTAGCAAAAATAATACATTAACAACTTGCCGTACAACATAAACTAATAAAACAACATGTTCCGACATACAAGTATGCAACACAAAATGTACTGGAGAATGATGAATACAAATTATACTGGAACAGCACCATTATAACAGATAAAACAACACCACATAACAAATCTGACATCATACTCACCAATAAAAAGAAGAAATTAACACAACTAATCGAAATATCCATACCCAATACAACAAATATACAGAAGAAAACATGAGAAAAAATTGAAAAATACATCCAACTGGCTGAGGAAGTCAAGAACATGTGGCATCAGGGTAAAGTTGACATTATACCAATTATACTATCAGCTACAGGAGTCATACCACACAATATCCACCACTACATCAACGCAATACAGCTACATCCAAACATATATATACAGCTACAGAAATCTGTAATTATTGATACATGTTCAATTGCCCGAAAGTTCCTAAATGCAATGTAACATATACCGTACAGCTAAAAGGAAGTCACGCTTGATCAAGGTCCGCGTCACTTTCCATTTTTAACCAGGCATAACGCCTGCGAAAGGAAAGATATAATAATAGGATTGGCAGTAGTAAAGGTAATGATGAATAACAATAATATTGATTAGTTTAGCACCTTTAAAGCCGTGTTTAGTATTATCAGAATCAGAAGGGATGATGGAAGAGGAGAGGATAGAAAATAGTGGAGATAATAGCCGCTAAGTAAGAACTGCGTTCCAATAGAGAACTATGCGACAAGGGGAGTGAAGAACGGTGGGGGAGTGGTGACTGACAAGAGTAAGCTGTGGAGAAAAGATATGGGACAGATCTCTATTGTGTTAGCTGGTCTATTAACTCTCTTTTGAAGTTTGATTCTCCGACATTTTCAAGGTCATTCCAAAGTAGACTTCCTGGTACAGAAAATGATTTTGAGAAGATGGGTGTGTAGAGGTATAGACAGGATTTTTCTTTGTTGAGAACAAGTACTTATTCACTACTGTTCCCATAATAGTGTAACAGTTCAGCATAAGTAAGAGGAGGTTGTTGAGGAGGTGGTATAGCAAACTCAGGGTATGGCAATCTCTACACCTAAACGTAGCCATGGTGACTGTAAGTAGGAGTTATATAATCGAAACAGTAGACGTCAAAAATATATTGCAGACAAGCATTTTACGTCAGTTTCAGCTGGAATCAGTTCTCATACGAAAGTCCTTGGCGAACAGGATCATCATAATCGTATATGGGACGTATATTTTAGTGATTCTGCATATCTCTTTTTAAGCCCAGTGGGAAACAATTTTTATATTTCTGTAGTGAATGAAGTAACACTGATGCCTTCTTACAGGTTGTAGCTATGCGTTCAGTCCAGATTCATAGGTTGAATAAGTAATGAAGAGGTTTCCTTCTTCTCCTTCCTGGGCTGAAGCCTATTTGCTTCAATATTCCTCGGTCTGCCCTGCGGTTGTCGCTCCTCCTTTCCATTGGACGGTCAACATTTCTTTTACAAACTGGTGATTTATTTCAGCGGTTTTCACAATCTTCCATTCACCCACCCTGTTTATATGCTCGTACCGCTCATACTTTCTCTTATGTACTCACTCATTAATGGAGACCACTTTACGTCCTTTTATAAGCATTCACTTCTCTGTCTCTCAATGCCTTCCCTGTAATCCTCCGTAGAATTTACATTTCCGTCGTTTCCTGAAGTCTTTTTGGTTTTGGTGTTTCCGTTGTTCCAGCTGTGTTCATCATGATTGGTTTCACCATTATTTTGTGTTTTCTTGCCTTTGAATCTTTTCCTTTACGCTTGTTTTTCCAGATAGTATCACCAAAACACTCTGCCACTTCGTTTGCTTTTGCTACTTGTTCTCTAACATCCTTTTCCTGAATTCCACTGCTGTACTGTTCAAGAAACAGAGCGATAAATAGTTTGGACAAGAAGAGAATAGAAGCTTTCGAAATGTGGTGCTACAGAAGAATCCTAAAGATTAGATGGGTAGATCACATAACTAATGACGGGGTGTGGAATAGAATTAGGCGGAAGAGAAGTTTGTGGCACAACCTGACTAGAAGAAGGGATCGGTTGGTAGGACATCTTCTGAGGCATCAAGGGATCACCAATTTAGTATTGGAGGGCAGCGTAGAGGGTAAAAATCGTAGGAGACCAAGAGATGAATACACTAAGCAGATTCAGAAGGATGTAGGTTGCAGTAGGTGCTGGGAGATGAAGAAGCTTGAACAGGATAGAGTAGGATGGAGAGCTGCATCAAACCAGTCTCTGGACTGAAGACCACAACAACAACAACAACAACAATAGTTCAATACCAATATATTTAAATGTCATTACCTAATGAATAATTTTTCAATCCACGTCAAGTTTCTATCTGACTGGTTCCACTGATGTAATCATATTCCAATGATGTAATCATACATTTTGCTTTTTAGTGGATATGACCACATTTAGGTTTTTGGTTGCTACGTCAAATATGTATAAAAATTTCTGCAGGTAATCTTCACTGTTTACCAGCAGAACTGCATCTTCAGCATAATAAATGATTTTCTTTTTTTCGTCCCTCATTCTATAACCACTGCAAGTCAATACCTTCTAACCACCGCGTCCATGACTATATTAAAAATTAGTTGGCTCAAAGAGTCACCTTCTCTACTACCACTATTAACTGCTGTGCAGCCAGTTATCCTGGAACCAGTTTCCATCCGTACGTAGTTGTTGGAATAAATGTCTTCATTTTTTTTTATTAAGTTGTAAGGAATCCTCCTATTGCAGAGCAGGTTTAAAACACGCCGTAACTGGATCCTATCGATGGCCTTTTGTAAACCAGTAAAACAAAGATAAGCTGGTCTGTTGTATTTAATGGACTTCTCCACAACCTGTGAGTGAATACTGCATCTGCGCATGAGCTACCGGATCTAAAACTATACCGCTCCTCTGCAAGAACTGTAATGCTTTTTATTTTATTTCGCATTATTTTTATTATGAGTTTAAGAACTGAACTCAGCAGATTTGTCCCTCTATAAATGGATACGTTTTTCTTATTTCTCTTTTTGTGCATGGGAATTGTAATACTATTTCTCCATTCGTTTGGCATTTTATTACCAATTATAACTTCTTGAAAAAAGAGACAGCATTGGTCGTATATTTTTTACTATTGCAAAATCGATTTTCTGTCACTGAGTGACCATCTTCAGTGCTAGAAGTTAAAAATTTTTTCACATTACGATCAGAGAGTACAACATAGAAAATCACAATTACATCTGCATATGAACATAATACTTGTTAGAAACAAACCTGTATTGTATAACTTAAATTGGGATGCACTGTTGTCACTAAGCTTACGGCAATCACATAGACTGAGGTCGCTGTTTACCTGCACTTGTTCAGCAGACCTCGGTGTGACGGGGCTTGACACGCCCTCTATGTGACATGTGTCACGTGAAGACATAGTGTTATTGGTTTTGCGAATTATTAACACTAAATAACTCTTGTACTTTTGTGAATGGTGTAGTAATTCAAATTTAAAATGTGCGTACAACACATAGCAGACGCAGGAGAATATCTAAAATACATTGGCATATTGTTTTTTATAAACTATAAAACATAAAATAGATCGATGATAAGCTGTTAGAGTGCAGAACATATACAAAGCAAAAGATAATGCCAAAGAATAATAAATGAACAACATAAAAAGAGGCGCAACACAGGTCTTTCTTAAAAAACGTAACACCCACCATCTGGCGTGGGAAGTAAAAAGCACAACGTTCGTAATTTATGTAACAAACGTTAATACCAAGAAGTCAATATATAAAAAAGAATAACGTTAATACCAAGGAGTCAAATATATAAAAAGTAATCACAGTACGAAACTGCCGTTACTTAATAATTAAAATGCCGTGCAAATGTAAGGTGTGAACAACTAGTATACATCAATCATCGATAAACCATCATGAGGAAGGACAAGTAATAGTGTCACTTACACCAAAATGTACATTGTACTTTAGAGAAATTAAACATAGACTATGCACGATATCCAGCACTTATTCAAATAGCAAAAGAATTGTTAACATACATTAAAAATAATTACGTAAAGTGATAACCGGTTT
Source organism: Schistocerca piceifrons (assembly GCF_021461385.2). Lineage (NCBI taxonomy): Eukaryota > Metazoa > Arthropoda > Insecta > Orthoptera > Acrididae > Schistocerca > Schistocerca piceifrons. Next base: position 846,832,471 of record NC_060139.1, read on the forward strand.
GTATTACTTTGTGTCAACGCCTACGAGATGTCGACTGTCGTAAAATTATGTTCAGTAGGCGTCCATAAGTTCTGTAAATTACAGAACAAAAAAGAAAGAAGCATCATTTAAAAAACCGAAATTAGTAATGTTATTAAAACAAACTGAAAACATGTGTGTCAATGTGTTGAGATAGTTGAAATAGCGGCCATTATACGTGTTCTCGTAGCGACTATGACTGAGGCTTTGTATATAAGGGATAACAAGCAGCTAACTATGAATTGCAAATTGTGATAAATGACCACAAGTTGAATTTATTTCATAGTAAATTTGAGAAGCATTCCATAAAATGTGTGCTTCTCGATATCGTTTGCTCGTTGAGCAGCGTGATATCTGGAGCTTTATTATGAAAAAAGATCTCCATCTCTTCCATAAGGTCGAGAAGGCGACCTTTTTTACCCTTGTGCAACAATTTCAATTGCGATGTCAAATCTGGAGTTGTATGACCATTTGCTACCAGATGGGCTGCGAAATTCGATTTTTCAGCAATATCTTTCCTCTAAAGTGCAACGTGCTCACGGAACCTTATTTCTAATTTTCGCCCTGTTTGCCCTATGTAACTTGCATTACACGTGGCACACACAAGTTTGTAAACACCTGATTCATGTAAGACTTTGCGTTCATGAATGTTATTCCTTAAAAGCACGCCCAGTCTGTTCGCCGTCGAGAAACCTACATTAATATTTCTCTTCTTGAATACACTGGCAATTTTATTGCTAATGGGACCATAGAAAGGCAATGTGATAAACTTTTGATTTTTAGTTTCGCTTGTCTTATTCCGCCTTAAATTGTCTTTACTATATTTTTTGGATGTCATCTCATAAATGTTCATGACATATTTCATCGGGTAATTATTATTTCTTGCAATTTGTTTAACTATGTTTAACTCTTTCTCATGGTTTTCCTTAGATAATGGTAATCGGAACATACGATGAAATGCAAAGCGGAAGAACGCTTTTTTGTGTTGGTCTGGGTATTGTGAATGATAATCTAAGATGATATCTGTGAATGTTGATTTTCTGTAAATGTCAAATGTATGTTTTCCATTTTCCCTTCCAATGGTTAGGTCTAAAAAATTAATGACTCCGTTCTGTTCTTTTTCAACTGTGAAAGCAATTTTGTTGTGTAAGCTATTAAATGTACTGACGACTTCGTCAATATCAGATTGACTACCATTAATAAGCAATAGCGTGTCGTCTACATATCTACAGTAGTATACGATCTTTTTAGCTACTGTTGGAAAATCTTTTAGTAATTTCAATTCAAGATAGTTAATAAAGATATCTGCCATAATCCCTGATACAGAGTTTCCCATGCTGAGTCCGTCTTTTTGGACATAAACTTTATCGTTAAATGTGAAGTAGTTATATTTTAAGCAGAATGATAATAATTCTATGAACTCGTTTATTTCCACGCTGGACATATTACTGTGGTTTCTGAAATTAGCGTCAATAATTTGTATTGTTTCATCAATCGGGATATTCGTATATAAATTGACAATGTCCAGCGAAAGAAACGTCATAGTGTCTGTAATAGGTATATCTTTTATTTTCTCTACTAATTGGGTACTATTTTTAACCGAGAACTGTTGCACAAATTTATAATGCTTATTCAAAATAGTTAGACATTTTTTCGCAACATTCACCAACGGGGCCCCTCTCCCATCAACTATCGGTCTAACGGGATTAGATTGCTTATGAACCTTGAATTGTGATCGTAACTTAGGAATTTTTGGATACATTATCTTGAGATACTGTATCTCACGAGGGGTTATTATATTTGAAAGTGATTTAAGTTTTTCATTTAACTTTCTTTGGATCTCATTCGTTGGGTCTCTCGCAATTGATGTAATACCATTTTCTTGAAAAAATGATTTTCTTTTCTTCGTCCCTCATTCTATAACCACTGTCTCTTTTTTCAAGTATACCTGTTACCTGGTCGTAGTGCGCAAGACAACATGGAGTCGCCAATCAATATAATTAGAACTTCGTTAACCAACTTGGGTAATTGCTAAGTTACCGGATATTCACTATACAGAGTGTTACAAAAAGGTACGGCCAAACTTTCAGGAAACATTCCTCACACACAAATAAAGAAAGGATGTTATGTGGACATGTGTTCGGAAACGCTTAATTTCCATGTTAGAGCTCATTTTAGTTGGCCAAATTGAAGGAAGGTAATGTTGACTTCGGTGCTTGTGTTGACATGCGACTCATTGCTCTACCGTACTAGCATCAAGTACATCAGTACGTAGCATCAACAGGTTAGTGTTCATCACGAACGTGGTTTTGCAGTCAGTGCAATGATTACAAATGCGAAGTTGGCAGATGCCCATTTGATTTATGGTTTAGCACGGGCAATAGCCGTGGCGCGGTACGTTTGTATCGAGACAGATTTCCAGAACGAAGGTGTCCCAAAAGGAAGACGTTCGAAGCAATTGATCGGCGTCTTAGGGAGCACGGAACATTCCAAGCTATGGCTCGCGACTGGGGAAGACCTAGAACGACGGGGACACCTGCAATGGACGAGGCAATTCTTCCTGCAGTTGACGATAACCCTAATGTCAGCGTCAGAGAAATTGCTGCTGTACAAGGTAACGTTCACCACGTCACTGTATGGAGAGTGCTACGGGAGAACCAGTTGTTTCCGTACAATGTGCAGCGTGTGCAGCCACTATCAGCAGCTGATTGGCCTCCACGGGTACACTTCTGCGAATGGTTCATCCAACAATGTGTCAATCCTCATTTCAGTGCGAATGTTCTCTTTACGGATGAGGCTTCATTCCATCGTGATCAAATTGTAAATTTTCACAATCAACATTTGTGGGCTGACGAGAATCCGCACGCAATTGTGCAATCACGTCATCAACACAGATTTTCTGTGAACGTTTGGGCAGGCATTGTTGGTAATGTCTTGATTGGGCCCCATGTGTTTCCACCTACGCTCAATGGAGCACGTTATCATGATTTCATACGGGATACTCTACCTGTGCCGCTAGAACATGTGCCTTTACAAGTACAACATGTGGTTCATGCACGATGGAGCTCCTGCACATTTCAGTCGAAGAGTTCGTACGCTTCTCAACAACAGATTCGGTGACCGATGGATTGGTAGAGGCGGACCAATTCCATGGCCTCCACGCTCTCCTGACCTCAACCCTCTTGGCTTTCATTTATGGGGGCATTTGAAAGCTGTTGTCTACGCAACCCCGGTACCAAATTTAGAGACTCTTTGTGCTCGTATTGTGGACGGCTGTGATACAATACGCCATTCTCCAGGGCTGCATCAGCGCATCAGGGATTCCATGCGACGGAGGGTGGATGCATGTATACTCGCTAACGGAGGACATTTTGAACCTTTCCTGTAACAAAGTGTTTGAAGTCACGCTGGTACATTCTGTTGCTGTGTGTTTCCATTCTATGATTAATGTGATTTGATGAGAAGTAATAAAATGAGCTCTATCATGGAAAGTATGCGTTTCCGGACACATGCCCACATAACATATTTTCTTTCTTTGTGTGTGAGGAATGTTTCCTGAAAGTTTGACAGTACCTTTTAGTAACACCCTGTATTTCAGTAATTCATTGGTGATCCTATCTTTCCCTGCCGACTTGCTGTTTTTAAAGAGACTTGCAGCTTCTTCAAGCTTTATATATGAAACAATTACAACATCATTTACTTGTATACCGATCTCGAACTCTCTTCATGTTCAGTTGATTTTTTCACTTTTATAGTCATCTGTTAAATATTTAACACACGATTCCTCATTTATGTCGTTTGCTTTCAAAATATCATTTAATTCTTCCCTCTATTGTTGTACATTTCTCCGGATTTGTACTGAATTAAATTGTGGAGCACAATTTGACTACAACAAAGGCTGAGCTGTTAGGACCCGGTCTGAGGCACCAAAGAATGGCTAATTTGGTTGTGGAGGTAAATGTTGGGACAAAAATTATCGAGTGACACCAAAGGTTTGAAAACAGTGAGCAAGTTCTAATGAATGTGGGTTGCAGTAGTTGTGTGAATATGAAGAGACCTGCGCAGGATGGACAAGGGTGGTGACTGCATCAACCTATCCTTCGGACTGAAGACCCAGACAAACAACAAACAACACAAAGAGAAAATTAGAGTAAGGTATGCTTGTGCGTTACTGACGTGGACTATGGTCATCTCCCCAGAGGACTCCTGCAGCAGCAGCTTGTAGGAGACGTCACGCAGCAGGCCCTGCAGGTCTGTGAAGGGCAGCGCCGGCCGGTGGCTGGTCAGCGAGGCGGTGAGGGCCCCGCAGTAGGCCGTGTACAGCAGCACTGCACACAGGGACGCCGTCGCCAGTGAAGCCCGCACGCTGTCACGTGACCTCGTGTCCCTGCCTTCGCCGCAACCTGCAGACCCCGCCAGTAAAAGTAGATCTTGTGCTTCCTAAGCAACCACTTGCTTACAGAGCATAATAGGGGTCTCCTCTAAGAGCCCTGATAATGAGCTCACATCAGCGAGGAAGGGAGTCTACAAGTTTCATTCAACAGAATCTTCCGTCGGTTCGTGGTAGAACAGCGTTATAATAAATGAAAAGGCCCAGTTTGTTTTCTTCTACAGTATACTGTAGAACAAAAGCAAACTGGTGCTTCTGATTTATTTCATCAGGTATATCACAACGATACAGCCTTCCAAAATTTATATGAAATGTCAAATACCACCTGTTTTATATGCATCCGGATGGTTATCGGACAATTCAGTGCTTCCTAAGACGTTGTATGTGTGTCTTTATATATATCATTCTGTCCTATTTGATAAAAAACTTGATATTCATTGCTCTGGAAGGACGTGCGTTGTCATAATTATCGGTTGATTGCTGTCTCTGATAAAATTATGTACATACACTAAATTAAGTAACTAATCAAGAAATTGAAGTAGTAAGTCCTTAGAAATAAATAACTAGAGACTGCAGAATCAGAAAAATCAATTCTTCTAATTAACAAAATGGTAATCTAAAAATCCAGTAACAGAAGACCTCAATATCTCGAAAAACAACTTAATATTACCAAGCGATGTATTTTCATTTCTTATTTATTTTTATGTCCTCTTCTGTAATTAATAGTCTTTGTAATTACATTTCTAATTAACTCTCCAATTGTTTACATCTCACAGTTTTCCAATTTCCAGAATTTGAGGCATTATTTGTGCATTTTATGTACGTAATCGGATAAAGTACGAGCTCTCTACTACCACTGAATATTAGTAACCAAATCCAAACTATAATTAATTACATAACTAAAATAATACGAGAGACATTATTGTAATTGAAGTTCAGAATGATTTTCTTATGGAGAACTAAAGATATTACTATAAGAGATTGTCATTGAATATTGTATTTTATAACTTATTCGGCTGTAACATGAGTTTCTTTACGTTTTGTAAATTTTAATTGTAACATCAAAATTGTAAAAAAATTAATAATGCTTTATTTTGGAAGTTATTATTAAAATTCTATATAAAGCGATGCAGCGATGCTGCGAGGAGTCAGTTTTGAAGTTAATTTTAAAAGTCAAAGAGATCAGTGAAGTCTGTCCGTGTTTTGTTTACATGACGTGTGTGTAGTTCGGATGTCTATTAATGTGAATAAATTTTGTGAAGCATGAAAATTTCCCAATCATTCATCAATAGACCAGGCAGAAGAAACGTAAGTTAATTAACATTCAACATGAATCGTTATAGTATCCAGTTGCAGTTGATCATTGATGACTACATCCCGTAGAGCTACTGCATTACAAGGATGCTGATTACTAGATTTCTCCCGCAGTTTCAGGCATCGTCTACGGCATTAAAATCGGGAGATTTTCCGGACCACTTCATGTGTATTCTTCACTTAAGTAATAAAAGTCATTGGATAGTAATAGAAAATGAGATGACTAAAGTTATTCGATAGTGATATGCACGTATTCAAACGGCAGTAATACCATATACACAAGGTATAAAAGAGTACTGCATTGGTGGATCTGTTATACATGTGAAAAAATATCCGACGTGATCATTGCCGCACAAAAATTATTAATGTACTTTGAACGGGGAGTGGTACTTGACACTAGAAGCTTGGGAAATTCCATTTCGGAAATTGTTAGAGAATTCAATGTTCCGAGATCCGCATTGTAAAGAGTGGGCCGTGAATATAAAATTTCAGCCATTAGCCTTCACTTAACGACCGAGTGCAGTGGCGTTTTGCGTAGATTTGTCAGTGCTAACAGACAAGCAACACTGCGTGAAATAACCGCAGAACTCAATGTGGGACGTACGACGAACGTATCCGTTAGGACAGTGCGGTGAAAATTGGTGTTAATGGGCTATATGAGCAGATGACGTACGCTAGTGCCTTTGCTGTCAGCACAAAATCGCCTGCAGCGCCGCTCCTGGGCTCGTGGCCATATTGGCTGGACATTAGACGACTGAAAAACCGTGGCCTGGTTGGATGGGTAACGATTTTAGTTAGAAAGAGCTGACAGTAGGGAGCGAGTGTGGCCCAGATCCTACGAAGCCATGGATTCAAATTGTCAACAAGGCACGGTGTAGGCTGTGCTTACGTGGAACTGACTGGGTGCTCTGGTCGAACTGCACCTATCATTGGCTGGAAATGGTTACTAGGACATCATGTGCAGCCATTCAAGGACTTAATGTTTCCAAAAAATGATTTCATGTCACTGTGCCACAATTGTTCGCGATGGTTGGAAGAACATTCTGGACAGTGTGAGCGAATGATTTCGCCACCCACATCACCCGATATTAATCCCATCGAAAAATTTATGGGATAAAAGTGAGAGGTTAGTTTGTGCACAGCATCCTATGCCGACAACACTTTTGCAGTTATGAATGGCTATAGAGCCAGAATGGCTCAGCATTTTTGCAGAGGACTTCCAGCGACTTGTTGAGGCCATGTCACGTCGATGTTGCTGCACCACGCTGGGAAAAAGAAGGTCCGACACGATATTAATAGGTATCTCACGACTTTTCTCACCTCAGTGTAGGACCTGAATGTTCATCAAACCAGGAACGTATGTGTGCAGCCCTATGAACACAGCTGTTGTCACTTTGGAAAACGGAAGTGGCCACAGCATACTAACCACGAAGATGAAGAAGAAAGAGCAAACTTGACACTGAGAATGTTGAAATAAACATCCTGGTTCATGTTCTCAGCGAAACTACATAGTTGCGCCAAAGTAATGGTACAAAAAGCACCTTTAAATGTTACAGAACTACCTCTATTCTGAACTGTGCGGTCTACACACTGCAGTTTATACGTTCCATTATTTTGTTGGAGTACTCGACCCTTTGCAGATTTTGAAAAGAGGCGAAATCGTGATACATCGGACCACAACACTCGCCTCCATTTAGCTAATGTTCTCTTTCTGTTTTCTTTTTTTCCCTACTCAAGACGTACAGCTTTATGTATCGGTATGAGCAATGGTCTTTCACGATGAACCCGACTCCTAGTCTCCATTTCAAGCAATTCTCTCCACAACGGTGGATCGTACACTGGTTGAGATATACATGCACTCATTCACCACAACAACTGCTATAAAGGTTCAAAGCGTTTGATATTAACAAACCACGACATTTGTCCAGCGTCCCTATCGGTTAGAATGCAAAGGTAGGCCTATACCAGAAGTAATGGGAAAACGCCAGAGCTGGTGCAATCTCCATTTCTTCGAGATCTCCTCCTTCATCCTCCTCCACCTTAACACCTCCCCACACCAAATCTCTCTAATCTAATTGTGAGAGGTATAAATGGTGGGATATTCGAAAATGGGTGTTTCTATATGTCTGGGAGACTGGTACAGCCTGTATGGTTGCCAGATGGATCCTAATTAGTACAGGAGCCACATCTATCAATAATGTGTAATCCAGTTATAACTGATGACCGACTGGACCCCATCCAAAATTTATTACCCGTAAATGGATGTCTTCCCCCCGACTATCAACCCAAAATATTTGCGGGACTGCAGTCACTTACCCAAACAGTTGTTCCAGCCGTGCTATACATCAGACAGAATCGTCACTGATGCTGTGCATGACGCAGTTCAAATGGTTCAAATGGCTCTGAGCACTATGCGACTCAATTTCTGAGGTCATCAGTCGCCTAGAACTTAGAACTACTTAAACCTAACTAACCTAAGGACATCACACACATCCGTGCCCGAGGCAGGATTCGAACCTGCGACCGTAGCGGTCGCTCGGTTCCAGACTGTAGCGCCTAGAACCGCACGGCCACTCCGGCCGGCAATATGACGCAGTGAAAGGATCATTATCATGAACCATCAGCAGAGATCAGCCACCACTACCTCCCGACAGAATAAAAACCTGACTCGCGAAGTTGAATGTTTCGACATAGGATTATATAGCCAAACGGTTGCACATTACTGGTAGGTACATTTTCCTAGGATTCGACACCTACTATGGGTGTCCTCATGAGAACGAAAATTTGCTAAATCCTAAAATTATATTGCTAAAAAGCAATGGTCAGAATTTTGAGCAGCTATGCTCAAGTCAAAAGTGAAATAATACTACCTCTTGCCACGTGTGCCCGGCTGGGAACAACATCAGACTGCAGTATGATGTTGTTCCCAGCTGGGCACTCCCCAGCTGGGAACATCAGACTGCAGTTTGATGTTGTTCCCAGCTGGGCACTCGTGGTAAATAACTCCCATAATCATTAAATCCAGCCAAGGTGATTCTATGATGATGTTACAAACTTTTATAGATGACGAAGAAAGGTAAATGTATCAATCTGAGGTAAGGGACCCTGGTCCAGGAACACCGATTCAGAGGGTTTGTAACGATACCATTCATAGGATTCATTCTGATACCTCTGACAATGGGATACAGATACTGGTACTGTTGTTGCTGAAATTGTAGGGTAGGTCACTTGCAGAGGTGGTAGTCTGGGCCAAAAGAGTAAGAAATGTGCAGTAAACATTGTCTCTAAAATTCATACGTTTTTGGCTATGACCAATTTTTCATCTTCAGTGTTTTGAAACACATCTCCTCCACTGAACAAATTCCCATAACCCCTTAAGTATCCATTTGGAAGCCCATATTTACTGGACATTTTTTCTTATTTTAGTCCACACTGCCTTCGCCAGCAATATGGAAACCAGAGAGTTTGCTGCAGAATAGAAGAATCATATAAATCATACTTACCAATTGTTAACAGAATATTTACAGTTTCCAAAGTGCAGAGAATATATCTTAGTACTTAATGGATGGCGAAGTTGAAGTTATTGCAAGCAATTTTTACATGATAGAGTTACAGACTAGCTCTAAATTCAACATGTCTTTCATAGAGACTATCATAAGATGTTATGGAACAAGGCTTTAGTTAAATGGTTTGGCTTCCAGCATTGCAGAACAGGTGGATGAATGTGATTTGGTATATAACAGGATGAGCTAAGCTCAAACCATGCAGTAGCATATCATTTGTATTAGGAAGTACATCAGAGGTGGTGATAGTGTTCTCCATAAGCTGTATGTAGAATTACACATTCCTTCATGCAATTTCTGTGGGGCAGGAACAAAGGTGCAAAAATCGCAAGTACACAGTGATAAGTAAATTAATCTGTTGGATGAAGCTTGCAGGGAACACAGTATTGCATAAACTCCAAACAGCGATTTGGTAGAGCGTCTCGCTGCAGATTAAATTGTAACTGATAAAGTTTACGTAAGACATGCAAGAAAAGATATTAATATAGAGCAATGTACTGCAGCATGATCAGTTGATAAAAAAGTGCCCGCTAAACTTAAGTTAGGATTGGACATAAATTTCCAACAAGTTATGAACGTCACTTATCCCCCACTAAAGAAAAATCAACGTATAGGACGTTTAAAAAATTGTATGCAATTAGTAGTGTCCGTCCACTAAAAGTGGCCTAAAGAGGAAAGTAAAAAGAAGTGAAGATTGGTTAAAATGCCAGGGGCTCTACCATTACCTAAGACATATGGTACCTTTTTCAGCTATTGGGTCATTGGCCAAGGGAGTAGCAGCCATTGCCCAAACTGCGGAAATGGCAAAAAGTAATGAGGATCAGCTTGACGAGGCGAAAATAGACAATAGGCTGATGGAATTTGGGCTACCAGGAAAGCATTATACTGTCAGAAGAAAAGTAACAAACTCATCAAGGATAGTATCAATTTATTATCAAGTGATGTAACTGGTAGTTAATCATTTCAGGATTATCAATAACATAGTGCAAATGAAATACAGCTGTCGCAGTAAAGGTTGCCCAAACAGTCACACCAGCACATAGTGTATCCTAGTCTGGTAGTAGAGCAGGCTCGTGTTCTTACATGCAAACGATCATAAAGCTGTCATTGCCATGCTGCAATAGTGTTCCAAGCGTTTTGCATCCTTTGTTGCAATTAGACACTGGTTCTTTCGGGTTTTGGAAAACGAATAAGTTCCAACTTCACCATGTTCCTTATATGTTCAGCAGGCGAAACATATGGTGCTCGTGCTGGCCAGGGCAGTAGCAGTACACCATGAAGAGCACGTTTTATAGTAGCATCCATATGTGTATGTGCATTGTCCTGCAGAAAAAATTCATCACCTTCTTGTTGAAGAAATGACAGTAGCCTTTGCAACGTAATTGGCATGACTTTGTTTTTACCATGCAGAAACAGCTAATGTGACAGCGAGTTGCAACTGATGGCTTCCCAAACCATAAGGTCTGGAGAGGCATTGTGTGTTGTGGATGCCTGTAGTCCAGAATGGGCCACTGACTGGGTCTGAGCCCTGTGTGTGTTCATCCATCACTCGCATGTAGACAGTACCTACTCTCATCACTGAAGATGGCAGAATGTCAGTACACCCTACAATCAAATCATTCATGAAACCAACGTAGCCATGCTCGGCAGTATCATGGTGTGGTTGTTTGCCTGGCCAGAAGCACATATGATCTTAGTCCTGTTGCAAGCAGGTGGTTCCAAATGGTCCTTTGTTGTAAAGCAGATGCAGCATGCGCCCCAATTTCTCCCCTGGATGATGTCGCATCGAACGTGACTGTACTACAGGGACATCCAGAATCTGTCTGCAGGTGTGGCAAGGTACCAAAGGCCACTGTTGAAATTAGCGACAGACCAACGATACACTGTGCTCAGCATGAACAGATATCCATCAATGTGTCTGGCCAGATTCTCACAAACCCACATCTACACCTACATTTATACCCCGCAAGCCACCCAGCGATGTGTGGCGGAGGGCACTTTACGTGCCACTGTCATTACCTCCCTTTCCTGTTCCAGTCGCGTATGGTTCGCGGGAAGAACGACAGCCGGAAGGCCTCCGTGCTCGCTCGAATCTCTCTAATTTTACATTCGTTTACCCCAGTCTGGCAGTAAAGCAGGCTCGTACCCTCACATGCAAACGATCATAAAGGTGCCAATGCCATGCTGCAATAGTGTTCCAAACGTTTTGCATCCTTTGTGAGCCCGTTCAAATGGCTGCAGTTGTTCAGCGGGAGAACATACCCATCATTCTGGCATGGTTGCACCCAAGAAGAAGAGTTCCAATCACTGTTCTGCCCGACTCTAAACTCTGTACAGTTACTGTCTGCAGTGGGCAGAGGGCACACAGGCAAGCCACCCGAGCGCCACCTGATTGACGATGACTATGACAGATGAATCACAACACAACAACCCCTCAGTATGCATTTATAATAACCTACTGCCACTGAAAACAGTGTTATTTCTTACCTGGCATTGTATTTTGAAATCACACTGGACTGTTCATAAGGGAAACTCCTAGCTATACTGCCTAGCATACTGCTTACAAATAACGATCTGCTTACATTTATCAAAAAAATTCAACGTCGCAAGATTTCGTGAGTGTTTACGCAGAATGTACTGCCGAAGACGGAAATCTAAAGAATGTGGGATTAGAAATTTACATGTTGCATGAGGACCTGGAGCTCTGTGGGATGTGTATATTAAGAGAAAACGCAATAACATCTACTATTTAACATTTACTATTTTGACTCGTTTAGAGACTCACAACGACCAGAAGAATGGTACTTTCACTTTACCATAAACCATGTGCTCTGGAAATTTGCCACTACAGATCTTTGATATGTATTACGGTGGTCATTTATGCCCTATGCCCACCTTGAAATTTACAAAAAAGATATAAGGACAATGACTGCATATCCATTTGTCACTAGAGGTTTAGATGTGATGTCGTACAGTCTGACTTTAAATGAACAGTAACCATTTTTATGAGTGAACTGCTTTCCGCCAATCGATTTAGGCAAAGGGGTTGGAATAACATAGTTACTCGATTGGAAACATACAAGAGCATTACTAATATCACCGGGGAGTATAATGAACAACACTTACAAGGTAAAGAAGCTGTGGAAATACCTCCTTAATTACACATGGTACTGTAGCGATCCTATTTCAGGAAATAAGACATCAAATGAACGCAGTTGACACTGAGTGTACACACAACGTGCAGGTTACGTTAACCCTTAAAGCATATGTTTCTGCATTGGCCTCAGACATGAATGGTTTAGGAAGTGCAAAATGGTTCATAGGGGAAGAGTAGTGAGGTACAGATATTTTAGCACATGTATACCTCTCAGGATGCTGACATTGTACTTCGGCATCATGAAACGTATCATTACGAACTCTAAGCAGGATCATATTCTGCTACGAAGTGCAATGGATAAGTTGGGACATTACTTTACATGGTGGACCACATACAAATGATTGTGTATGTGTAAGGTGGCTAGAAGGCTTCAATGATGTATGATTCATATAAGAATTCTGCAGTTTGGAACCTGGAATCATACAAATGCCCAGCTCTAAGGAAGCTCAGCCAGAAGTATGGAAAAGGAGAAAATAGTATTATGTGTGCTTCAAATAATGTAAAATTACTCTTAAGTTGGGTGAGAAATAAATGAAGTTCTTTTTTTAAAAAAAAGCACATTGTATTATTATTGTAACATTTAGCATCGTCCTTTCCTAGCAGGTTTTGAACAAGGTTCCCTATATATGTGCACATAATGTTTGTAAATAAGAACAAGCGTATATTCATTGTAATCCGGATATCACACCTGTAGTATTCATCCAGTACAGGGGACCGAATCTTACGCAGATCTTTGATACATCTTTGGAAATAGCTATGGTTGCCCACTACCGCTCCCATGGGTCGATACATGGTACACTATAGGCAAAATCCCATGCAATAATTCTGTGAACTCAGTTACTCTCCCTATCTGCAAACTGAACTTTGAATGATCGATCGATATTTGTATTAAAAGCGGTTTTTAAAAAAAATATTGTTTGGGTGTATTTTGTAGCTGTTCTGTTACATGTACCACCTCATGAAGAATTCATGACGTATCTCATGCTTTTCCTTTTCATAAAGTAAATATGTCATACATATTAGTTGTCTAACTAAATGCAACCAAATCACACATTGGGGGCATTCAACATTGGTGAATCGATTGCAGACCGCCCGTTTGCCTGATCTTATTACTGATGTTGAAACTGACAGTGAAGAAGAAAATAGAGAAAAAGAGCAAGCGAGATGACAATCAAAAGCAAGAGCAAAACCGTCTCTAAACCGAGAATGGAAGCAAAACAACACTCAAAGAAGAAGCACAAGGAAGTAGCGCACCAGTGAAGATAACCCTAGCAGTTGTAAGGTGAGGTAGTAGTACTCTGGACCACTCACACATGGAAGCAAAAAAGTGATGAAACTAACGTAATGATCTGAGTCCAGACAGCAAAATTTCGTTTAGCATGATCGAGCAGATTTGTTATGTGCGCCTCTCGTGATTTCTTGTGTATCAGAGTACAACAACGTATAATAATTTGCGAATGTTCACCATTTTATCTTCTCGTTGGCACCCAGTTCTATAAGGCTATTGATATTATAAATACAACTAGACGTCTTAGTTTCAGAATTATCTTTGGAACGCTCCATGGCCACCAATGAAAAAAGGAAAACCTACCGAAGTATGAGATGCAGTATATGATTAGATTGTCGAAAAACTTTAATGTCTCCACATCTGAAATCTGTTTTGAGGAACATAATGTTTATCATCGCTTGTGAGCAGTGAGCAGTGAGCTAGGAAATGGAGGTAGTTTAATCTGTTCTTCAGTATCGGCATGACTGCAGTGAAATCAATCACACGAGTTGTGGTAAATTCATACGAACGAGAGTGAGAACCTCAGCCCAGAGCATAGTGTAGACTGTGACATCAAGTAATAAATATACAAATTTAGTACCTACCAAAGGCCGCCTGTGATGCGACGTTTAACAACAGGAAATGACAACATCGTCTTTGTGAAACCGTAGGAGGTTTCCTGGCTGATCATTGACATTCTGTATTTTGGCGTTCGTCTGGTTCTTCAAGCGAGTGTTATTTGATTTTTTTCTGACGTTTCTCCAGAACAAGTGGCTGGGATTACCGATAAGTCTTCATCTTCGTTTTAGTGTCTACGAAATCCCCTCATTCAAAACTGATACATCGCTAGCTTGTAACGTAATGATTCCAGTGGGTTTCTGTAGTACAGTAGCCGCAGTGTTTCTTATTTTCGGTCTCAAAATTTCTTCTTTCTTTTTATTCTAGTGAAAATAACATTCGGTATAATACGAAGAGCAAGACATGTAAGGTCAAAAATTATCGTTGTCTTCTGTTTAAATAATCTTTGGCCAGTATTTATGAACTCTACATGAAAAATTATCCATACCTTGCATGAGGAAAATCCCTGCGACGTGCAGGGTGTCACTGTACGTCTGGCTGTCGTGGTTCCTTGAATCTCCCCTGCATCTCCTCTGAACACTGAGGGTGGACCAGGTGGCGGCTATGACGGCCACAGCACACAGCCAGAGGCGGTTGTCGAACGGTAGCAGAAAGTTGTTCCATGTCGCCCTCTCGTCGTCGATTTGCTGGATGAGTATGAGCTCCCTGCAGTCAGAATTTTAAAAGATGTCGTTTCTTAAAGTGTAAAAATAAGTAGTTCTGCCTCAAAAGTCGGTTTGAAACAATTTGATGAACCATTAACTTCATTTTATCTATTATAAGCTTCATGAGAGCCGTAGTGGATTTTCGTGACAAATTCCAGACAGTGAATTGAATGGAAAAGTTAATACACTGAAGGAAGTTGGTAGCGTTACCCATCGATGCAGCTGTCCGATACTTACCAGGATAAGTGGAGACGTTGAGATATTTGATGATTAAAGTTTCATTCCACTCGATACTGACGTCCCCCACCATCATCGATATGAGACGTAATCCCCATGGGGACGATTGCACCCCTGTCTTCGTTGTTGCTTGGAAGCGGAAAATCTCTGAATGTCATGTTAGGGAAGTTCTTGTCATCCTTGAAACACATGTTGTGGCTTGTTTATGAAGATCGCTATTTGGAGACCCATTGCACCCAAGACATCACCGTTGGCTGAGATGTTGGGGGTTCAGACAACCCAGTCAATGACCCACACATTTCTCGAATCGTTTGTGGTATCAACTGCAGTTGGAAACTTTCAATGTCTTGCTGGAATATGCCATTTAGTACCCTGGTCAGTGAGAGTAAGATAAAGACTGTCATTCCTTCAACACTGTGGCGAGCGTTCAGCCTCCTTTCAAAATTACCAACTCTGTCTTGTCACACCCAGTAGTTCCCACGCAGCGATCCCTCAAATTGGAGTGATATAGATCTCGAGAATCGACGTTTCCTGGGACATTTCACCAGGCCGTCTACAGACATGTTGACGTCTACCTGATTGCTGAAAAAAAAGCGAGGCTCACCGTTGAAAACCACAGAATGCCATTCAGTCAGAGGTGTATACGCATTCCGCTTTCAACCTATCCATTCTCGCTTGTTAGCCAGGGAGCAAACTGCCGCACGTTACGAGTAGGTCGGATGGGCTGCTTTACTCTCATCCAAGCCAAGTTGTGCTCATCCCAAGCAGGCTGCAGGAAACTTCCTTACTTGCCCATCTTTCCGCGATGCTACGTTACGTAGCAGTTTATTACGTTCGCTTTCACTGTGGTGTTATGAGCAGGGTACGGACTTCTGTACCCGAGTATCGCAAAGACGATGCCCAATATAATATACAATATATTCATTTTATGTCATTGTAACCCAGGAAATTGTGGATTTAATTTGTATTTTTTTCCTTTTCTGCATTTTTCTATTGCATCTATCTATGACGATATTGACGGTTTCCCATAAAGCTTCACCTTCTTTCGACTAGTACTGCCTATTCTTAATTCGAACCCTCATTATGTCACTTATAATACATGTTTCCTGTAGTAAGCAGAACTATTTCTGTAATTTGATACCCTTAACACTTAATAAACTGAAATCGTATTTATACTGCAACCCCAAATAAAGTAAGATTTTGGAAGTCTAGTTTCTGTAACCTTAGTGTTTTTGAGAAAAATATGACAGCAGTTATATCAATTTTAATTAAAAGAATGGTTGAAATGGCTCTGAGCACTATGGGACTCAACTTCTGAGGTCATCAGTCGCCTAGAACTTAGAACTACTTAAACCTAACTAACCTAAGGACATCACACACATCCATGCCCGAGGCAGGATTCGAACCTGCGACCGTAGCGGTCTCGCGGTTCCAGACCGTAGCGCCTAGAACCGCATGGCCACTCCGGCCGGCAATTTTAATTACTTTTTCCACGATGAGTATTCCGTGTTCGCTGAATTCATTCCAGTTATCCAAACAGTTCATTCTAATTTCCGCAGATGCATTGTAGCGAACACGAAGTTCGTTTTTCGTAAAATTCGTGAAACAAGAACCTTTTCTTTCGAACTAAGCTTTCTTCATACTGCATTGCCTGCCATCAGAATCCGGATTTTAAAATCCACTGTGCCATATTTTTTTCCTATTTCATTCAATAATTGTCCTAAATTTAGGAAGCTTTCATACTTCTAAATGGCGTCAGATCTTTAGTAGACATTTTCACACACTTATCAGCCTTAAGTGTTTGTCCTTTTCCAAATTTAGATTGAAAAAACTTATGGTTTAATTAACAAACATGTCAGATAGTGAAGATTCCCGAATGAGTGTTTGGAAACCTTTTACGCAAATTGCGTTGCGAGACATCTACCCTTTTTACGGAAGCTGCATTATAAGCACAAGAATACTATTCCCTTGCTCATCTTATATTCCCCAAATCTTAACTTCTCCTCAAGCTCATTTGAGTTTGGTTTCTTCACTTTGCTGATTTTGCCGTTAATACAGCTGAGCTTCAGTGAAATTATCTACGCAAGCATGTACCTGGCTATTCTTTAGTCGCGTTGAACTGACAGCGCAACCTGTTGTCAGATGCAGCAGGCTGAACGCGTCCCGGGGAGCTGGGCAGGTTTGCGGAAACCTAAGCTGGCCTGCATTAACCACTGTGCTTCAGCACACGTGCGCTCTTGAGTCTCCGTCGCTGCAAGTTGTGGTGTTTCAAAGGCTGCAGCGGAGATAGGGGCAGACAGGCTGGAGGAAGAATTTGTACACCTCTGCATTCAGTATCCGTTTACTGTGACTCGGCGTCATGCTACTCTCTGTTGAGTGCAATATAGTGTCAACAGTAATCTTCGTATGTACACTCGTGATGTCATCCCATTTTCCAGTAATCCCTTCACGACGGTTTGTAATGATACTGTTAGATACACAACATCTGACCGGTCCGTACTCGGTCCAGAGTGGGTGACAGACAGAGGTGTCTTCGCGTGTAACTGGGTGGAAGGCTAAAGAGGGAGCAGGCCGTGCGGCTGGCTCCCTACGTCTTAGCAACAGGTACGAGGTGCTACCCAGTGTTGATGATAACTCTGAGCCAGCACGGGATGCCTCTCCTGTTGGGCCAGCCGTCGATTTTTCTGCCCAGTCCGGAAAAGTACAGAGGGTGAGTATGCTAGTTGGTTCAGATGGCTCTGAGCACTATGGGACTTAACATCTGTGGTCAGCAGTCCCCTAGAACTTAGAACTACTTAAACCTAACTAACCTAAGGACATCACACACATCCATGCCCGAGGCAGGATTCGAACCTGCAACCGTAGCGGTCACGCGGTTCCAGACTGAAGCGCCTAGAACCGCTCGACCACACCGGCCGGCTTGCCGGGAGGTCTCAACCGTGATGTGGACGAGGCTCTGCTGGCGGCTACCGAGCGCACTGCGTGCAACCGGCTGCATGTAGTGGCACATGTCGAGACGAATGACACATGCCGCTTGGGTTCTGAGACCATCCTCGGCTCCTTTCGGCTGCTGGCTGATTTGGTGAAGGCGACTAGCAACGAACGCGGGGTGCACGCTAAGATGTCTATTTGTAGCATCGGACCCAGCGTTGATGGCGGCCCTGTGGTTAGCAGTAGAGTGGAAAGTATGAACCAGAGGCTCAGACATCTCTGTGATGATATTTGATGCGAATATCACGACCTCCGCTATCGGGTTCAGAATTGTAGGGTTCCCCTTCATAGGTCACGTGTGCACTACAGGCAGGAAGCCGCTACCAGGATGGCGGAGTACGTGTGACGTGCACATGGGACTTTTTTAGGTTAGAGAATCCCTCCCTTGGGAGCAAGGGTGATTTGCCTGTTAAATCAGCCACAGCGACCTCGGAGGAGCATTGAAGGAAAGGTCCCAGAATTAGTATCGCTTACTGAAGGTTGTAATGCACAGATAGTATTGGGAACAGAAAGCTGGTTGAAACCAGATGTCAGTGGCAACGAAATCCTAAGTTCAAAATGGAATGTTTATCGTAAAATAGGTTAGTCGCCAATGGTGGCAGCGTGTTTATTGCAGTACAAAATTCAATAAAATCTGGCGAGGTTATCACGGATTCCAAATGTCAATTAACCCTGGTGAAATTATCAAAAAACGGTCAAAAATGGTGATCGGATGCTTTTGTAGACCACATGGGTCAGGATCTGTAGTTGTAGATCGCTTCAGACAGAGCTTGCAGAATATCATTAGTAATTTTCCTCATCATGCCGTTGTAATAGGGTGTGACTTCAACTTACCAGGTGTAGATTGGGAGTGTTGTGCCATCAAAACTGCTGCCAGACAATGGGAATAGTGTGGCATAGTTTTGGATGTCTTGTCCGAAAATTACCTTGAGCAGATTGTTAGAGAACCAACTCGTGATGATAACGTCTTAGACCTCCTGGCAACAAACAGACCTGAACTTATCGAATCAGTTAACATAGAGGAAGGTATCATTGATCACAGGGCTGTGACAGCATCGATGACGACAGGTTCTACAAGGAATGTTAAGAAAGGTAGAATGTTATATTTGCTTAGCAAGGGTGACAGGATACAAATTTCAGAATATCTCAGCAGTCAGCATCAAATATTCGGCAATGAGGACGAAGATGTGGAAGAAGAAATGATAAAATTCAAAGGCATCGTTCAATAT
The DNA here is from genome assembly GCF_021461385.2 of Schistocerca piceifrons. NCBI lineage: Eukaryota > Metazoa > Arthropoda > Insecta > Orthoptera > Acrididae > Schistocerca > Schistocerca piceifrons. The sequence goes on from NC_060139.1 coordinate 846,851,920, forward strand.
TCCCTAGACAAGTACGTTCCGAGTAAGGTTTTAAGGGATGGGAAAGATCTACGATGGTTTCATAGCCATGTTAGAAAATCGCTACGTAAACAAAGAGCACGTAATCTCGGATTCAAGAGAAATAAAAACCTACCTGACAAACAAAAGCTGAACGATGCGAAAATGAGTTTAAGGAGAGCAACGAGAGAAGCGTTCAGTGATTTTGAAAGTAATACGTTGTCAACCGACCTGAGTAAAAACCTTAAGAGATTTTGGTCGTATGTAAACTCAGTAAGTGGGTCAAAATCATCTATCCATTCTCTCAGCGTAACGGAAGATAACATAGAGAAGGCCGAAATACTGAATACGGTCTTCCGAAGTTGTTTCACCACGGAAGATGGTAACACTGTCCCTACTTTCAATCGTCGTACGAACGTCGAAATGGCAGATATTGAGATATGCAATCGCGGAACTGAAAAGCAGCTGCAATCGCTTAGTAGTGGAAAGGCTTCAGGACCAGATGAGACACCTATAAGATTCTACAAAGATTATGTGAAAGAACTTGCTCCTCTTATAGCAGTAGTTTATCGTAGACTGCTTGAGCAACGAAAAGTACCTAACGACTGGAAAAAAGCGCAAGTCATTCCCATTTTTAAGAAAGGCCGTAGGACAGATCCACACAATTACAGACCTATGTCGTTGACTTTGTAGAATTATGGAACATGTTTTACGCTCAAAAATTATGACGTTCTTGGATAATGAACATCTCCTCTATAAATATCAACATGGATCCCGCAAACAGAGATGCTGCGAAACTCAGCTTGCTCTGTTCCCCCATGAGATCCACAGCGCAGTGGACTACGGCGCTCAGGCTGATGCCGTATTCCTTGAATTCAGTAAAGCATTTGACTCTGTCACACATTCCCGTTTAATGAAAAAAATACGAACTTACGGAGTATCGGAGCAGACCTGCGATTGGATTCAAGTCTTCCTTGCAGATAAACTCAACATGCCGCTCTTAACGGAACTAAATCGACAGATGTTAAGATAATATCCGGAGTACCGCAGGGAAGTGTGATAGGACCGTAGCTGTTTACAATATATATAAATGGCCTAGTAGACAGCGTCGGATGCTCTTTAAAGCTATTCGCAGATGATGCAGTTGTCTAGACCAAAGTATTATCGGCAGAAGATGGTAAGAACGACCTGCAGAGAATTGATGAATGGTGCAGGCTCTGGCAGTTGACCCTGAACGTAAAATAATGTAACATGTTGCGCAGACATAGGAAAATAAGTCCATTACTGTACGGCTACACTATTGTTGACAAACAGGTGGAGGCAGCGTCTGCAGAAAAAAATCTAGGCGTAACTCTCCAGAGCAACCGTAAGTGGAATGACCACATAAAATAGACAGTGGGAAAAGCAGACACCAGCCTCAGATTCATCGGAAGAATCTTAAGGAAATGTAACTCATCCACGAAAGAAGTGACTTATAAGGTGCTTGTTCGCCAGATTCTTGAGTATTGTTCATCTCTCTGGGATCCCTATGGGGTAGGACTGATATAGGAGATAGAGAAGATCCAACAAAGAGCGGCGCGTTTCGTTACAGGATCGTTACGGTGATGCTAAACAAATTCCACTGGCAGACGTTACAAGAGAGGCGTTGTGTATCACGGAGAGATTTACTATTGAAATTTCGGAACAACACTTTCAGGAGGAGTCAGACAACATATTACAACCCCCCACATACATCTCTCATATCGACCAAGAGGAGAAAATTCGAGAAATTAGGGCCAATACATAGGCTTTCCGACAATCATTCTTCCCATGCACTAATCGCGAGTGGAACAGGGTTGGAGGGATCATATAGTGGTATCGAAATTATCCTCCGCCACACACCATTAACTGGCTTGCGGAGTATCATGTAGATATAGAGAACACTTTATTCTGGTAGAACGAAACACAACGTAATTGTTTTCTTTCGTTCTTTTTTCTTCCTCCTGTCTATTTCGTGAAGTAATGGAAATCAGTTACGAATGAATATCCAAAGCCGGCCGGAGTGGCCGAGCGCTTAAAGGCGCTACAGTCTGGAACCGCACGACCGCTACGGTCGCAGGTTCGAATCCTGCCTCGGGCATGGATGTGTGTGATGTCCTTAGGTTAGTTAGGTTTTAGTAGTTCTAAGTTCTAGGGGACTTATGACCACAGCAGTTGAGTCCCATAGTGCTCAGAGCCATTTGAACCATTTTTTGAATATCCAAATATATCACAACATTTATAATTTTTTCTTTGATATCAAATTGCGTGTGCACGGAGTTTCGTAAGATGTTTTGACTAGACGATTGAGTCGCTCTCTATGAACAATGTGATGAAACAGTGGTGAGGAAACACAAAGTTAACTAGTATATGTGATGAAAAATTCGAAAACTGTATCCAAGATTTCTTTTTATTTTCTTGCGTTGGTATCTTTAGGAAAGATAGACTTCTACTTAGTAAGTAACATATTAAGCAAACTGAAATTTTGTGTTTTTATTATGCGTGTCAACTTTGAAACAATTTCCTTACCAATGCAGTCTATGTCCGATGAATAATCGTAAGTGCAGCCTGAGACGACTCCCATGAAACGCGGTGACTCTTTCCCGCAGTACATGTGGGCTGTGAATGAAGTAATATCATACTGTGCCCTATTGATCGAAAATTTGTAGCAAATTCAAGTTCCACCGTGATTTCACACATCACACGCGTACTTAGAGTTAGTGTTGCAGTGATATTTAACTGCGAGTGGCCAGAATCCAGAGAAATACAGTAGTGTCGCTCCGTTACTTTATCACTGGCTACCTAGCTGTAATGGGCGTGCAAATTTCGTGCCATTCACAAACTGGATGTTACAGTACAAGAGGATCATGATGAAACAAAAGACTGCAAAGAGTAGATTAGATTAGATTAGTACTTGTTCCATAGATCATGAATACGACTCTTCGTGATGATGTGTATCGTGTGAGGTTAACAAAAGGTGTCTATACAAGACATTACTTTACACAAAATATTACATTTTTTTGGTGGGGGTGGGGAAATTAACCACTAACTATATCCAAAAATTCATCTAACGAGTAGAAGGAGTTGCCATTCAGAAATTCTTTTAATTTCCTTTCAGATGCTATATGGCTATCTGTCAGACTTTTGTTGCTATTAGGTAAGTGACCAAAGACTTTTGTGGCAGCATAATTCACCCCCTTCTGAGCCAAAGTTACATTTAACCTTGAGTAGTGTTGTAGCCATGAACACTGCTGTTACTTTTGAATTCGTTCGGATTGTTAATAAGAAATTTCATAAGTGAATACATATTTAATGAGGCTACAGTGAAGATCCCTAGCTCTTTAAATAAGTGTCTGCAGGATGATCTTGGGTGAGCTACAGCAATTATTCTAATTACACGCTTTTTTGCAATGAACACTCTTTTACTCATTCATGAGTTACCCCAGAATATGATGCCATCCGAAAGCAGATAATGAAAATAGGCGTGGTAATCTAATTAACTGAGATGTATATAGCCAAAATTTGCAATGACTCTAATAGCATAAGTTCAGCTGAACTCAAACGTTTCAGCAGATCTTCAATGTGTTTTTCCAGTTCAACCCCTCATCAATGCATACACCTAGAAATTTTGAATATTCTACGTTAGCAACAGATTTCTGATCAAGATCTATATTTATTAATGGCGTCATTCCATTTACTATGTGGAACCGTATATACTCTGTTTTGTCAAAGTTTAATGAGAGCCCATTTGCAGAGAACCACTTAATGATTTTCTGAAAAACATCGTTCACAATTTCATCAGTTAATTCTTGTCTGATGGGTGTGATAGCTGTACTTGTATCATCGGCAAAAAGTACCAGCGTTGCATCTTCGGGAACATATGTTAAGAACAGCAGAGGACCCAAGACCGAACCTTGCGGTACCCCATTCTTGATTGTTCCCTAGTTTGAGAAATCACCAGATTTTTGCTATTATGTCAACTGCAAAAGTAATCAGAAATATTTACAAAAAGAAATTGAGAGTATCAAAAGGAGATAACAGTCGTTGGTCAGAGAGTACATAAATACACTACTGAGTGAAAATTGGTTAATTTAAAGAATTAGAGTGTGAAAGAAGGTTAGAGAGTTTAACATCCATTCGACAATGAGGTCGTAGATTAATGGGAAAACAAAGATCCTCGGGAGGATATCGGTATCAATCAGAGTAGGTTTTTAAGTGTTCCAAATGTAGGTAATGTGAATTCGAATGCCCGTCGCAGTCGTGGAAGAGGTTTCGTCTTGAAATGGGCAAAGGGATCACACAGAATTTTGACGGTAACTTACCTCCTTCAGGATCTTGTAGGAGACAAATACGATTTGTAATTAACGATTTAGAACGTAGTGCTTTCGAATGCGGGTGAATAAATGTGGATAATTTCGTCTGTATGAACAACGCGAGAGGAAGTAAAAGCCAAAATTCTGGCCTTCAGGGACCCAAAAATGTATAATCCTACAAGTATTAGGATGGATGCAGGAATTTTGTAGAGCGACGTATGAATCAAGCCAAAAATATAGATGAAAGAATTGATTAACCACATTTTAATGAAGTATTAATTAGCAAGTTACGAACGACAGCTAAAGAAAAACTAAGCCTCTCGCACATACATTGTTCTTGCGGAAACAGCTGCTAATCTGTCAGCGATCTGAAACGAATCTTTCTGCATCATTCACACACTGGTATTGTACCCGTATATATGATAACTGTGCCCAGTAAAATCTGTCCCCGTACACAAATCTAAAAATCTGTTCTTAGTATTCCCGAAAACAACTCGCTTACTAAGGCACCTGCATTAGACTGACACTGTAATAAGGAGAAACTTAATTTTGAAGAGCTAGTGAAAATGATGCACAAAACAGGAAAAGGCAAATGTCACGATTTTCAGAGCAATTCGAGATCTACGTTGTAAAAAGAAGAGACATGAGAGGCTCCTTAATGAGCAAAATGAATTGGCCTACATTTTAACTGTTAATATGCAGTAAGTGAAGCAGGCAAAAAGGAATACAAACGTCTCAAAAATGAGATCGACAGGAAGCGCAAAATGGCTATGCAGGGATAGCTAGAGGACAAATGTAAGGATGTAGAGGCTTATCTCACGAGGGGTAAGACAGATACTGCCTACAGGAAAATTAAAGAGACCTTTGGAGAAAAGAGAACCACTTGCATGAATATCAAGAGCTCAGATGGAAACCCAGTTCTAAGCAAAGAAGAGAAAGCAGAAAGATGGAAGGTGTATATCGAGGGTCTATACAGGGGCGATGCTCTTGAGGACAATATCGTGGAAATGGAAGAGGATGTAGATAAAGAAGAAATGGGAGATATGATACTGCATGAAGAGTTTGACAGAGCACTGAAAGACCTAAGTCGAAACAAGGCCCCGGGAGTAGACAACATTCCATTAGAACTACTGACAGCCTTGGGAGAGCCAGTCCTGACAAAACTCTACCATCTGGTGAGCAAGATGTATGAGACTGGCGAAATTCCCTCAGACTTCAAGAAGAATATAATAATTCCAATCCCAAAGAAAGCAGGTGCTGACAGATGTGAAAATTACCGAACTATCAGTTTAATAAGTCACAGTTGCAAAATACTAATGCGAATTCCTTACAGACGAATGGAAAAACTGGTAGAAGCCGACCTCGGGCAAGATCAGTTTGGATTCCACAGAAATGTTGGAACACGTGAGGCAATACTGACCCTACGATTTATCTTAGAAAATAAATTAAGAAAAGGCAAACCAACGTTTCGAGCATTTGTAGACTTAGAGAAAGTTTTTGACAGTGTTTACTGGAATACTCTCAAATTCCTAAGGTGGCAGGGGTAAAATAAAGGGAGCGAAAGGCTATTTACAATTTGTACAGAAACCAGATGGCAGTTATAAGAGTCGAGGGACATGAAAGGAAAGCAGTGGTTGGGAAGGGAGTGAGACAGGGTTGTAGCCTCTCCCCGATGCTATTCAATCTGTATATCAAACAAGCAGTAAAGGAAACAAAAGAAAAGTTCGGAGTAGGCATTAAAATCCATGGAGAAGAAATAAAAACTTTGAGGTTCGCCGATGACATAGTAATTCTGTCAGAGACAACAAAGGAGTTGGAAGAGCAGTTGAACAGAATAGACAGTGTCTTGAAAGGAGGATATAAGATGAACATCAACAAAAGCTAAACGAGGATAATGGAATGTAGCCGAATTAAGTCGGATGATGCTGAGGAAATTAGATTAGGAAATGAGACACTTAAAGTAGTAAAGGAGTTTTGCTATTTGGGGAGCAAAATAACTGATGATGGCCGAAGTAGAGAGGATATAAAATGTAGACGGGCAATGGCAAGGAAAGCGTTTCTGAAGAAGAGAAATTTGTTAACGTCGAGCATTGATTTAAGTGTTAGGAAGTCGTTTCTGAAAGTATTTGTATGGAGTGTAACCATGTATGGAAGTGAAACGTGGACGATAAATAGTTTAGACAAGAAGAGAATAGAAGCTTTCGAAATGTGGTGCTGCAGAAGAATGCTGAAGATTAGATGCGTAGATCACATAACTAATGAGGAGGTATTGAATAGAATTGTGGAGAAGAGGAGTTTGTGGCACAACTTGACTAGAAGAAGGGATCGGCTGGTAGGACATGTTCTGAGGCATCAAGGGATGACCAATTTAGTACTGGAGGGCAGCGTGGAGGGTAAAAATCGTAGAGGGAGACCAAGAAACGACTACACTAAGCAGATTCAGAAGGATGTAAGCTGCAGTAGGTACTAGGAGATGATGAAACTTGCACAGGATAGAGTAGCATGGAGAGCATCAAACCAGTCTCAGGACTGAAGACCAAAATAACAACAACAACAACAACAACAATATGTTCTTCTCGGCCGAGCAAGTGCTGCTGTCTATTTCTGCTGGAGTTGGCTTGTGCCCGCAGTGAGGTGCTGTACCTCCGTTCCTGAGCCTCGTCGACGCAGCCATGGGAAATGACCAGCTACGTAACCAGGCCTATTCTACGGCCGCAACCAGTGACGCCAGCAGGCGACATAACGTTCTACAATATACTCCCTTCCATGCGCGTGTTGCACTAGTTCTTGCTGTTTAATCATTTAAATCATGTTTTTACTTATTTTATAACGAATAACCAGTCATAGTATGAGAAATCATGCTACGTATTGCCCACTTACAGTTTTTGTTTGTATGTTATTACGTAAGTTATTTTATGTTTCAAATTCCGTCCTCTTAAAGTACGGAGTGCGGATCGTGCTGTCTCTCGATTTCAACTTGTTGCAGAAAACGGTGGGCAGCATATTGAACATGTTTTGAGCTAGTCAAGCGGAAATTAATAATCCGATTTGATTTTGATTCATGCTTTTTATGCGGTTTTTGGCCTTAGGAAAATTAAAAACCGATGTGATTGATGCTATTTATGCGGTTTTTGGCTTCAGGTCAATTATAAACTGATTTTTACCATACGATGTGATATGACCTTGCCGTAGTGGATGGGCTTATGTAACTTAACGTATCACACCTGTACACCCATGCACACTGAGTAGTACGTTTTATTTAACGTCAAATGTACACCTTAGGCATTGTCGTATGAGTCATTTGTCATTTCTAGTCGATCTCTATTAAATTATGATGATTACAGCGCCATCTATTGCTACATTTTGTAATTATTTATTTTCTTCTGCAATACGTTTTCCCCCTTCTCCGATAGTATTCCGTTGCAATTTGACGTCATTCTGAGCAATGGCGTTATTTCTACAGTGGTTTCAAAGTTTAACTTTAATTATAATCCCCCTGACATATTTTACTTAATAAACAGTTTTATAATCTACGCTACTATACCAGTACTTTAAAGTAATCACCAAAAATCTGGAAATGAAGCCGACTAAGTTACTTCAGATTTTTACACGATACTACAATAAACGTTCGAAAGGACATAGGCTACACATTTCTTTGACGCTCCAAGGAGACGCCACGCACCGGTATTGGGAGAGGTCGTACTGCATCAAGTTGAAGAGAACCTGCCAATGAGTACGCAGGCAATTTATTTGGCTATTAGTGAGTGTAACTGCAAAACAACTGACGCAATGGATCGCACATAATCAGTTTATTACTTGTAAAACCGGTCGCGTTGCCATCATGTTTTCAAATGGTTGTAGCACGGAAACGGTACGCTTTCGAACATAGGTTGCAATTCAAAGTATTATCTACTCACCACTCTCTACAATTCCTAGAAATTTGTAACGGGAATTTCCGAATAGGCTGTATATGACAAGTCATAGTTTAAGATCGTTACCAAAAATCTAAGAAAATCTCTATACTGATTTGCTTCAGTTTTTCACACAGAAAGTTGTTGGCAAAAGGTCTTGAAAAGTTCTTCACGGTTTTACTTGAGATTTTCACTTGATACTCTTACAGACCATCAGATGAACATATTCTCCATCTATATAGTATAAAAATTTCTATATTATGTACTATATGAAAGAGAAGCTTTGTTGTAAAAGTCTCGGAAGGTTGTTTACTGGTTTACTTCAGTTTTCTACATGGTACTTTAACAAATGTTCAGACAGACTCAGACTGCATTTTCTTTACATATATCGAATATAAATGTATATATACTATATAAGAGGAAGAATTATTAGCATTAGTCTCGAAATGTTCTTGGACAGTTTACTTCAAATTTTTACACAATATTCTACTAAATGTTTCGGCGGACATAGGTTAATATTTCTTAATATATGGTATAAAAATATATGTGTAATGCATATATGGCAAACGGTGTTCACAAAATCCTTGAAAGTATTTGATTGATTTACTCCAAATTTTTATACGTTATTGTAATAACATTTGGAAAGGCATAGGATACATACACACATCAAAAAAAGTTTTGCGTCACTCTGGCTCCCAGAACTCTTGAGAATAGACGTTGACGGTGGATATTGTATCACAGATACAGTCCCTTTGATTGTTCAGAGATGTCACTAAACCCGCCCGAAGATGTAAATAACCATGCATGAGCAGCGCCCATTAGACGGAGATGGTCCGACAGCCGATCGGTTCCAGTCATTCCACCAGGAAGGAGGTACACATTTCGTGTTGTCTGTAGTTCAACCATGCCTAAACGGTCAATACCACATTTCGATCGCGTCCGCATTGTTAGTTTGTGCCAGGAATGGCTCTCAACGAGGGAAATATCCAGGCGTCTCGGAGTGAACCAAAGCGATGTTGTTCGGACATGGAGGAGATACAGAGAGACAGGAACTGTCGATGACATGCCTAGCTCAGGCTACTGCAGTTGATGACCGCTACCTACGGGTTATGGCTCGGAGGAACTCTGACAGCAACGCCTCCATGTTGAATAATGCTTTTCATGCAGCCACAGGAAGTCGTATTACGGCTCAAACTGTGCGCAATAGGCTGCAGGATGCGCAACATCACTCCCGACGTTCCATGTCGAGGTCCATCTTTGCAACCACGACACCATGCAGTGCGGTACGGATGTGCCCAACAACATGCCGAATGGACCGCTCAGGATTGGCATCACGTTCTCTTCACCGATGAGTGTTGCATATGTCTTCAACCAGTCAATCGTCGCAGACACGTTTGGAGGCAACCCGGCTAGGCTGAACGTCTTAGACACTATCCAGCAAGTGCAGCAAGGTGGAGATTCCCTTGCTGTTTTCGAGTGGCATTATGTGGGGCCGATTTAAGACGCTGGTGGTCATGGAACGCGCAGTAGCGGCTGTACGATACAGGAATTCCATCCTCCGACTTATAGTGCGACCATATCGGCAGAATTGCCGAGGCATTCGTCTTCATGGACGACAATTCGCATCCCCATCGTGCACATCTTGTGAATGACTTCCTTCAGCATAACGACATCGCTCGACTAGAGTGGTCAACATGTTATTCAGACAAGAACAGGCCTGAGATGGATTGTAATGGCTGTTTACGGACGGCGTGGTCCACCAACCATTCTGAGGGCACTACGCTGAATCGCCGTTGAGGAGTGGGACAATCTGGACCAACAGTGCCATGAGTAATACAGGCATGCATCAATGCAAACCTTGCTTCGAATTTTTATGGGCACAAAAATCATGGGGCTCCGTTTACAGGCCAACAACGCGCTCTGCGGCACCTACGACACCAGCTGGCACCTGCTTTCTCGTGTTAACCTCATTGTTAAAGCTTACTGGAGAACGATTCCAGTCACGTGATCATCTAGAACATTCCTTTCATCGTCATTACTCACTGCTGGTTCACTGTACACACCATCATCTAATATGGATTTATATGGGCACCCTTCCTTGTTTTTGTAATTTTCACAAACGTAGGTGCGCAGCCCTTTGGCTGAGAACGTAGATAGGTCAGACTCGATGTTTACTTACCGTGAGATGATTTGTGGCAGTAAAAAGTCTACAGCACTGTGCCGTGCTGATGTCAGCATCATGAGTGACAGAGCGATGTCCACTTTGCCCTCCAGCAGCTGTCCCACCAGGCCATCCCACGTGCCTCGATCGGAGCGCTCCCCGAAGAGCGTTGTCGCCTCAAAGTTGTACCTGTCCACAGCACACACTCGTCTCCAGCCACTTTCCTGGCTGTTGCTGTAAGGCAGCCTTAACAGATGTGGCAAAAGTTTAAGAGATGTATTCTGGAAAAGCAAAGAACTATGGTCTCAGTGCACACACAAAATTCTGCATTCTAAGTTAACAGCAACAGTCTCTTTCACAAGCCACCGTGCGCTAGAGCTGAACACAAAATTTAAACAAAGAGAATAATGAGTAACACACAGATGTCTGTTTACACTGGACTTTCGTTTTCTCCCATTACATTCTGTTTCTAGTAGATCGCGATATTTATCTTTGCTATACTCTATGCAAGTATTATACAATCAGTTCCTATTAATAGACAGAAGCTTTTTAGCAACCTCTTTGCTTGATCACTGCAGCAATTTTAAATCTTTGGAGATGGATTTTCGGTTAGACCAGTGGCAACACAGGTCGAACGGAAATACCGTTTGCATGAGCATGAGCATGAGCAAACCTATGTGGCTCTGTTCATTTGAAAATTACCTGCCATTCTTCTGTATTCGCTGTTCAGAGGCATTTTTGTGAAGTCAAAGAGCGCGGTCTGTGCTATGTTCTGATGTTAAGACCAACACTGCCTTCGTCTGACGGAGCACCGTGCTGTTGTGAATATTCTACAGTGCATAAAGGATTAGGTGAGACAATTGCAACTTATTTGGCATGGTGAAGATTAATTTTCGTGGTAAGGTTATTTTGGTTTTGCCTACTTAAGCTCATTCCGAGAGCGGGTATCGGGTGGCAAGCATGCGCACAGTGAAATAGAAGCACATAGGTTGCTGAAACGTAACTTATCTGGAAACTGTTTATAGCAGCGTACATTATTTTATTTCACTTTCTGATATCGTAAATTTCAAGATGTTGCCATTTCCTGAGATATAAAGATTAACTTGTCACTCAGTAAGAATTAAGAGTTGCGCAGACGTTGATGCTTCCGCTTGTAAGTCTAGATCTCGCAATCGTAAGGTGAAATGTCACTGCAGGGCATTACAGTTCCTTTCTTGAGTGCATCGTTAATATACGCTTCTCTCTGTTTCGGTGACCATTATTGTTCTTTGTATTCGACCACCTGAGTGTGCCACGCAGCTTGGGTGACATCTTGTTTTTTTTTTTTTTTAATGTGGGCTAATTACACGACTTACATACACTATAATGGACAGAAAATCATCAGTTAAGCTTACTAATACGTAACACTTCTCCGCATGACATCCTGTTTCGTGTGCCGATAAAAGTAGGTCGATATGTGCTGCTGTGTTAATTGCTGTTTGTAAGAATTGCGATACGTAATCTCACTCACTATTACGATGTTACGTAGGAAAGAGAGGTTTTAAAGCCTGAATCTCATGATTAACCATTTTTTATCGTATACTAAACCTATTTTTACACAAATGAGGAGACAGCCTCGTTGCACAGTTGGACGGTATAAGGAGAAAGCTAATACATGTTCAATGTAATATATTGCCCCTATGAACCAGTACACTCATTGTACAGTATGCAAGCATTAGACATGCATGCCCATTTCTTTTCGTCGCGCCAAGTTTATGGTAGTGTGTTTACTGTATGACTATTTTCTGCTCAATTTACAAGTCAGATCACGCTTCTGCATTGTTTCTCTGAGGCATTAGAACTATCCATTTTACCCACGTGGAAAGTGTCAGGTCTTGATTATCTCTACTTTCTGGAGTAGTCTATGTTTTTCTAAACAACACACACTTCCATGCGGGAAGAGAACACTGAGACATTTCAGACTTCACGCATCTGAGAAACTGTATTTTGCTGCTATATCTAAAGAAAAAAATTCATATTTTTCCTTAGAAACATTTCTTCGTCGCATGGGTTTGTAATTAAAGTTCTACAATAATTCCAGAGAAGTCAGAGAAGAGACAGAGACTTCATTCGTTAATAGGACCTAAGTTGAAGTGAAGCCAATAGCTTCCTTTGTCGGGGCACAGTAACAGTTATGTACAGTCTCTTCTTCTATTGATATGTAATTAGCACGAGATTGTACATTGGTACGCTGCACGAGTGTGCATGCAAAGCTGATAATATAGTCTGTGAAAAAAATTAATGCATGTAAATAGTTGGAAATGATCAGAGTATTAATCACGACACTGAGGTCTATAGAACAGGTTTGCCAATAGACTTCCGAAAATAGAGTTTTTTTTTCAAAACCTGTAACATTTGCAACGATTTTCTGCAGTTTAGCTTCACTGTTATCGCAGGAGTTAACTGGTTGCAAATGTATTAATTGACAGAATAACAATACCTTATTGCCGCCCCTTTACCTATCAGACGACGGAGAACACAATACATTAATTTATCAAACAATGGAAAACCAAGGATGGGATAATGACTGTCTGATCTCGGGAATCAGAGACACTGGTCATTTGTGTGTCAGTTTCGTTTGGGTGAATATGTGTGAATATGTTACCTTATTCTGGAGAACGCCTTTTGGTCGAAAGCTTACTTGTTTAGCAGACTTTGAGACTCAATATCTCCACTATATGGTTAGTAGCAATCTGTCTTCTTCATAATATTGACAAACCTTAATTTGTATATTTTTTACTTCAATACAGAGTCAGTGCATATATATGGGCGTAAGTTCCCATTTGAAATCACTCTTACTCAGTTCCACAGCCAGTGTGTAATAGCAATTCAGGAACGTCATTCGTTTAATATCAATTTGTGACGTATAAAATATTATGCAACATTGCACATTAATCTTTCTACGCTTTTCGTTAAATCTTTTCAGGAATCCCCATGACATTAACAATGGGCAATTTTATCAGCACACTGGAAAAAATTGCTTCTTTCACGGGACGGAGTGGGGGAAATACGACGTTAAACTTTCCGTACACTCACAAGAGCCATTTCACCGACGTTCAGGCTCTCCAAGGAGAAGAGTGACGCACTTAAACACCTCCGAGAAGGCACATAGTCATATTCGGAGTAAATAAGGACATTCTATAGTCCTATTGCATCTTCAAGTAGACAAACAGGATATATATAAACTACTAGACAATGACGCCTACAGAAGAGCAGAAAACCATCCCAGCAATGACTAGTGCTGTGCGTCAAGTACACACGATTTCCCAAGGAAACTTTCAAGCCTTTGAGTGTGGAATTTGGAGGTTTTGATGGTTGTTATGGATTCACCTCAATAGCATTGTTTGATTGTGTGCCTTTGCTAACAGGCGTTGGCAGACGCGTTATCGTTGGCACACAGTGACCTTGCTTCCTTGTTCAGTTTGATTGCAACTTCTTGTGAGAACTTGTTGGGGTAGATTCATTTTGATGCTGCCAAAGTTTTGTTTCTTAATTTGTTTAGTTTTTGGTTTGGTATTGCGATATCCTTTCGAATTGATATTTACCTGTGCTAAGGACTTGTAAGCTTACTGTAAGATGCTATTTATCATACGGGATGACATGTGTGTGCGCAAGGAAAAAGGTTCTCAATTTTTGTGCTAATTCGGCTCAAGCCAGCAGTGCGATGTGGCTTGTTGATTACTGCATTTTGCACTTTAGCTATTTAAGTTTTAAGTGTGAGAGTCTAATGCCTCTTAGTGTATGGTTTTTATGTTTTCTTGTTGATCTATTCTCCGATTGAGAGTTTCTTGTAAGGTAGAGCCAGAACTCGATTCAGAAGTGTGAGGCGGTAAGATACTTAATTCATTTCAATTCTGTGTTAGTAGACTATTGATTATTGTATTCCTCTCACTGAACCTTTTTTGTACAATTGTTTTGGATATTGTTGTTAGTCGGTGCAAATAAGTATTGTTTTTCCTTCTAATAAATGTTTTCGAAGCATTTTACTTAATATATTTGCGATTGTGTTCTATAGTGGTGTTGCAATAAATGGTATCACTGATTTATAAATAATAATAATCGGGGGCCTCCCCAGGTGGCGGATAGGGGAATGCTCTCCAGATATGGATGGTACCGGGGAAATAAAATACCCGAGCCAAAACTATCAACCGAAATCCACTAACGTCTGCCTGGTATCCAGCGGTTAGGGGTCAGCGTCTGTTCGCCTAGATGGTGCGGCTGCAGCAACCTTCTTGATCTCAACAATCAAGTCGTATTCCGCGTGATCTTTCCTCGGATGGACCACCACCAAGTTAGTTTTCAACTTGAAAACCAAACATGATGCTAACACAAGGAATGAATCCACTACGCTGGGCACCAGTCGCAAGGCTGGCTTTACCTGGTCATCGGATTCCGGGGGACCAGGAGCATCATGTTACGCCTAAGGTTGAGAACTAGACGACATCCAGATTATTACACACAAAACAAAGACATGTCATCGGTACACTTAATACTCATACTCTCTTCAAACTGGGCAAGATCAAACGACTTACAGACGTGCTGCAAAAGTTCTAGATCAAAATCCTTGCAATCCAGGAAACACGATTAAGGGACGAAAACCATTTTGACACAGACAACTACAGGATCTACAAAGGAAAACCAGCAGTTAAAACTAATGAGAAAGGCCTCAAACAGTTTGGTACAGCATTTGTAGTCCACAAATCTATCAGCGACTCTGTCATTGACTCCCAGTCTGCCTCAGAACTTATATCAACGCTCTCCGTCCAATCGGCCAACAAAGCATATACCTTGATCAACGCACACGCACCCACAAATAACTATAACAAGAAGAACCCCTAGAAAGTGGATGACTTCTGGAATGACCTTGAAGAGACGACAAACAAAATTGTCAAACACCATGTAATAATCTTGTTAGGCGACTTTAACGCACAATTAGGCAAAGAGAAAAAAATACAGGAGAATCACCTGAATCCATACAGCTCACAAGAGAACTAACAAGAATGGAAAAAGATTGATAAACTTTTGCGAAAATTTCGGCCCTGTCATTATGTCAACACAATTTAAAAAAAACCAACAAGAAACTGTATACTTGGAAGTCGTCCAACACAATGCTGGGTGAATTCCAGATAGACCATGTGGCCATCTCCAAGAGTAACACAACAGAAATTCTGAATGTGAAAACGAGAAGAGGATTTTTTGAATCAGACCACCATCTTCTACAGATAAAGACCAGATTACAACCTAATAGAAAAAAAGCCAAAACTAAACAAAGTGCTGAGACCAGACCCCGATTACATAAAACTCAACAAGGAAAACGTACAGGAAATCAGTCAGACAAACACCACATACTGGACAGACCTTGTGGACGTCCTCAAATCCGCGATGAAATTGGGTCAACCCCCAAGAAGGAGAAAACACAGGTGGTGGAATATAATACGTGACCAAGCAATAGAAGAAAGGACCGATGCCTGGAAAAACTTCAATAGTCACAAAACATCAGAAAAATGGCAACAATTTCTAGTAATCCGAAAACAAACATCGAAAACAATTCGGAGGGAAAAAAGAAATTATAACAAACGGCGACTAGATGAGATAGAACAAGACTTTAAGAAGAACAACACCAGGAATTTTTATAAGACAGTTAAACAACATATTGCTGGATACCAGCCACCCAATCTTTGCTTAAAGAAACCGGATGGTTCACTAGAAAGTAACACGAAGAATAACTGCCAAATCCTCGCAGACTATTTCAGCAAACTTCTCAACTGAGAAAGACCTACAGAGGATATTCACTACCAGACATCTACACCAAATCCCGACGCTAAACCACCAACCATCAACGAAATAGCAGAAATTATTAAGACACTGAAAAGCAATAGAGCCCCAGGAGAAGATGGAATTATTGCAGAACTATGGAAGTTAAATGATGAAAGATTAACAGGAAAAATCCACAAAATCATATTAAACATTTGGGAAACAGAACAGATCCCTTCTGAATGGAAATGCGCACTCATCCATCCACTCCACAAAAAAGAGGACAAAACTGAACCAAATAATTACAGGGGTATCTCACTCGTGCCGGCCACATATAAAATCCTATCAAAAGTTCTCATGAATAGATTAGAAGAACAAGCTGATCCACAAATAGAAGAATACCAGGCTGGTTTTCGCAAGGGACGATCCTGCATAGAACAGATCTGGACCATGAAAATGATTCTCCAGATGAGAAACACCCGAAACAAAGTGGTCACTTTTGTAGATTTTAAGAAGGCCTACGACTCAATAGACAGAGTAGCGCTCTGCAACATGCTGGAAGATCTCAGCATTGACAGAAAGACAAGAGCAATCATTCGGCAAACATAAACTGACACAGTCTCCAAGGTCAATTTTATGGGGGATATCTCTGAACCATTTGAAATCCAAACTGGAGTGCGGCAGGGTGACGGACTTTCACCATTACTCTTTAATATCATTCTTGAAAAAATTATCAGGACATGGGAAAAAGAAGTCAAAGGAATCAAAATTGGCATTAGAAAACAATAGATTCAATGTGGAGTGTTTAGCTTTTGCAGATGACCTTGCAATCCTCACAAATAATAGAAAAGAAGCCACTAACGCCATAGAGAAGTTACACGAAATTGCACAAAGAACTGGCCTGCAAATTTCATATGAGAAAACCCAGTACATAGAAAGAGTGCCACAAGACAAATTGCCTATTATGACAGCTCATGGGAAAATCGTACAAGTACCACATTTTAGGTACCTGGGAGAAATCATCCACCCATCAGGGATCAACCTAAAGGCCAATGAAGAAAGAATAAAAAAACTACAGAAAGCATATAAACTCACGTGGAACTATTATAACAAAAAGTCCACATCCATTAACGCAAAATTGAAGCACTACAACACTCTCGTACTTCCGGAGGCACTGTATGCATCTGAAACAACACAAATAAGTGGGCAAATTAAAATCAAAGAAATGGATAAACAAGAAAGGAAAATTCTCAGGAAAATATTTGGTCCGATACAAGAGCAAGGAATCTGGAAGAAGAGACCAACATCAGAATTATATAAATACACAGACATGATTACATATACAATAAGGAAAAGAAGAATGCAGTTCTACGGACATATCCACAGGATGAATGAAAACAGAATTTCAAAGCGAATTCTTAAAGTCATCAACTCAGGCAGGGAAAAACAAAATGGATAAAAATTTGAAGAGGACCTCAGACAAGCACACATAACAGAAAACGGTGCAGAAAATAGAACTGAATTCAGGAACATCGTCAAAAAACATAAATTTGACACCACAACACAGAAGAGACCAGGATGCAAATGAACAGCGGAGCGAAATAAACAACACAGTGAACACATGAAGAAAATTTGGGCTCAGAAAAAACATAAACAATCATCATAAAGGAATTCAAGTTCAAACGCTCTCTTTAAATGGGAATAATCGAAAATAATAATAATTATTATTATTATCATTATCATTATAAGAAATTATTGATACCATGTATTACAACACCACTATGTTATTATTATTATTGTTATGCCTTTACAACGCCCAGCCACTTGCACTCCATAACCTATGTTGCCACTACATTCAAATCTCACCGCGCCAAGCATTTCGCTCACTTTTTCCAAAAGGAACCTTACAAATGATGTAGCACCACCTTCATCCCACACGATTCATTAGTGACTTGAGTGTCAAAAAGGTTCGCATGTCAGCCATAAGAAACAATCAGCGACCCTTCAATTTCGAACCATTCGTCGCAAAATAGGTGTTGCATGCCGACTACGTATATCAGGTATTGAATTCTCCTTCACGTAACCTTCTTGTTTGCGTTCACTGAAATAACTGTGGAGAGCTGTGTCGACAATAAGGTGGCAAAAAGCAGCACAATGACTTCCTATGAATGGGAATTACGATCAATTCAGTTTCAATATGAGCCCGTCATCGTGATAGGAGTCATGAATAAAGATTTGTTGAGAGACACACCCTCCATAATAAACCTAAGAAGATTCTTTACTTACAAAGAGAACATGATCATTCTCCCATTACAACCCGTACACAACACGGCGCACAGCCACATTCTTACAGTTCAAATAACAATGAAAGAGATTAGAAAAGTAAGAGGATTAGACAACAATCGTCTGGCGCATTTGTTAGATCTGTTACTGCTGTTACAATGGCAGGTTATCAAGATTTAAGTGAGTTTGATCATGGTGTTGTAGTCGGCGCACGAGCACTGGGACACAGCATCTCCGAGGTAGCGATGAACTGGGGATATTCCTGTACGATCATTTCACGAGTGTACCGTAAATATCAGGAATTCCGTAAAACACGAAATCTCCGACATCGCTGCGGCCGGAAAAAGATATTGCAAGAAAGGGACCAACGACGAGTGAAGACAATCGTTCAGCGTGACGGAAGTGCAAACCTTCCGCGAATTGCTGCATATTGAAGTGCAGGGCCATCAACAAGTGTCAACATTCGAACCATTCAGCGAAACATCATCGATATGGGCTTTAGGAGCCGAAGACGCAGTCGTGTTGCGACGGGGCGGGTCCGGTCTTCAATTTTCTTGTTTACGCTATCGTTCAGTGCACCTACCTCGATAGGATTCTTTCCGATGTCCCTTCCCTCTGTTGTAGCACATACGTGCTAGTCAGTGAAAAGCAGCGCTGATGAAACCACTAACCAATACCTACCACACACAGTCTGCGTAACTCTACTTGAAAGTCGGTTCCTGAAACATCATGATTAAAAAAGCGGGCATTCGGGATATTCAGTCTACTTGCAGAAAAACGTTTAAAATTAGATTAACTCTGTTTCTTATTTATATTGAAACACATGAAATGGATATCAAGTCCGTATTTGATATGGTGAAATGTTATCCTTGAAAGTTCACTGTCTGTACAGCAAATATTCACTCGAAAAGCAGCCAGAATATAAACAAGTCCGACCTGACTAATTTTCACGTTCTACCAGTCACAGACCATCAACAATTTCAGTGGTGTTCCTTGTAAGAAGTGCTCGCCAAAATATTCTGTACAGAGAACGAAATATGTCACCGGAGCTGTTACTACGACCAGCTACGACACGCTCATATCTCTCAAACTATTTAACTTAGAAACACCAAACTTTCATTAAAATGTTCGTAACACCAGTCGCTGAATTCACGGTATGTTAGAACCTAAATCAACTCACTATTTCCTCATCTTACAGACTATTTTTAAGGAGCAACTCTCCCGAGGTACTCTTCTCTATGCCCACTCCTCTATTCGCACAGAGAACAGCTTAACTCTGATTGGCAGTTGATATAAACGACCAATCAGAACATTCCTTCCTGATCATTCTCGGGGCAAATCTGACATTATCCAATCACTACTCTGATAGTAATTACCGTCAGACAAACTTTAATTTCTTGTATTATGTTTAATCAAAATAAGCAAAGTGAGAAATACTCTTTAAATTGGTAAATAAACTTATTCCGCCTCAAACTTCCATTCTGGGTTCTTTTATATAAAAGCACGTTCACACAGACATACGTCGCCTGAATCGTGGTTGCAACATACCTTTCCCACAGTTCGTTTGTACAAGGTTTTACATAAAATGAAATATTAAATTTTAACATATGTCCCACATACAGCCTCAATCACTCTCACACACTCACACAACAAAATATAATCAAATAATAATTTTGACCGATTTTTGCATTAGTTAATGCAAAGTGACTAAAGTTGTAAAAAGAAAATCTTAATTGATTCATTTTTATGCACTGACAACTTTGTAATGGCTTCAAATGATAATGAAAGTCAATCTGTTATTGTTCCTAACTTGGTATTAAAAAACAAGCGAAGGTTTTAGGACTTTTAGGTAATTTTTATCTTTGGAACTTGTAGCGTTGCTCTTGGGGGACAAAAAATAAAAAGAATTGTTACTTTTTTTTATGTCGAAAAAGTGAATATTTTGGTGGGCCACTTGGCAACAGAATCAGGGATTTATTACGCTATTATAATAACATACGTTGACCATTAAATACCTGAATAAGAGCAGCATATTGATATATATATATATTTGAGATCGCTCGGAAGAAACATTATCATTTCTGTGCATTTTTATAGTCGCGATGTAGTCATACCCGGATCAACACTAAGGGACCAGAAGATTTATAGACTTTAAAAGAAATGCAACACTACACAATTAAAAAAGAAAGTTGGTTCAGAAATAATAGGAAAACGATAATGTTCCTTCTGCCTCATGCTGCGTTCGGCCCATCAGCGTGATCGTAATTTCTGATGATGAAGTAACACAAAATAATTAAGTTAAGTAAATAAGGAGATGGACTCATCAAGGTTAATTTACGAAAATAAGCACACTTATCTTTAACACACGTTTTTTTTAATGCTACGTACCTTTTCATATTAAATTACAATAGATGACCATTGTGGTTAAATACTTTATACATAACAGTCAAAATGTCCTCTTGATTCTGTCTGTTCGATATCAGTTACAAGAAACTACATCTTTTGTGATTGGAAAAAATAACAATTAGCATATTCACTCAATATTTTCACATCAAATATAAAATACAGTTGTGGAACGCAGCAAGTCTGCGTCCGCCTCTCATGGAACACAAACAGTAAAAGGTGAGGCGCCAAAAGCCTCATTTGTCTTGAAACAACAGAATTCTTTTTTACACCATTAATCGATACATGTACATAGGGATTTACTGGCACCGCGCAAGAACGGTAAAGATAAAGAATAATAGTTTCTGTCGATGCTATGCGATGGTTCATTTCTTTTACTTTACAATTGTTCGATAACTTTAGGCCATCAGGCGTTTACTATTGAGCGTATATTAATGTTTGTGAGGTGAAAATTACTAATATTACAAACTCTAATAAATAAAAATCTTAAATTTTGACAGCATTATTCCATTAATAACAAAAAGCTGTGTACCAAATTTGAACAAAATCAGATAATAATTAATATGGATTATTTAGATTCGTAGAGGGTATGAATCTTCGTTTCGACTGAATGTTATGCTATGCAATTGTCACGGCAGGCAGCGTCAGCTGAGCTGTGAGCAGAGCGAAAAATACCAGAGCCATCCTTCCAGCCACCGTACTAGACGGCTGCGTGCTTTACTGCAACTAATGTTATGTCGTAATAACTTGCTGCTTTACACACCCTCGACGAACCTACAATTATTTTTAAGTGCATTTAAGGTTCATATAATGGTAATGTCATTACTGAATTTTTTAACTCAACCGACAAATTTAACCTTGGGATTTTCAATGAAAATTGTTCCTACTTACAATTTTTTCAAATGAACGAAATATAAAAAATATATTACAGTTTTTACGATGTTACATCATATTTCAAAGGCTTGGACTTGATAGCGAATAATAAAACTGATTTGCAAAATTTCCGTTTTTCTTCAGAAAAAATATTTTTCGTGCAAAATTCCTCATTTTAACGTTATCAAAAATAAAAAAAATCTCACAATACTTATCAAACCATTTATATTAGTAACTATTCATGTTTTCCTCGAAATTAAATTTTACAATTACTTCACAAATTTCTATATCGTTTTGAAACGAAATTGCTCTTTACAGTCACTATGTTAGCTTTCATGGAACCTAATATATTATTATACAAAAGATTCGACTTAAATAGCGTTATTCCACAAAATTTCTAGCAGGATAACACTAGCTTGAACCATAGCTGTTAATGAAGTGTTCCTTTCATTATATTATTATTATTATTGTTGTTGTTGTTGTGGTCTTCAGTCCTGAGACTGGTTTGATGCAGCTATCCATGCTACTCTATCCTGTGCAAGCTTCTTCATCTCCCAGTACCTACTGCTACCTACATCTTTCTGAAACTGCTTAGTGTATTCATCTCTTGGTCTCCCTCTATGATTTTTGCCCTCCACGCTGCCCTCCAATACTAAACTGGTGATCCCTTGATGCCTCAGAACATGTCCTACCAACGGATCCCTTCTTGTAGTCAAGTTGTGCCACAAATTTCTCTTCTAAGAATTTTTAACATGTTGCAGCCCTATCAGCAACTGTGATACATTAATATGTCAAAAACCCGCCTCAGTTGCGAAATGTTACTGGTCTTTACCTAGGTTTCAGCTAGAATAATCTAGACTTCTTCTTCAGAAGCATAAAATAAACTAATACCTGCCAGAATAAGACACGGTCAACATGAAAAGCTAAAGTACCGTGGTACCATGTTAAGATACGTTACTTAGCTGAGGAACAGCCCCGGCCCCACGTCGTGGAAAGTGGTCGGTCAGCCGCGGATGCTGTATTGGGACTGACTGTGGCACGCCGGTATGTACCGAGCAAGACGGCTGATCACACGCATGCGAGCACGGAATATCAAAAGTGCCTGCCATCGGCTGGCTTTATGTTATATACTGGAAATTACCTATAATGTTAAACCGTAAATTTGTGAGAGAATAAGGCACTAAGTAGATAGAAACCCGATGAGCGTTAACTGTAAACCAAGACCTTATTTACTGATAAGAAATTTACTTAGACGTTATGTCCAGCTTGTTAGATTAAAAACAGCATATGACCACCGATATCGTGTGTGGTTCGCACGATCTCATGTGGGGGGGAGGGGGGAGGGATGAAAAAGTTATATGTCTATAGCGCGAGAACTTCTCAGGGTTAGGAGAAACTGGAAATAAAATAATTTCCGTTATACATGGAGTAATACTTCACTTTGTTAACGCAAAATCTGACTAACGTTGTTATGTTATGGAACTACACTGTACCATTGATGACTGCAAGACACAAAGCTTTATGCCTCACCTGGGCCCGTCAACATCGACAATGGACTGTTGATGACTGGAAACATGTTGCCTGGTAGGTGAGTTTCGTTTCACATGGTATCGATCAGATGGACACATAGGGGTATTGAGACAACCTCATGAATCCATGGAGCCTGCATGTCAGCAGGGGACTGTTCAAGCTAGTCGAGGCTCTGTAATGGTGTGGAGCGTGTGCAGCTGGAGTGATTTCGGAGCCTGATATGTCCAGATAGGATTCTATTAGACGACACGTACGTAAGTATTCTGTCTGATTGCATGCATCCATTCACGTCCGTTGGGCAACAGAACAATGCGACACCCTGCACGTGCAGAATTGCTACAGAGTGGCTTCAGGAACACTTTTTTGATTTTAATCACTTCCGCTGGCCACCAAACTCCCTAGGTATGAACATTATTGAGCATATCTGGGATGCCTTGCAACGTGCTCTTACAGATTTATGGACAGCCCTGCAGGATTCAGGGTATCAGTTCCCTCCAGTACTACTTCAGACATTAGTCGAGTCCATTCCACGTCGTGTTGCGGATTGCGTGCGTGCGGGGCTCCTACATGACATTAGGCCGGTGTACCAGTTTCCTTGTCCTTAATGGAATACGTATTTTGCTCGGAGAAAATTTCAAATCTTGTGTCTCCCTTCTGGGGTGTTGCAGCTCACAGAATCTTCTGACGCACGTTACAAGAGAATTGATCATGCTTATCTCTTGTCTCGGATGATAATTCGAGAGTTTATGTAACTATCGATCCGCGTGTGTAGACACATGCTGCAGGTAGTGAAAGGAAAGGTACGCCGATATCTCCAGGTTAAGGCTTCGGAGAATTCCGCCGCGAATAACGACGTCCTCCATCTGACTTCGCATCATCAGAAGCAAGGGTGGATAATACAGGGTGTTTCGAAAAGAATCATTGAAGTATACTTTCTACATAGATAGAGATATAAACTATCAGGGTAGATTTTAACTAGCGCATCGACTCTGAAGGTTTACGTTAGCCCCTGATGGTGAGTTGCCATTTCATATGGGTGCAGGTAGGGGTCTCCTTGGAGCAGCTCAGTTGTTTTCGTTTATTGCCCATTATGTGTCGAATTGAGATCGCTGTAACACAGCAAACGGCGCAGTTCAGGTACAGATGTGTGGCGTTATTTTCTTCGAGACTATAGCACTGCTGCACCTACAGCTGAACGAGCGTGCAGATCTCGCATTGCACCATTTGCCTTCAGGTTCGACTTGTCTCACGGTATGTGATTTTGTTAATGGTGGTCTGTGAAATAATCCACCTACAAATGCCACTTCCCCCCACCCACTTCCTCTTCCAACAACTTTGGATGAAATGCAACGCCACCTAGCAATAGTACAATAGGATGGGACGAAGTTCACTGTCGTCCTAAACGTTGTTGTAAGTATTACCCAAAGTTTCTGTGTACATTCATGTAAAAGACATTCCCATGTAAAATCAGTTGATTCTTTTGAAAATTCTTAAGCAAAAGTTTAAATTTATGTTAAGTTTCTATATTCATCCATGTACAAGATACAACATTCAGAAAAGGGAAGAATCTTAAATACCCTGGACTTTGAGAATTACTGGGGTTCTTGAAGGCAAAACGTCTTATTATCAACGAAAGACGGTTTATATTGACAATTTATGTGATTTCAGTAGATAATAAACCATTTTAAAAAGAATCAAACACCGTTGCCAAAAGAACTCGAAATAGGCACCTCCAGGCAATATATCAAGAAGGGACCGCGCAGTTTTTGCTGGTTACATTAAACTGCCTTTCTTATTACGACATCAATAAATAACAAAAGGAAACGGTATTTATATAAAGCCAGGAGAAAACATCAATATTTGGAGATGTGACATTTGAAGCGAAACGTTTCACGCAAGCATCTGATCTGTTCCGAAAAGTTTTCGACATACGTGGAACAAGTTTCATATACATTACGATCTTTCCCACTGTTGCAAAGCTTCATCTTCTCCAGTAAACCAACAGTCAATAGTTGTGAATTCCTGAAAGCATTAGGTAAATGTTCACTGCACAAGTAATCTTTAAAAATAATACGCTTCATTACAGCAGAACATGCTGATACATTGCTAACGTTTTCGGCGTCTCTGGTGAGAGTGTTTTCTGCTGTTGATGAATACCACAGGCAATATTCCACTTGTCGAACTGAGGAGCACCTTGGTTTTTCTCTATCTCTCGATACTGTGTGAATGTGACAGCCTGATCAGCGTGCTTGTTTCGTCTGAATGAGGATTTAACCACATACGCAGGAACTACATGCAGTTCATTATCAGCAGTTACTACGAGTTTACTTGTTGCACGTGTCATAGTTCAACAAACATTGACAAATAAATAATAATAACTGACGCATAAAATAATTACGTAATAAAATCATTCCAATCGTTTATCTAGAATACGAAGAAAATTTATTTTTGCCTTCAATATTTTTTTTTCTCTTCTGGAATACTGAACCTCATTTCTGGGTTAACTTATGGATTACCAAAACGAGATACTCACGTGACATTAAGTCTCTGCGACAGAGCCTCCCACACATCGCACATATGTCCTCTGCAATGCGTCTCGTTAGCGAATAACATACTCCCCCCATCCTGAAACATGCAGGGTTTGAGAAGGACAATAGCATTATTGTTATCTTACCTTGGACGTAACAGTCATACGGAACTGTGGAGTTTGATACACCCGCTACAGAAACATTCAGTCATGACTGATGCCAATACATAAAACTTGGACAATATTTCTTACCGACGATGGCCGAACAACGACAACCAAAATCTGAAAGTATCAACCCTATCCGTAGATTTCCGACTTCCGGTTCATTTGATTGCCTGCCTTTGCATTGGATGACAGCAGCTCGTGTATAAGCTCCTATTTAGTGTTACAAAACAGCTGCAAAATGTTTGGATATCTTGTCATTATCACATTCGGAGCACTCTTCTTAGCTTAAAGACAAAGACGTCCATTTCAGTCAGGAATCCCTCCCTGCAGTTGGTCGGTTTCATTAAAGTTCACTAACCTCTCTCTCTCTCTCTCTCTCTCTCTCTCTCTCTCTCAGAGTGATTCACGGTAATATGCAAATTTTTAATACGTTATTCCATAAGTAAAACTAAAGAAAAAAGCTGATATAAACATAAGTCCGCAAATGTTTAGTTACGGAGTTATGGCTAATAAAAGATTTTGCCTGAATTTTAGCAACTTCGCTAATATGAAGCCATCGCAGAACTGTACGAGGTTTAATTAAAGCGCGATTTCCATTCATTTTGTTGTTATTGATCTGGTGAAGCTAATGAAACATGTCTCAGACGTGTATCTGCAGTTATTTTCCAGAATACCAGAGAAGGAAAGAAGGAATTTCCTAAAATTTTTAATTTATTTACTTGAACCGGTTGGTTTTTAAATTCCAGGCAATTGCTCAAAGTTTTCTATAGAAGTCGTAGAGAATTTAATTTTGGAAAAATGATGGTAATAACGTTAACTGAAACTGTATGAATTTGTCAGGTAATCGGCTTTTATTAATGCCGTAACACACGTGAATTCATGTTAAACGGACAGAAACAAAGCTCAGTGTTAAGGAAGTTGTACAGTGTACATGCAATTTCACTATAAAAGTTCAAAAATGTCTACATCGAGTTCAATTCATTTAGCTGCACGTATATGAACAGATTTTGTTGCTAGTTTCAGTTTCACAGGGTTATTCTTAATTTCGTCTATTGCATTCACAATGCGAGCAAATAATGCCTCACGTGTATTGACCTTTCACTCAAAAACTATGTCTTTCATCCATCCCCTTACACGAAAATCCATTGGTGTTAAATCGGACGATCTGGATGGCCACAGACGTGTTTCACCACGACCAATCCATTTGTGGGGAAAATGTTCATTTAAAAGTGTAGTAACGGCGTTGGTGAAATGTGAAGGCACGCCGTCGTGTTGAAAATACATTTGCAATCGCGTAGCAATTTAAACATCTTCGAGCAAGCGGGATATTTCTTCTTGAAGGAATTGTAAGTACATTTCGCCAGCTAGACGCCCTGGGAAAATGAATGGTCTAATAAAGTGTGTGTTGATTATACCACACCACACATTTATGTTAAATCGCTGCTGGAAATTGCGTTGCACTGTTGCATGTGTGTTTGTTGCAGATCATACGTGCTCGTTATGTAAATTGTTTATACGATCTGGAGTAAACTGTGCCTCATCAGTAAAAAAAAAAAAAAATATGTATTTGAGTAACTGCCGGTTAGTATTTAACCAGTTGCACAACTCCAAGAGAAAGGAAGGATCTCCCAGATGTAAATGATGCACTTTTCGTTTATGGTAAGTTCTAACACATGTGAGACTGGTTCTGATCTTTCTTCCTACCACAGCTGCGCAAGGACGCTCTGTAAGTGTGAGTGTTTTAGGAATTTGGTGCTGAACTTATGGCCTGTAAGGTAGGAAGATACCATCTCACAGATGCAGAGTTCAGAAGAGTGCAGCAGTATGGAAGCCGCGCGGGATTAGCCGAGCGGTCTCAGGCGTTGCAGTCATGGACTGTGCGGCTGTTCCCGGCGGAGGTTCGAGTCCTCCCTTGGGCATGGGTTTGTGTGTGTGTGTGTGAGTTTGTCCTTAGGATAATTTAGCGTAAGTAGTGCGTAAGCTTAGGTACTGATGACCTTAGCAGTTAAGTCCCATAAGATTTCACACACATTTGAACATTTTTTTGCAGTATGGAATGTGATGTAATCAGATAATGATCTCAGTGTCAGTTCCACTTCACTCCCTGTAAAGGAAAAGTTATCGCTAACAGAAATTAATGTATTGGTTCCAGCGTAACAATGTGTTAACAAAAAATGAAAATCTTTGATTTTAATTATAAAGGTTTATTTTTACTCGAAATATGACTTCATGCCGTAACGATATTAATAAAATTACGTACAGGATGGTAAAATATTGATGCTGGGTGTCACAACCGTGAATCGAAATTCCTAAGTATTACAAGGTTCTTTAATGCTAAGATGGTTGATGACCGTGTCTGAGGATCGATAAAATACAAATGAAATACACTTGGGGCCTAAGACATTAATTATACTAAAATGCACAATTAAAATACCCAAAATTGAATGGGTTCGGTAAAGAGCAATCAAAAAGAAGTACACAAGTATAACAATTCTTAATTCTACAATGGCTGAGCAATCCTTTTGTCAGATCGGACATCTCACATTTCTGCTTCAATTAGGCCAGACAGTGGTGAATATATTTAACTATAGGTCTACATCTACATCTACATCTACATTTATACTCCGCAAGCCACCCAAAGGTGTGTGGCGGAGGGCATTTTACGTGCCACTGTCATTACCTACCTTTCCTGTTCCAGTCGCGTATGGTTCGCGGGAAGAACGACTGTCTGAAAGCCTCCGTGCGCGCTCTAATCTCTCTAATTTTACATTCGTGATCTCCTCGGGAGGTATAAGTAGGGGGAAGCAATATATTCGATACCTTATCCAGAAACGCACCCTCTCGAAACCTGGCGAGCAAGTTACACTGTGATGCAGAGCGCCTCTCTTGCAGAGTCTGCCACTTGAGTTTGCTAAACATCTCCGTAACGCTATCACGGTTACCAAATAACCCTGTGACGAAACGCGCCGCTCTTCTTTGGATCTTCTCTATCTCCTACGTCAAACCGATCTGGTACGGATCCCACACTGATGAGCAATACTCAAGTATAGGTCGAACGAGAGTTTTGTAAGCCACCTCCTTTGTTGATGGACTATATTTTCTAAGCACTCTCCCAATGAATCTCAACCTGGTACCCGCCTTACCAACAATTAATTTTATATGATCATTCCACTTCAAATCGTTCCGCACGCATACTCCCAGATATTTTACAGAAGTAACTGCTACCAGTGTTTGTTCCGCTATCATATAATCATACAATAAAGGATCCTTCTTTCTATGTATTCGCAATAAATTACATTTCTCTATGTTAAAGGTCAGTTGCCACACACTGCACCAAGTGCCTATCCGCTGCAGATCTTCCTGCATTTCGCTACAATTTTCTAATGCTGCAACTTCTCTGTATACTACAGCATCATCCGCGAAAAGCCGCATGGAACTTCCGACTCTATCTACTAGGTCATTTATATATATTGTGAAAAGCAATGGTCCCATAACACTCCCCTGTGGCACGCCAGAAGTTACTTTAACGTCTGTAGATGTCTCTCCATTGATAACAACATGCTGTGTTCTGTTTGCTAAAAACTCTTCAATCCAGCCACACAGCTGGTCTGATATTCCGTAGGCTCTTACTTTGTTTATCAGGCGACAGTGCGGAACTGTATCGAACGCCTTCCGGAAGTCAAGAAAAGTAGCATCTACCTGGGAGGCTGTATCTAATATTTTCTGGGTCTCATGAACAAATAAAGCGAGTTGGGTCTCACACGATCGCTGTTTCCGGAATCCATGTTGATTCCTACATAGTAGATTCTGGGTTTCCAGAAACGACATGATACTCGAGCAAAAAACATGTTCTAAAATTCTACAACAGATCGACGTCAGAGATATAGGTCTATAGTTTTGCGCAACTGCTCGACGACCCTTCTTGAAGACTGGGACTACCTGTGCTCTTTTCCAATCATTTGGAACCCTCCGTTCCTCTAGAGACTTGCGGTACACGGCTGTTAGAAGGGGGGCAAGTTCTTTCGCGTAATCTGTGTAGAATCGAATTGGTATCCCGTCAGGTCCAGTGGACTTTCCTCTATTGAGTGATTCCAGTTGCTTTTCTATTCCTTGGACACTTATTTCGATGTCAGCCATTTTTTCGTTTGTGCGAGGATTTAGAGAAGGAATTGCAGTGCGGTCTTCCTCTGTGAAACAGCTTTGGAAAAAGGTGTTTAGTATTTCAGCTTTACGCGTGTCATCCTCTGTTTCAATGCCATCATCATCCCGGAGTGTCTGGGATCACGGTTGAACGCAAAAAATTAGTGGAGACGACCGCAGTTTTGAGTGTCAATTGAATATCACTTGCTGACGTGGCGCGGGCGCGTGTTTTTACCTTGCGTCGGCGACGGCAGTGGCGGCTGTCGGCGCGAGCTGTGAGCCCGAGATCTAGTCTAAATTCTCTCGACCCTTAAACACCAGTCAGATACATTTCCAACGTCTTCGGTGAAGCAGAGACTCCTAGGTGTTCCCTAGCTAAGTTAATTGGCATGGTACGCGATATTTGGCTGGAATAGAGCGTACGTCGTTGCCCGCAAATCGCTTGCACGAGTTAACTGTCAGTGCTCGGTGCGATTCACCATACTAGGAGACTTTGCAGTTTAACTCCTTACGAGTTAAGACAAGCCTGTGAACAAGAGTACACACAATGACTTTCGCAATCGTCTCGTACGGCTTGAGTTGCCTTGCTCAACACTCGACGATTTCTGCAAGAGAAGAGAGCCAATTACTATGTCTGCAATTTACCTATATCAATGGTGGCCACGAGTTTTCTTTCTGGCCAATAAGAGCGTTCGTACTTTGTTATAACTCCATCCACTAGAGTTTTTGTAGCCTATCACATGCCTCGTTTCTTTCGCAGTGCACAGCTTTTGCTGCGTAATACTGAGATAAATAGCTTTTTATTTCATGCGAGTTTTTAACACAGGTGGCTACAATAAGTCTCCTATGTTTGGTGTTGGGTGTCTCTGGCCTTTTTATCTCCACACGTTCTACTTGGCATCTCCCGCCATTTTCCCGTAGAAAGGCTTTCCGAAGGGTTGTCGTTAAAAACAGGGACAAGGGGTGGCTTTTGCTGATGGCCTACGCAGTGGTGGCAGGCTTCTCATTGTGTTCGCTAGATGTGCCATGACGAACTGTGTAGGCCTACATGGGACGGGCATTGCCGTCATAAAATTATCTTTCCTTCACAACTGCGTCTCGTAGCTCAGGTCGGAGAAATTACTTGTTTGCAATTACTAGTGTGAGTGTTAGTGGCGTATATTAACGAAATGCTGGCTTTGTTATTACATCAGCTGTTTAATATTCAGTTTCACGTAACTATGTTGTGTAATATATCGAGTTAACTGGCATTGTTTCAGGAATTCAGAACAAGGTGTGTTGTATGTTTGACACCTTACAACGTTTATTGTACTTCAGTGTACACCATACCTTAGATTGTGAAATGCCTAATCGTTGAGAGATACATTGTGTACTGGTACCCGGGCTAGGTTGAATATCATCGATAATATCCTCATCATTGTCTTCACATACTGAATGCTAGTACTGATTTTGAATGCTAGGTAGAGAACCGGTCTCACGTAACACTAATGGTTCGGAATCCTCTGGACTGGATAACGGACGCGATATTCGTTAACTGCAGCCGTAGCGTTTGCCATAAATAAACACCATATCGGCATATTCCTCTGACGTAAATTTGAAAGGCATCCCTATTCCAAAAGTAATCTACAATTTACAACAGCTACACTTAAATACACTGTTGTTATTATGTTCTTTCGCTGAACAATAGAGAAAACTAACTCGTTTCAAAGTTAGAAAACGACTGAAACAACTCACTAACGGTTGCCAATGGTGACATAAACGTTTTTTGCATTTTTAATGGAAAGTCAACAAATTTACTTGTATAACAATCTTTGCTTCTCTGGATGTTCTGGAAAACTACTGCAGATACACGTCTGGGACATGTTTCATTAGATTCACCAGACCAATAACAACAAACTAAATGGAAATTGTGCTTTACTTTAACCTCGTACAGTTTTGTGATGGCTTCATACTTCCTAAGTTACTAAATGTCAGGAAAAATCTTTTATTAGCCGTAACTCCGTAACTAAACATTTGCGGACCTATGTTTATATGAACTTGTAGAATAACATATTAAAATGTTTGCATATCTTCGTGAATCACCCTCCAGTGTACAGTACTTTGCCCTGGGGCCTCGAGCACTAGGCATCTGCAGTGCGATGGAGTATGTGACAAACAACCAGTGCGCGAAAATTTTGAAGGGATACATTTAGGAAGTAATAACTGCTATTGGCGGAATTATGGTCTAAATTTACTCAGTGGGATTGATTGCTGAAGCTGATATCTTGCAAGAGTGCATTTTTCTCGTTAAACTATGAAGCCAAATTGGTGACATTTTCTTGTCAGACCACCCTGCGTTCGTCACATAACTTCCGTGGGCATGATTATATCACAGAAGATTCAGTAAGATACAGAAGCGTTTGTTAAATGAAAAGTTATTGGGCAGCAACCATCTTTTGTTGTTTTGGAAAGAGGAAATAGCTCGGACGATTATCAGTATTGTATCTGAGTGGTTTCTAATTTAAGGAGCGTGTACTTAGTTCGGCGCTGCCGGAGAGAGTATGCGCCAGCCTTTCGCTTGCACATCCAAAGCATTACCGAAGGAATCCTCATGAGTTAATAATGGCGTCGGTTACCAGCTTCCCTTTCAACTAACTATCGTCATGTGACTACTCAAATTCAATTAAAAATGAAACACACAGCGAACCGTTTCCGTTTGAATAAAATCTTTTGGATGTTAGGCCTTGACAATTTGTACAACTGCTTGTAATGGTACGATTCAGTGACGCAAAATTACTGATTTCTGGAAGTCATCTTCCGTGCACGGGTTGCTTCAGGAGGAATAGAAAATATTTTAGGACTAACTCGAATAAAACATTCCATGTAACATGTGTTCTGTGTTTATTGGTTCTAACGTAACCCAAATAAACACTAATAGGTCAGGAGAAAGTCAGATGATTAAAATTCAAAGTTGATTTTCATAATTCCGATATCAACGTTTTTTCGTATTCTCTTGATAAACCACGAGAAGGTCTTCGGAGATCGCCTTTGTGTTCTTTTGTGCGCACAACATTATTCACGACCTGAACCATCAATTCGTCTCTTGTGTTTAGTTTTTCTTTTAAGACTTCATCTTTCAACCATCCCATAGTAAAACTCTAAAGCGGAAGGGAAGGTGTCCTTGGTGTGCAAGAAACGATCGTTTTTTTCGGTACAGTTTCCGGGGAATGTTAGGTTCAAATGATGTAACGTAAGGACTAGAATGCGCATCCTCAGACAGCGAGGTCGATAGTCTGTGGTGTATTCTGCCAAAGCCTTCACCTGCAGTCGGTAAGGAGCGTCTTGATAACCTGCAGACCCACCTCCGGCGTAATGTAAGAAAAGAAACCGGCCACCTTGTCAGAATGAACTCATCTCATTTCGTGCTGTGCTCTAGTGTCTCCTTCGCTGTGTGTACGTGACAGTGCTCCTTATTGGATGCCACTAGGATAACTCTTTGGATTCCAAATACACTGGTGCTGAGAAATTTGCGTGTCCACAAACTCTCTGGATTCTTCTCTTGGTGTGTGCCAACAACTTTACGACGCCCTGACGTGGACTCATTTTGTGAAGTGTCAAGTGATAATTGTGTCTCCAGCACGCCGGGGTCAAAACAGGTCTGCAGCTTTTATATGATAACAACAACTATAACTATTAGAGGAAGTTTTGTAGGAAGTGTGGTGTCACCGCCAGACACCACACTTGCTAGGTGGTAGATTAAATCGGCCGCGGTCCATTTAGTACATGTCGGACCCGCGTGTCGCCACTGTGTGATCGCAGACCTAGCGCCACCACAAGGCAGGTCTCGTGATACGATAGAGCACTCGCCCCAGTTGTACGGACGACCTAGCTAGCGACTAGATGTACAAGCCTTTCTCTCTCATTAGCCGAGAGACAGAATAGCCTTCAGCTAAGTTAATGGCTACGAACTAGCAAGGCGCCATTAGCCTTACAGTGATTGTAATTAAAGTCTCCTGTGTATCGTCAAGAGCGATGTACCACAATGATTGATTAAAGATAAGTATTAATCCAGCTACGTACTTTTCTTCATAGCATTAATTACGTAGCCTGTTCCAGTACTTCACGCCCGTCTGCGTTAGTCTAGCGTGCATTTTCAGCCACCTCGATCTACAAGGTGTTGGCCCAGCTGCCGACACATCAGGAAGTATTTTTTATTTACTAGCTGCTGTGTCCGGTTGCGCCCGGGATGTTTAATATCTGCTACACGAAGTAATTGGCCCTGTGCCTTCCTGATACTCATACCGAATGGATGTCGCACGGGAAACTGCTGTTGCCTTAACCCGAAGAGCGTATTTCAGTCATTGGGTATCAACGGAATGCGACGAATGAATTTGTCTTCACCTGTATGAAAAATTGATTGACTGCACCATCTGTTGTTATATTTAGCGATAAATAAGCCATTGTGTTTTTGGAACAATGTCTTCTATTGTTTCAGCTCAGTTTTCACTGTCTCAAGTAGAGTTCTGTTTGAGCAAAACTCGAACTGTCCAAACAGTCCGCGTCACAGTTCGTGAAATCTCGGGTCCTGTTCGACCTCTTGATCGGCTTCCGATCTAGTGACTTCTTTTGGTACTATATCCATGAACTTAGTGTTTGCATGGCAATGTGGATTTTAACAGTTAAAATAACTATGAAACATGGACTAAACTATCTCATACGATATTTGTCATATCTAACAATGCCAACTAATCAATAAATATGAGTTTTCAATCATGTTTCTGTCAATTTCTCTAACTTTCGCTAGTCCCGCGATCTGATGAAGTCAGATGGTCCCATCTCCAAGAAATGTACTGTCGCTGTAATGTATTCTCGTGATAGGAATTATAGTCAGTTTACCACAATATGTTTCGTTTGTTAGGCATTTAACTTCTCATAATTTTTTTCATTATTCCACCCGAATGTAGAAATTTGAAGTAAATAGATCAAGAACTTTTAGAGATCTGTGGTAACAACATTTCCGCTGTATACGGGGTGAACATTAATAAAATCGACAAAAAGCACGGACGGATTCCTGACTGGAAATGGAGGAAAAAGGTCCTATGAATATGTGTCCGGAAATGCATCGTTGCCGCAGTAAATGGCGCTGACGAATGGCAGTTCGTCGGACCATGTGCCGTGCGTTACGTGTGTGTTTCAGACTGTCTGATTGACGCAGAGTCCTGCAAGCAGCAGGATGGTCCGGTATTCATGTCGGGAACAAGTCGAGATGTTGTCTGTGTACGGTCAAACCGATGGCAGTGGTCGAGACGCAACACGGCTATTCAAAAACCAGTACCCTCACAGATCTCAACCTGCCGGCCGAGGTGGCCGAGCGGTTCTAGGCGCCTCAGTCTGGAACCGCGCGACCGCTACGGTCGCAGGTTCGAATCCTGCCTCGGGCATGGATGTGTGTGATGTCCTTAGGTTAGTTATGTTTATGTAGTTCTAAGTTCTAGAGGACTGATTACCTCAGAAGCCATGGCTCAGAGCCATTTGAACAGATCTCAACCACGTCACACAACATTTCAAGTCCTTTTGGGGCGTTTTGTGAACATGGGTCCTATTAGACAGACGAACTTGGAGAGAGGCGGCGGACTATAAGTACACTAGATATGAAGGACCTGGTTCTACAGGATATTGTGACGAACCCTAGTACAAGCTCCAGCCAAGTTTCCCGCCAATTTGGTGCAAGCCAGAGTACGATTATGTGTATCCTTCATAACAACCGCTACTATTAAAAAATGGTTCAAATGGCTCTGAGCACTATGGGACTCAACTTCTGAGGTAATCAGTCCTCTAGAACTTGGAACTACTTAAACCTAACTAACCTAAGGACATCACACACATCCAAGCCCGAGGCAGGATTTGAACCTGCGACCGTAGCGGTCGCACGGTTCCAGACTGTAGCGCCTAGAACCGCTCGGCCACTCCGGCCGGCAACCGCTACTATTCCTATCAACTGGAACCCCATGGAACCCGCTTTGAACAACTTATATGACATGGACGCGATGCAGGTCGGTACTGTGTTCCGTGACGATTTCTCGTTACACGCACATCGCCCATTTCCGGACACATTTTCATAGGTCTTTTTTTCCTTCATATCCAGTCAGGAATGCGCCCTGCAGGTTGTCGATTTTTATTAATGTTCTCCCTGTATATTAGACACATATATGTTTTAAGTCAGATTACGAAATCTTATTTTTGACGGCTAGTTTAGGACGGCTTGTCCAGTACTAAATCTTGCGTTACAAGTCGACGTAAAGAAAAGTAACTGGCCACAGAACACACAAACATGGCGGTATACAATGTAGCGTCCACACATGAATATCGCTGTATGTCAAAACGTGAGTTTAACATTCTAAAAGTTACTGTACATATTTAGTTGGCCGTATTAAGTCATAAAGAGTGTTTGTTGCACTTAGTACGTGTAATGTTGGCCTCGAGGACTCGAACTTAGCATGTGTGTTTTGACAACAGATTAAGTTCAGCGATCACGGATCCAAAATTCATGAATATGTGGTGGCGACAGATGAAACTTCAAATGCAATTTCGCCGTCGGAAAAAGTCACATCAGTCATATGCTGCATGGACAGCAGATGTCGAAGAGCTGATCCGAAAGTGCCGAATTTTGTGTGCAACATCTACTTTTAAGCAATTCTATGCTAAATCGTCCGTGAGTGATGTAAGAATTACGTATGTAAGTGATGAAGTTTGTCACAGGCTTTGAGATTAACACCCCCTTCTCCCAAGGACGTGCTAGCAGTAGCAAAATGCTTTAAATAGTCGTAGCAGCACACAGCAATATTTTGATGAAAGTGTCGGATGTCTTGCATAAAATAGTGTTCCTATTCAAGTCACACTCATCGAGTTCATCTTATTTTTTAAAATGAAATTATTCCGCTTTAGGCTGTTAAAATACTGTTTACTGCGACTGCAGTTTTGCCACGTGGTCATTTTAGAGCATTCTGAAAGCAACCACTTGTCAAATATAATGCAAACAATTATGAAACTGACAAACGCTGAAAGTGAAAACTTGAAACCTACTTACGTGGGATGTTGTGACTAACTCAGCTATATGAAGCTGTGACATTTTGTGTCAAGAGCAGTTGCATGAGTTGTGAATTTATTTGCTGTTCCATATAACATTCACTTTAGAAAACTGGTGAAATAATGATACAAACATTTAAGTTTAAAACCTGTGCAGCAGCCGTGGTAAATGGATCACAAAAGCAGATAAGATGTAAACATACAAAGAGTATGAGCTGTAGATTGCAAAGATGCTAAAATGTTGTTGTTGTTGTGGTCTTCAGCCCTGAGACTGGTTTGATGCAGCTCTCCATGATACTCTATCCTGTGCAAGCTTCTTCATCTCCCAGTACATACTGCAACCTACATCCTTCTGAATCTGCTTAGTGTATTCATCTC
Source organism: Schistocerca piceifrons (assembly GCF_021461385.2). Taxonomy (NCBI): domain Eukaryota; kingdom Metazoa; phylum Arthropoda; class Insecta; order Orthoptera; family Acrididae; genus Schistocerca; species Schistocerca piceifrons. The sequence goes on from NC_060139.1 coordinate 846,889,477, forward strand.
TTGGTCTCCCTCTACGATTTTTACCCTCCACGCTGCCCTCCAATACTAAATTGGTGATCCCTTGATGCCTCAGAACATGTCCTACCAACCGATCCCTTCTTCTGGTCAAGTTGTGCCACAAACTTCTCTTCTCCCCAATCCTATTCAATACTTCCTCATTAGTTATGTGATCTACCCATCTAATCTTCAGCATTCTTCTGTAGCACCACATTTCGAAAGCTTCTATTCTCTTCTTGTCCAAACTATTTATCGTAAATGTCTCACTTCCATACATGGTTACACTCCATACAAATACGTTCAGAAATGACTTCCTGACACTTAAATCTATACTTGATGTTAACAAATTTCTCTTCTTCAGAAACGCTTTCCTTGCCATTGTCAGTCTACATTTTATATCCTCTGTACTTCGACCATCATCAGTTATTTTGCTCACCAAACAGCAAAACTCCTTTACTACTTTAAGTGTCTCATTTCCTAATCTAATTCCCTCAGCATCACCCGACGTAATTCGGCTACATTCCATTATCCTCGTTTTGTTTATGTTGATGTTCATCCTATATCGTTCTTTCAAGACACTGTCCATTCCATTCAACTGGTCTTCCAAGTCCTTTGCTGTCTCTGACAGAATTACAATGTCATCGGCGAACCTCAAAGTTTTTATTTCTTTTCCATGGATTTTAATACCTACTCCTAACTTTTCTTTTGTTTCCTTTACTGCTTGCTCAATATACAGATTGAATAACATCGGGGACAGGCTACAACCCTGCTGTACAAATTGTAAATAGCCTTTCGCTCCCTGTATTTTACCCCTGCCACCTTTAGAATTTGAAAGAGAGTATTCCAGTCAACATTGTCAAAAGCTTTCTCTAAGTATACAAATGCTAGAAACGTAGGTTTTCCTTTCCTTAATCTTTCTTCTAAGGTGAGTCGTAAGGTCAGTATTGCCTCACGTGTTCCAGTGTTTCTACAGAATCCAAACTGATCTTCCCCGAAGTCGGCTTCTACTAGTTTTTCCATTCGTCTGTAACGAATTCCTGTTAGTATTTTGCAGCTGTGACTTATTAAACTGATTGTTCTGTAATTTTCACATCTGTCAACACCTGCTTTCTTTGGGATTGGAATTATTATATTCTTCTTGATGTCTGAGGGTATTTCGCCTGTTTCATACATCTTGCTCACCAGATGGTAGAGTTTTGACAGGACTGGCTCTCCAAAGGCCGCCAGTAGTTCCAATGAAATGTTGTCTACTCCGGGGGCCTTGTTCCGACTCAGGTCTTTCAGTGCCCTGTCAAACTCTTCACGCAGTATCATATTTCCCATTTCATCTTCATCTACATCCTCTCCCATTTCCATAATATTGTCCTCAAGTACATCGCCCTTGTATAGACCCTCTATATACTCCTTCCACCTTTCTGCTTTCCCTTCTTTGCTTAGGACTGGGTTTCCATCTGAACTCTTGATGTTCATACAAACGGTTCTCTTATCTCCAAAGGTCTCTTTAATTTTTCTGTAGGCAATATCTATCTTAGCCCTAGTGAGATAAGCCTCTACATCCTTACATTTGTCCTCTAGCCATCCCTGCTTAACCATTTTGCACTAAAATATAAAGTCGATATCAAGTGATTGATGAAATGTGTGCACTGAAAGAAGAAAAATGACAGAAACACGTGGTATATAAAAACCGAATGATATTGACAATACAGATTAACAGCAAGAAGTGCTAGCAAGTCACAATAAAACAGTACCCATAAAATACGAATACAGAAAAGCGTCTAAAATCGCAGATATAAATGAAAGCAGCGGCCCACCTACGTAATACAAGCGCAAGTAATGCACAGATGCATAGGAGAGAAACACGTGCAAGATAGTAATAAGCGTAGCATGGCCTAGAATATTTGCCAGGATTAACGCGGCTTAAAGTATCAAGAAACAGTAGATCATAAGATGTTCCTGAAGCAGTCAAGGAATTTCGTGTTTGTAGGTGAGTCTGTTCATTCAAAATGTATTCTCGTTGGTCTCTAAATCCAGTATATATTTAGATATCTTCTAAATAATCAAGCTGCCTTTCTTTTCCGTTGCTATGGAGTTTCAGCAGGGTTTTCGACGTTATCTAACTCGTGTTTTGTCGCGCGAATATGGATCGCAAAGGATGATTTACAATTATCGCTGGTATTATTGTTTTCTTCAAAACAAATAAAATTTCTACCGATTTGGTCTACATAAAATTTATACCATTCTCCACAGTTAATTTTATAAACTACAGAGTGTGTGTGAGGCTAACTTCAATGCTGAATAACTTGGAAACGGCCCAACGTATTGAATTTTTTCTGAACAATTATATCCCAGCGTAACCAATCTTGCAGCACCCTTACACCTTTTCAGGCCGTCTCCGACCGCCCTGCGTAAATGACCTCGTAGACAAAGTCTGAAGTTCCACGAGGCATTTCGCAGATGATGCTGCTCTATACAGACACGTCGCAATGCTAGAAAAGTGAAGTGAAAAGCAGATCACCTGCAGAGAATCGACACTGGGTGCACGAAGTTGTGGTTTCTATATAATCAAATGCGACCTATTGGAAATGGACAAACACTTTCATTATATGATTACACAACTGCAGAACAATCACTAGGAGCAGTTAATTCCACAAAATACACACATCCAAAAAGTTTTGCATCACCTTGGTTCCGAGAGTTCCGGAACCTGTACACAAAATTGGAATAGAGATCAACATAAACATCATTTCGGCCCTTTTTATCGCTCATGAAAACCACACATTGCATATTGTACCACCATACAGCGAGACCTTAAGAAATGTTCCATATTGCTGTACACACCGGTACCTCTAATACGAAGAAGCACGTCCTCTTGCATTAATGCCTGCCTTTATAGGTCGCGGCATAGTATCCACAACCTCATCAAGACACTGTTTGTCCAGATTGTCACACTCCTCAACGCCGGCCGCTGTGACGGAGCGGTTCTAGGCGCTTTAGTCTGGAATCGCGCTCCTGCTACGGTCCCAGGTTCGAATCTTGCCTCTGGTATTGATGTGTCTGATGACCTTAGATTAGTAAGGTTTAAGTAGTTCTATGTCCAGGGGACTGATGACCTTAGATGTAAAGTCCCATAGTGCTTAGATCCATTTGAAACATTCGAACAACTCCTCAACAGCGATTCGGCGTCGATCCATCAGAGTGGTTGTAGGTCACGTTGTCCTTAAACAACTCTTTTCAATCTATCCCATGCATGTTCGATGGAGTACATATCTGGAGAACATGCTGGACACTCTAGTCGAACGATGTTATCCTGAAGGAAGTCACTCACAAGATGAATACGATGGGGGCGCGAATTGTTGTCCATAAAGACGAATGCCTCGCCAATGTGCTGCCGATATGTTTGCACTATGGTCGGAGGATGGCGTTCACGTATCGTACAGCCGTTACCGCGCCTTCAATGACCACCAGCGGCGTACGTCGGACCCACATAATGCCACACCAGAGCAGCAAGGAACCTCCACCTTGCTGCACTCTTTAGACAGTGTGTGTAAGGCGTTCAGCCTGACGGGATTGCCTCCAAACACGTCTCCAACGATTGTCTGGTTGAAGCCATATGCGACACTCATCGGTCAGGAGAGCGTGATGCCAATCCTGAGCAGTCCATTCAGCATGTTGTTGGGCCCATCTGTACCGCGCTGCGTGGTGTCATGGTTGCAGAGATGGATCTCGCCATGGTCATCGGGAGTGATGTTGCGCACAGTTTGAGTCGTAACACGACGTCCTGTGGCTGCACGAAAAGCATTATTCAACATGGTGGCGTTGCTGTCAGGGTTCCTCCGAGCCATAATCCGTAGGTAGCGGTCATCCACTGCAGTAGCAATCTCTGGGTGGCCTGAGCGAGGCATGTCATCGACTGTTCCTGTCTCTCTGTATCTCCTCCATGTCCGAACAACATCTTTGGTTCACTCCGAGACACCTGGACACTTCCCTTGTTGAGAGCTCATACTGGCACAAAGTAACAATGCGGACGCGATCGATCCGCGGTATTGACCGTCTAGGTATGGTTGGACTACAGACAACATGAGCCGTGTACCTCCTTCCTGGTGGAATGACTGTTATCGAACCCCCTCCATTAATAGGCGCTGCTCATGTATAGTTGTTTACATCTTTGCATCTCTGAACAGTTAAGCAGTGTGTCTGTGATACAATATCCACAGTCGATGTCTATTTTCAGGAGTTCGGGGAACCGTGGTGGTGAAAAACGGTTTTTCATGCATGTGTATATAGGTATGCTTACGGAAAGATTTAAAGTGGAACGACAACATAAAACTAATGCAAGTAAGGTAGAAGCCAAACAGATTCATTGGAAGAATCCTTAGGACATACAGTCCGTCAGCGAAGGAAAGGGTTTGCTGGTAGTTGGGAGTTACAAAGTTAGGCGCGTAATGGGGCCCCTTAGGAACATGGCTGCCAAGGAGGGGCAGGAAGCCAGTGTGCACTCCGCGTGCATACCAGGGGGAGTCATTCCGGATGTGGAAAGGGTGCTTCCGGATGCCATTAAGAGTACAGGATGCAGCCAACTGCAGGTGGTGGCTCATGTCGGTACCAATGACGTGTGTCGCTTTGGATCGGAGCAGATTCTGTCTGGTTTAGGGCGGCTAGCGGAAATGGTAAAGACTGCCAGTCTTGCTTCCGAGATTAAGGCGGAGCTCACCATCTGCAGCATCGTCGATAGAACCGACTGTGGCCCTTTAGTGCAGAGTCGAGTGGAGGTGGTTTTGTGACCGTGTAGGTTGGAGATTCCTTGACTTGCGCCATCGGGTGGTGGATTTCCGGGTTCCGCTTAATAGGTCAGGAGTCCACTACACGCAGGAGGCGGCTACACGAGTAGCGGGGGCTGTGTGGAAAGGACTGGGCGGTCTTTTAGGTTAGAGGGTCTCAGGGAACCACAGAAAGAGTGTCCGTCTAAAATGGGACAGGTAAAACACAGTAACAGTAAGTTAGTTACAGAAACGATCGGTATTGTAGTTGTAAATTGTCTTAGCTGTGTTGGGAAAGAACCAGAGCTCCAAGCCCTAAATGAAAGCACTGAAGCTCAAATAGTTACAGGTACAGAAAGCTGGTTAGAGCCGGAAAAAAGTTCAGCCGAAATATTTCAAACGATCTAACAGTGTTCAGAAATTACAGATTAAATTCAGTTGGTAGTGGAGTATTTATTGCTGTCAGAAGTAGTTTGCAGTTTGCGTTATGGTGAAATTGAAGTAGATAGTTCCTACAAAATAGTATGGGTAGCGGTTGTACTTCACAATCGGACTAAACTATTAACTGGATCGTTTTACCGACGTCCTGACTCAGAAGATATAGTTGCTGAACAGTTCAAAGAAAACTTGAGTCTCATTTTAAATAAGTACCCCGCTCATACAATTATAGTCGGTGGTGACTTTAATCTACCCTCGATATGCTGGAAAAATTATACGTTTAAAGCCGGCGGAAGGCATAAAACGTCATCCGAAATTGTACTCAATGCTTTCTCAGAAAATTATTTTGAACAATTAGTTCATGAGCCCACTCGAAGCGTAAATGGTTACGAAAGCATACTTGACCTTTTATCAACAAATAATCTTGGGCAAACAGTGAGAATTGTGACGAATACAGGGATTAGGGACCACAAGGCAGTTGCTGCTAGGCTGAATAACATAACACCTACAACCAACCAAAAGAAACGCAAAGTATATCTATTTAAAAAAAGCTGATAAAAATGCTCTTAACGCCTTTTTAAGAGATAGTCTTCACTCCTTCTGATCTGATCATGTAAGTGTAGAAAAGTTGTGGAATGTTTTCAAAGAGATAGTATCGACAGCAATTGAGAGATATATACCACATAAATAAATAAGTGATGGTACTGATTCCCCATGGTACACAAAACGGGTCAGATCGTTGTTGAAAAAAGCATGCCAAATTCAAAAGAACGCAAAATCCCCAAGTTTGGCAAAGTTTTACGGAAGTTCGAAATATGGTGCATACTTCAATGCGAGATGCTTTTAATAATTTTCGCTAAGAAATTCTGTCTCGAAATCTGGCAGTAAACCCAAAGAGATTCTGGTCATACATAAAGCACACCAGCGGCAAGACGCAATCAATACCTTCACTGGGCGATAACAAGGGTGAAGTCACTGATGACAGTGCCACTAAAGCAGAGTTATTAAACACGGTTTTCCGAAACTCCTTTACCAAAGAAGACGAAGTAAATATTCCTGAATTCCAATCAAGAACAACTGCCAAGATGAGAAACATAGAAGCAGACATCCTCGGAGTAACGAAACAGCTTAAATCACTTAATAAAGGCAAGGCCTCCAGTCCAGATTGTATACCAGTCACGTTCCTCTCAGAGTATGCTGATAAAATGGCCCCATATTTAGCAATGATATACAACCACTCGCTCACAAGAAGATCCGTACCTAAAGACTGGAAAATTGCTGAAGTCACACCAATACCCAAAGGGGGAAGTAGGAGTAATGCGCTGAATTACAGGCCTATATCAGTAACGCCGATTTTCAGTAGGGTTTTGGAACAAGTACTGTATTCGAACATTATGACGTACATCGAAGAAAACGATTTATTGACACATAGTCAGCACGGTTTCAGAAAATATCGTTCTTGTGAAACACAACTAGCTCTTTATACTCATGAAGTAATAAGTGCTATCGACAGGGGATGTCTAATTTATTCCACATTTTTAGATTTCCGGAAGGCTTTCGACACCGTTCCTCACAAGCGTCTTCTAACCAAACTCTATGCCTACGGAGTATGGCGTCAGTTGTGCAACTGGATTCGTGATTCCCTGTCGGAAAGATCACAGTTCGTAGTAGTAGATGGAAAGTCATCGAGTAAAACAGAAGTAATATCCGGCGTTCCCCAAGGAAGTGTTATAGGCCCTCTATTGTTCCTGATCTATATTAACGACATAGGAGACAATCTGAGTAGCCATCGTAGATTGTTTGCAGATGATGCCGTCATTTACCGTCTTGTGAAGTCATCAGATGATCAAAACGACTTGCAAAATTATTTAGGTAAGATATCTGCATGGTGCGAAAAGTGGCAATTGACCCTGAATAAGGAAAAGTGTGAAGTTATTCACTTCAGTACTAAAAGAAATCAGCTAAATTTCGATTACGCGATCTGTCACACAAATCTGAAGGCTGTAAATTCAACTAAATACTTAGGGATTACAATTACAAATAACCTAAATTGGAACGATCACATAGATAATATTGTGGGTAGAGCAATCCAAAGACTGCGATTCATTGGCAGAACACTTAGAAGGTACAACAGGTCTACTAAAGAGACTGCTTACGCCACGGTTGTAGGCCCTATCTGGAGTATTTCTGTGCGGTGTGGGATCCGCAGCAGGTAGAACTGACGGATGACATCGAAAAAGTACAAAGAAGGGCAGCTCTTTTTGTATTAATGCGAAATAGGGGAAATAGTGTCACAGACATGATACGTGAATTTGAGTGGCGATCATTACGACAAAGGCGTTTTTCGTTGCCACGGGATCTTCTCATGAAATTTCAATCACCAGTTTTCTCCTCCGACTGCGAAAAAATTCTCTTGGCACCCACCTACATAGGGAGAAATGGTCATCACGATAAAATAAGAGAAATCAGGGCTGGCATAGAAAAATTTAAGTGCTCGTTTTTCCCGCGTGCCGTTCGAAAGTGGGACGGTAGAGAGACAGCTTGAAGGTGGTTCATTGAACCCTCTGCCAGGCACTTTATTGTGAATAGCAGAGTAATCACGTAGATGTAGAAATAGCTTATAAAACTATCGTTCGACCAATACTTGAATATTGCTGGTTAGTCTATGAACCGTACCAGATAGGATTCATAGAAGAAGATCCAAAGAAGAGCAGCACGGTTCGTTACTGGTTCATCATGTAAGCACGAAAGCGTCACTTATATGTTCAGCCAGCTCCAGTGGCAAAAGCAGCAGCGTTCTGCAGCACTTGTACTATTCAAGTTCCGAGAGCGTACGTTCTTAAAAGCGTCAACCAGTGTATTGCTTCTTCCTACGTACATCTCGTATAGAGACCATGATGATAAATTTAGAGATATTCGAGTCCACACGGAGTTTAGGAGCGTAATATTTCTCGCTAAATATTCACGACTGGAATTGGAAAACGAGGAAGTGATAGTAGTACACAAATTTCCCCTCGCCCTCAACTCCCCTCACTCTACCCTCCCCCCGCCCCACACACCAATCGTAAGTTGGTTGCGGGGTATAGATGTTGATGTAGATATATTAGTAATTTGCGGTATAAGAGAGCATTTTTTGTGAAGTTAGAGGTATTGTTAGAGACACTATAAAAAATGGCTCTGAGCACTATAGGACCTAACTTCTGAGGTCATCAGTCCCCTAGAACGTAGAACTTCTTAAACCTAACTAACCTAAGGACAGCACACACATCCATGCCCGGGGCAGGATTCGAACCTGCGATCGTAGCGGTCTCGCGGTTCCAGACTGAAGCGCCTAGAACCGCTAGGCCACACCGGCCGGCGAGACACTACAATACAATAAACTAAAGTGCAGTCTACAAAAGCGAGAATTCTTTCAAGACCTAGTGACGTACTAGGGCCACATGCTGATTCACAAACGACTGCAAACAACTTAGCAACTTGTGTAAGGTCTAGGAAAAATTTAAGAGCGTTCCTACTCTCCTTCAGCAGCTCCTTGGCAAAATCGATTACTGTGCCAAATTCGTAACTAATGCAGCCCACACCGACAAGCCTCTTAATAATTTATGTTAGAAGGAGCAAAATATAAGTGGTAAAAGAAGTTTCAGGAATCTTTTCCAAAGTTAAAGTACTATCTAAGAGCCACTCCCTGTCTACCGATCTATGAGCAGTTAAAACACCTTATCCTGCCCACCAACTCCTATGAAGTTGTCATCAAGGTCGTACTTTCTCACAAAAGATCTTTTGGCTTTCATTTATTTATTTTTTATTTTACTCGTCCACCAAACCGAGGACCAAATTGAGGAGCGAATCTCCATGATCATGTAACGTGTCAATACATGAAAGAAAATTAATAATAGATAAAATAAAATGTTTAATAATTCTAAAAAGAGGACAAGCTGTAAGTTTACATAAATGCAATCAAGAATGCAACACAGGAATTAGCTTAATTTTTCAATGAACTCCTCGACAGAACAGAAGTACTGATCCAGAACACTCTTCAGATTAGATTTGAAAGGGCATTGATTACTGCTGAGACTTTCGAATTCTTGTGGTATCTTACTGCAAATGGTTGCAGCAGAATACTGCACACCTTTCTGCAAATGAATCAAGAAGGTGCAATCAAAATGCCTATTATTAGCTGAGTAAAATCTGCTAATTCTTGGGAATAAGATGGTATTGTTAACAAGAAAAGACATTAAATAATTTATGTATTGAGAGGCCAATGTCAGAATACCCAGACTGATGAACAGGGGTCGACAATACATTCGCGTAGTTACATCAATCGTTGCCCGTTTCTGAGACAAAAATTCCCTTTGAGAATGGGTAGAGTTACCCCAAAATATAATAATATAAGTAATAAGCGAATGAAATAAATATTTCAGATACTGTTCTAATAGCAAACCTGACAACATTACGTCTTTGAACAAGATCCTGAACATGGGCCTTCCGTGACAGTTTACTATCTATCTGAACACCTAGAAATTTGAACTGTTCAATCTCATTAATCATATGCCCGTTCTGTGTAATTAGAGCGTCAGATTTTGTTGGCTTGTGAGTTAGAAGTTGTAAAAACTGAGTCTTACTGTGATTTAGCTTAAGTTTATTTTCTACAAGCGGTGAACTTATGTCGTGAATTTCACTGAAACAGTGCCCTTGTTGCACACAATATACTTGTACGTTACTACCAAGCTAGAGTCATCAGCAAACAGAAATATTTTAAAAAATCACCTGTAATACTAGAAGGCATATCATTTATGTAAATAAGGAGCTGCTGTGGCCCAAACACTGTCTTTGTGCCCCTCGCCCCCTCCCCCTCCCTCACCCATTTAACCGTGTCCTACCCGGACGCCACATCACAGCCATTCTCAGTACTGTGCAAATTAACCTTTTTCTGACTGTTCTTAAAGAAAGGGATGAACCAAATGCGAGCTACTCATCGTATTCCATAATGATCCAACTTGGAGCAGTATCTTGTGACCAACACAACCAAACTCCTTAGTTAAATCGAGACGATGTCTAGCGTTAGTTACCACCGAGCGAGGTGGCGCTGTGGTTAGCACACTGGACTCGCATTCGGGAGGACGACGGTTCAATCCCGTCTCCGGCCATCCTCATTTAGGTTTTCCGTGATTTCCCTAAATCGCTTCAGGCAAATGCCGGGATGGTTCCTTTGAAAGGGCACGGCCGATTTCCTTCCCCATCCTTCCCTGACCCGAGCTTGCGCTCCGTCTCTAATTACCTCGTTGTCGACCGGACGTTAAACACTAATATCCTCCTCCTCCTCCAGCGTTAGTTTAAAAAGTCCAGTATATCACAGTATCTCATACTTTCAGTTGTTGAACCATTTCTGAAACCAAACACTACATTTGACAACAAATTATGTGAAATGAAATGTTCAAATGTGTGTGAAATCTTATGGGACTTAACTGCTAAGGTCATCAGTCCCTAAGCTTACACACTACTTAACCTAAATTATCCTAAGGACAAACACACACACCCATATCCAAGGGAGGACTCGAGCCTCCACCGGGACCAGCCGCACAGTCCATGGCTGCAGCGCCATAGATCGCTCGGCTAATCCCGTGCGGCTGAAATGAAATGATCGTTTTTTCCCACAGCCTTTTCGATGACTTTAACAAACACTGATGGCACAAAAATAGGTCTAACATTGTCTACATTATCTCTTTCTCTATTTTTATAAAGCGGCTTTCCTACTGATTTCTTTAATCGCCTACGAAACTGCCCATTCCTGAAGGAAAAATTACAAATATGGCTAAGTGCAAGGCCAATATGTGCAGCAGATTACTTTAGTGTTCTGCTAGGAACTCCATCATACCCATACGAGTCCTTAGTCTTCAGTGATTTGACTGTTGACTCAATCTCTCCCTTGTCTGTATCACAGAGGAGTATTTCAGATACCAGTCTCAGACAGCCATTTTCCAAGTGAATTGTATGAGTCCCTGTAGAAACTAAGTTTTTATTTAACTCAACAGCTAAGCTGGGAAAGTAATTGTCAAATTTTGTACATATATCTGACTTATTAGTAGCAGACACTTTTACTACGTACTGACTTTATATCCTTGACCCTGTGCTGCTGACCACACACTTCTTCACGACTGACGATATTGTTTTAATTTTATCACGTGAATTAGCTATTTTATTAGCGCACCACATCCTCTTTGCCTTCCTAATTACATTTTTAAGCACCATACAGTACTTACGATTTTAACAGGCTACCGTAGTTCGATTGTGACTTTTTCTAATATTTTTATATAATTTCTACTCTGTTCTATATGATATTCTTATCCCACAAGTCGCTTCTCCAAGTTACCTTCCACTGATAGTACCCTATTTCGAACATTATAATGGAAAACAGCTTTCAAACAGCACGAGAAGTATGTTAAGGAGAGCATTATATTTGTCATCTCTGTTATCAGCAGCATTACATCCTGCCACTCTTGTTCCTTAACGAGATGTAAAAATCTCTATTGCCGTTGGATTAACTTTCCTACAGAGTTTGTAATTATACATAGTATATGAGTACAAAAACTTTTTAGTAATATAATTTGTGCATCATGATCTGAAAGGCCCGTTCACCCTTTTACTAATGTCCATCTAGTTATGAAGAATGTGTAAAAATACTGTCTATCGCTGTGCTACTGTTGCCCTACATCCTGGCTGGAAAAAATTCAGTCTGCATCAGATCATATAAATGTCGGAGATCTTCCAACATCCTTTTCCTTGCACAGTCACATACGAGTGCAAAATTAATATTGAAGTCATCACATACAGCTAATTTTTGGTACTTCCTATAAAGTGAATCAGGAACCCTGTCTAGCTTGAGCAGAAACTCTCTGAAATCGAAATAATGGGATCTATAAATAACTATACGTAATAGTTCAGTTTGACTAAATTCAACTGTCCCTTCATAACATTCAAATATCTGTTCAGTGCAATGATTTGATACATCTATGGACTCAAATCAAGTGTTTTTACTTACAAGTCCACTTGTCTACTCCGCAAAGAACCCCTTGAGAAACAGACAGCTAATCCTGGTAATGGAAGCATCTGAATTGTCACATAATTTGAGTGGTTCTCTGATAATCAATAACGTCAGAGTCAACATCTATAAGCAGTTCGCTAACTTAATCTCTAATACCTCTTACATTTTGATTAAGTATGCTAATTCCTTCAATACTTGGATACCTGACCTTTTTTGAAGGTGGTATCTTTGTTATAGGCACTTACTTTAAGTAGGGATACCTATCAGCTGATTTCAGTCCAAAAAACGGTTCAGCTCTAACACCAACTAGTACCGGAATTTTCCCGTGAGTGATCCCACCATTGCTCACTACACTGTCACCTATAAGCTTTGCCAACTTCCCCTTCCCATATCTATTGAGATGCAGGCCTTGCCTAATGAAACCCAATCTACCGACAGACTCAAGCGGCACGACTCCAGTATGAGCCAAGTCCCCCGCCATCTGTGCCTTCTCAAGCCCCATGCAAACACGCCTGACAGCATTAAGTTGAGACAGATAATGATGCTCAACAACTGCACGAAGTGCACATTTGTTTCACCAGTCTGAGTAGCTATCTTTTCCAGGTCACCACCTACATCATAGTCCCGTCCCTATCAAGTCTACTCCCAGCTCCACCCACAATCACTACCTGATGCTCTTCCACAAAAGTTCTACATAACTCCCCTTTGTTAACAGGAACCCTGACAAACGCTTCACAATACTCAATCCCCAACACTTCCTGCAACTGCTGACGCACACCTCTGTCTTGTGAACTACCTAATAACAGAACCTTCTTTCTATTTGAAATTGCAACAGTCTTAGGATCCTTAACTACTGAGGTCTGCTGCATGTTTCCTACACCTTCAGCTACAAAGTATTCTGTACGCGTGTAAGACGCTAACGAAAAAGAATCCTTTGCGATCATATTTAGCATCCAGAAAATCCATATTTTTCTTTATGGCGCAAAATTTTATCTCATTACTGACCATAAGCCACTGATTTTCTTATTTGGCCCTAACAGCCTACATCTTTACAAAAATGGTCCAACGCTGTGCCCTCTTCCTTATCAGTTATCTTATACAATTCATTATCAGCGGACAGCACAACATGCTAACGTCGAAGCCCTGTTCAGGCTATCTACTTGGTTAGAGCTCACGTTTACTCTCGAGAAGCTGTTTATTTCCAAAGAGATGACACCTAAATAGAAACTGCCTACACGATTTTCCCCCCAAAGCAGTTTTAATTGTAGAGGACACGGTTGAGGACACTGTTCTAATGAAAGATATGTATTCGCCGAGGTTGGCCAGAAAGGCTACCACACCATTCCTTACCAGAACACCACACATACTTTTCTTTGAAAAATAGGATCCCCTTGGTACAGGGAGTATTGATGCTAACAACAGACGACAATGCCTGGTCTTCCGCCACTACTGCATACGCATGTCGTGAACCTTCGCTATGTTGGCTACCAGTGGATGTTGGGCATGCAGGCGCCCACAAGTCGGCAGCCCGACTGGTCAGGCAACAAGCAGGATATAAAACAACTCACATCTGGGAGTCCGGCACGTCATCCCAGTCAGCAACGCTTCCACGTTTGGAAAGTGGTGGGGCGCCTGCAAGAGCATGTGCACGTGGGCTTCGCTAATTTATTTCTGCGCTTACTTCGATTTGCCACTCGTCTTTCGAATGCCGAATGCCATAGCAAGAGTAACAATAAGCGCCTTGCAGAATATATTCCCCGTTCAAAGGGCCCAGCAACGAACGTTTCTGACAATTGTCCTCAATTCCAGTCTAGTGTGTTTCAGTATTTCTGTTCTCGGAGTGGCTAAATGCACCTGATAACAGCGTCGTTCCATCTAGCTGAGCGGATGGTCCGCACCTATAATGTGTAGATGAGAAAACTGATATCAGCTGTACCCAAAGGCTAGGTCCAGACCCACTTCTTGGCCTCCTGTAGGACAACATCATTCCTTAGATGCCCTCTGGTGGAACTGTAGCGCGGCCGCCGACACCAAGTACACTGGGACCTGCAGTGACTTGCGCCACACCTTCACCAATAGAACCTTCGCTCCTGCAATTTTATGGGTACAAAGGTGTCACCCTGCACCTCCAGGAAAGTTCGAGGATGACTACCAGGTGCAACCACAGCCACTTCAAGATGACAATGTTCACAACAGAAGCCAAACGCGCCATGCTGACATGGCATACAAGCAAGATGCGCCTGCAGCTAGTGGCTTCCACCTCGAGCCAACCACCACTGGCCCCGCTAGATGAAGGCAGTCCTCTGGAGCCGCGCGACCGCTATGGTTGCAGGTTCCAATCCTGGATCGGGCATGGATGTGTGTGATGTCCTTAAGTTAGTTAGGTTTAAGTAGTTCTGTGTTCTAGGGGACTGAGGACCACAGCAGTTAAGTCCCGTAGTGCTCAGAGCCATTTTTGAAGATAGTCCAACAACCACAGGTCCAGCGATATAGAAGCAGCTCCTACTTTTAGTGGGACCTTTTCTCACTTCCAGAAGACCAATGAGTCCCAGCAGAGGCACAGAGACCAGAAGACCAGCAAAGTCGGCTCCAGCATCATGATGACGCCCACGCCGCAAGCAGAAGACGCAGTACAACCACAGTCACCCGTCAGTGTGAAGGTGGATAACGATCCCATAAGTATCGTGCCCAACCAACATCTCCCTGCCCCCAGTACAGCATTCCCATTCCGACAGCGACACTTTCGAGCCTGTGGATCTTTTTGAGGGGGGAGGAATGATTAATCTGTCTCCTCAAACAGCGAAGTCGAGAGTCTGCAATGTATGCTGCCAAACACATCACCTGCGACAGATAAGAGGGATGTGCTATCGGCGACGTGGGTCTGGCTGCTGACGTCGTGCAGGAAATAAAACAGCCCGCCTTCGCGGCATGAACTTTTTAGCGAACTGTGCCCCATTACCTATCTCACTGATGGTGACCGTACGTAAGTGGCATGGTTTTTGGATCTCGCTTGGACAATTCTTTGGATAGCGAAAATACTTTTTCATGCATACCTGTATGATCAGAGAGTATCTGAATTCCTCTCTTGGTGTGTGAGAATGGTTTCGTGAACTGTGAAGTGGTAATTGAGTATACATCCATACAGTATAATTAAGAGTGTTAGGAGTTGCACTACAGCAAGCACGTTATCCTGGATGAACTTACCCGTCTTTGTAAACAAACTAACCTCTTCCAACAATGTCGTAAGTTGCTTCTCAAGCTACTGCAGATATTAGAGTCCAGTAGGACTATGAAGTAACAGCACAGGCTCCGTGAACTAAATGTCCATCATCCAACACCACAGATTTACAGAGAAGCGTTCTTGAAAATGTCTCCACAACGTTAAGTGCGTTTCCGTCGAACCACCGGTGTGAGTTACGAGTGCTATGGATACCGTCACGAGAGAACGTTCCTACATAACTGTATTAACGGGATTACATGTCAATTTGCAGCTACCCAATGACAAAATTCGAAACTTCTCCTTCATTTCCTTCTCGAAGCTGTGGAACCTATGGAAAATTCGAAGGACAGAGACCGTGCATGTGTAGTACTATTTGTTTTTTTTATATGGAACACTGATACCTACAAAAGTTTTTCGTACTGAAGGACTATGTTGCAGCAACTCAATCTTTACTCCTACTTCATCCACACTCCGCTCATTCGCACGTTCAGAAGAAATAT
Source organism: Schistocerca piceifrons (assembly GCF_021461385.2). Taxonomy (NCBI): domain Eukaryota; kingdom Metazoa; phylum Arthropoda; class Insecta; order Orthoptera; family Acrididae; genus Schistocerca; species Schistocerca piceifrons. The sequence goes on from NC_060139.1 coordinate 846,905,431, forward strand.
GGCTCTTTGGCACTACATCAGTACCACGCAGTTTAGTGGAAACACGAGTAAACCTTCTTGAATGTGGTACTTGGCAGTTTAGGAACAGCAACGGGTTTTCCATAACAAAACTCGTACGCAAATCGCATATCAGCATATTCGCCATATGTAAAACAGTAGAATTGGCCGACAGATCAGTCACAAGCACAGTTTCTAAACTGAGTTATGTAATTTCCTACACAACTTTGCTACTGAAACTTCAAAACAAAAATGGTGAGCGATAAATAAACTTATAGCAACGAGAGTACCAACACGCGAAATGAGACCATATTTCTGTGACCGTCTGTATCTCTGCAACCAATGAAAACTGGTAACATGTGTTTCGGAATGTTTTTTTTCGAGTTAGACACTGCAACTAGCTCTAAAGACTTTCGTTTATAAGTGCCATTACTGAACGCCTTGGCTTGGAGGCCAAAAGGAATTTATTCAAACAAAGTTCACAGTCACCAATGTTATTTATGTTGCCTGTAGCGTAATTCAAAAGGTTTAACGTCTCAAGCTCTGGTGAAAAGTCACACTACCGTCGCTGAAGCGCAGGCACTGCGGATTTTATGGTGTTTTGGAAAAGTAGATAATTTCACTACAGAGTAAGTTAGTAAAGAAATATCTTTGTTCATAAAAGCCAAATACTAACTACAGTTGAAGTACCCGCCATTTTACTTCCAACGCAACACAGAGGACAGTGTCGAATTCACAATGGCTGCATATACAGGGTGTAGCGGATGCAAGTGCAGATATTTATTCTGGTGGCTGAGAACGATATACTGAACAACATTACATCCGTATTTACGTTGTATGCAGACAAATAATAACAACTATTATAAGTGGTACGTTTCTAGGTTGTGTGGTATCTCCAGGCACTTGTGTCCAGAGCAAGCCATTAATGCTTATTTTCCCCCTGGCAGCAGATCAGGTGTTAAAGTGTGTGAATGCATGTAAGCAAAACGGTGTGTCCATTTAGCGGTGCGGTTATGACTGTACACAAAATATCAGGTAGTAAATTGTGTTACCTGTTTGTGGGAAAACTGTTTGATGGAGACCAAGAACAAACAACACACCGGTGGGTGTACATATTAGGGCACTACATACAAAAAAATCTAAACTTATACCCGTTACCACCTGAATACACTTCAAAGCCACTTTAATATCAAATAACTAAGCTTATTTGCATACTACATTACCAGAGCTAATGAATGTTCAACACATTTAACGTGTGGTTAAGAAGCTGTTACATCTACTATATCTTTTCAAAATTTGCTTTCAAATTCTAGTGGTTATTATAAGTTTAAACTGATTTGTTTTTCGCTACAGTTATTGATACTTCATTTTAATCTTACTCATTAATATTTATCAATGACATTAAACAACACATTGATGAAATATTTTGAAATCCCCATATCAGAATGTGTAGAACTATTTACAGAATATAGACTGTACCATATTTAGCAACAGATCACATAGCTATTTGTGAAGCTTTTCGTGCGTTTCAAAGAGTATAGAGCGACAAACTGGAAGTCTAACTCACCGCTATAACACGAACTTTCATATTGTATCCCATCAGATCTTTCCGGCGCATTCTCATGGTTTCGTTTCTACATGTAAGGTGTTTGCTGGAGTGCAATTCACAGAATTTGTCTATTATGAGCGGATATCCTTGGCCCATGCGGTAAGCTTCTAATATTTTGACAGTGCCTCGAGATGATGACAAAGCGACGTAGAAATTCGAGTTAAACTCAATGTAGAGGTCACTCAAGACGACTTCCGTCTGACTGCCGTTCAGTAACAGGAGCCACATGAACTCGGACTGTCGCTTCTTGAACAGTTCCTGTGTGTACGAGAAATTAAGATATTAATGTAAAAATATGCCGTTTTCGAAGACAGCCACATAATGATTTCAACATAAGAAAATTGTTTAAGTTTCACAAGTTTACATGATTTTGCTTTCACATTCAACTAGCGCTTAGGCGTAAGGCTTGATAATAAATAGTTTTTTCGTTACTACTTGGCTATTTGCTAACTTATTTGTAAATACCTTACAAGTTTATGTTTTGTATTTTTATTTCGTTGATGTAAAAATGTCTATTCTCACTTTTGAAAGTATGCGCTGCTTACAGATTCCTAGATTACTAATTAATTCGATTGTATATTAAAAATTCACTTATATAATAAGGATGCATCTCCCCATGTCTGATGTCTCCCCTTATGCACAAGCCTACTTGAATGTGTATGTCATTGAGTACTTTGGATGATTTTGTTGCTTTACGTACTTTAGTTGTTTGTTTTGTGACTGGATTGTTACTCTCCCAATACTCCGCATCCCCCCCTCCCCCTCGCCCGCCAACTCCCTTGTCCTGTTATCCTTTCTTTCACTTCCCTACTGGCCTTAAAATGAACCCTGTGTTGGATTAACGTAATTTGCGAATACAAATTTGAATTCTTGTATTTAGTGTTACATATAGGTCTCTGTTTCTATTTCTATATAAGTTTCCAGTGCTATTCTGTTATCAAGTTGTTCATACATTTGCGTGGACGCTATTAACACCACTGCACCCGTACAGCCACGCCACCTTGTGGCATATTTTGGGAGCTAGGTTTTGTAAATGGTGACAGTCCATCAGTTGAACTGTCGTGGTGAGGATGTACGCATGTGACGTGAAGGTAATTTTGGTAGTTATACTTACTTTGCTTTTCAATGTCTTTCCAATACCTTCAGTATCTTTACTATTAACGACTTTTCTAAGATGTACTTGTGCTTATGACCTTGTATCTACTTGCAACATATACTGAACATAGACTGGGCCCGAAAAGTGTCAATATAAAATCTTTGAACTACAAGTGACCCGTTCATTTCAAATGACCCATCAAGGTCGCAGGCCGCCTATGTCACTCCATGTCTCAACTTAAATCCTATAGGGACCGATGGTCTCAGCAGTTTGGTCCCATAAGACCTTACGATTAATTTCCAACTTAAATCCTAAGGTAATTTCGAACGGAGTATACACTTTGCATTGACGGTATTGTGTATGTATGAACGTAGTCTGATTTGTTTATTTGCTCTTGTGCTCATTTGTCTGCTGCTTGCATCCTGAGAGTATCTGTTTGATTAAATTGCCAATGGTATCCCGTCCGTCCTCGAAAGATGATTGTGTAGCATAGTTGGTTCAGACTCTGCAACATCTGCTATGGCTGAGCAGTCCCACTCGAGAGTGGCAGTGTTTAGTGCAGTTTGGGCACTTGAAATGTGAAGGACTTCCACCAGAGGCCGCTCTCTCCTTCCGTCTTGCCCTCTTCCTTATGTCTTCTTGCATGCGATCGTTCTTTGCAAGCTCAACCCCACTGCGCACAGCTTGTCGCCATTTGACGCGGTCACCAGCTTTATTTTCCCACTGACTTCGATCGATGCTGGCCCTGGTCAAATCTCTCTTGCAGACATCTTTGAAACGAAGGTGCGGTCTTCCTACTGGCCTCACACCCTCCCAAAGTTCTCCGTACAACACTTTTCTCGGTATTCGCTCAGGATCCATGCGCCTGACATGTTCCAGCCACCTTAGACGTCGATGGATCAGGAGGGCATGAATGTTGAGCCGGAATACTTCGCTGTTGGGTACTGTACCCTTCAAAGAGATCTGAAGGATTCTCCGGAGACAACGGAGATGGAAACTGCTCAGTCGGGATTCGTGTTTAGCAAGAGTTGTCCATGCCTCACAGCTATACAAAAGAGTTCTGGTAACACAAGCGTTATATACTTGCAGTTTAGTTTTTAGTGTGAGCGGTCCTTTCTTTCATACTCTGTTTTTCAATCTACCCATGACATCCGATGGTTTTGCAATTCCGTTGGTAATCTAAGTGTCCACAGACAAGTTGCTACATATTGTAGTTCCCAAGTAGGTAAAATCATCAACTACCTGGAGAGGATTTCCGTCAATGCTGATGGATGGAAGGTTGGTGGTTCCTTGGGCCATGATCTTAGTCATTAGGAGGCAGATGGTAAGACCAAATTTTCCACATGCATGTGATAACTTGTTGATTAGATACTGCAGCTCATCCACTGAGTTTGTTACCAGAACTGCATCGTCTGCTTATAAAAACTCACGAATAACAGTTGTATTGACTTTAGTCTTGGCCTTTAGACGGGAAAAGGAAATGCCAAACAGAGTAGGAGCTAACACACACCCCTGCTTTACACCGCTATTTACAGAGAACGATTCCTATGTTTTGCCGTTGAAACAGATTATTGCTTGCATTTTCTCATGGAAAGAGTCAGTTACTTGTTGTAGTCTAGGTGGGCATCCAATCTTCTGCAGCAATCTGAAAAGCCCAATTCTGCTCACTAAATCAAGTGCTTTGACGAGGTCAACAAACGGAATATACAGTGGTCTCTGCTGCTCACGGCACTTCTCTTGCAGTTGCAGAGAAAAAAAAAATCATTTCCATGTTGATCGGCCAGGTCTGAAGCCACAATGAGATTCTGGGTAGATTCTAGATGCTAGAAATTGCAATCGTATTATGATGACTCTTGCATAAGCCTTCCGAGCTACACTCAACAGTGAAACGCCTCGGTAATTGTTGCAATCACTTCTGTCTCCTTTCTGTTTGTACAAAATAACAATCTTTGAATTTCGAATACTTAACGGGACGTAGCGTTCTTCCCAGATGATTGTGAGGAGTGTATGCAGTTATTGTAGAACGACAGGCTTGTTATACATAATAATCTCTGCAGATATCCCATCTTCACCTGCAGCCTTTCCATCAGCTAGGCAATCTATCGCTCTGTCAAGTTCTTCCATAGTGGACATTGCATCAAGCTCTTCCATACTGGTATTTGTTTGATGACATCAAGTGCATCCTTGTTTACTTCATTTTCAACTGTATACAGCTCGAGGTAGTGTTCAACCCGGCGCTCCATCTGCTTGCCTTCATTAGTAATGATTGCTCCTCTCTTCGTCTTCAGAAGAGACGTTTTTCTGATCAGTTGGACCAACTGCTTTCTTAATACCATCGTACATTGCCTTAATGTTCCCATAATCGGCAGCTTTCTGTATATCTGCACATCAGTTTCGGGCAGTAGTTCTTTGTGCATCTCCTAGATGTTTGTTGTGCCCTGTTCTTTGCTTCTCGCCAGTCATCCCGAGTTCTTCCATTTGGGTTTCTTTCATAAGCAGGCAGGGATTTCCGTTTTGCCTCAATGACTGGTTCCATCTCCTCCAAATTTTGCTCGTACCAGTCCTTGTTTCTATTCTCTTTCATTCCATAGGCCAAAACTGTCGAGTTGTAGATGGCGTCAGAAAGTTGTGCCCATTTGTTATCAATATTCATTTCTGTTTGTGCGTTTCTTGATAAACTTTAGAAAGACATTTACAGTTATTATTATTGTCATTATTGTTCTTGTAACATCTTTCTGAAAGATAACACGAGAGTAATGTGTTAAAAACTATTAATCATTTATAAAACTCTGTAAAAGTAAAAAATCTGTCTTTCAAAATAATTGTCTTCTTAGTACTAGAAATGTATATTTTCTGGACATTTGATCTTTGTACTTCTTGACTTTTAAGTTTCAGCATGTACTTGGCGGTAAGTAACTTTACCGTCTATGCCATATCGTTTTTTCAAGTTCGGATATGTATGAATATCAAGATTGTGCGCTGCAGAATAGGTGAAAATTAAATACTACGTATGGAGGGTAATGTGCCCGCACGTAATTATTTCGAAGTAGGTATTTTTAAACGAAAACCTAATCGCCTGTTTCCAGAGGAATACCTCTAAACCCTGAGAACAACAAATATATCTAAATACAATGAATGAAGACAATAAGTTAAGTACTGAAGATTGCTAAATTAATTTTATATCAATCTTCGTTTTAAATTAAATCCCTGGTCGAAATATGTTCTCAGTGGGAGAGCTAATAACGAAAATGTATGCAAAATACTTTATCAGCAAAATCTGTAATAAAAAAGTGCGTATTGTAGATTCGAGTAAACAGATTTGAGATTCCATGAGACCTGAGGTAGTAGTCTAAGGCACGACGACAGACATGGACTACGTGAATATTTTTGCAGACCACCAGCATCCCTTCATGCTTGATGTTTTCCTCAGCAGCAATGGAATTCTCGCATCCACAAACCACCGACCACTAATTTACGGAACTGCTTTACCTGTGGATAGACATCTGATGCCTCGTACTTCCGGAAAACTAACAAGGATTTGTCTAATCTAAGGCACGAAAAATCGATGCTGTATTGCTTTCCAAAGATGGACCTGCACGCTGTTAGGCAGGTGGACACAGTATTCTGACTCATCAGTTTCTAACACAGCCTGTCGCTTTCCTGATTAGAGGGGCGTTTTATTCACGACTCCAAAACACCACATAATTCGCTACTTTCAAGCATACAAAACTATTTTTCCAAAATAATCTCCATTCAATGCCACGACTTTAAGCCACTTTATTGTTACGGCTTGTATGACCGCTTGAAATACTCTACTGGTCGACCTCGGAGCCAAATTCTTGCTGCATCAATAACCTTCCCACTATTCACATACTCCTGCCTGCGGAGTGCATCCTTCAGTGTTAGAATGTGATTCGTCGATCATCTCGGATGAGAATGTCCGCACATTCCAGCATTGCAGGAGTCAGCTGTGTGCGGCCGGTGGGAAGGAGGGAGATCGGGTCTGCCGTTTTAGTCACGTATGTATGAACGTCGCACCCTCCCGTGGCCACCTCACAGAGGGGAGCAGAACAGCACGTCTGGGAAAGCATAAACAACCGTTTACTGCTTCCAATCAGCTTCATATTTCGTCGAATGGTTTTGAACCGTCCCTAGAGGTTCCCCCCTTACAACAGAGCAAAAACTTAAGTCGTTCTACAGCTCCGAAGGGCTGCGACCACGTTCAATGGGGTTTCACGCCTACGATGTCCTTAGAGACGGGCTGAATCGTCTTGGGCGATGTCAGCAGCGACAAACGTTTTCAAAGTGTCCTTCTGTTGCTCACTGCATACGTACTGTCGTTCCAGACGGCGAAATATCTGGGATTCAACGCTCAAAGGAAAGGGGTTGTTTCATTGCCGTCCTTTCCGCCACCCCCTAAAGCCTTCCCGTGTCTTCTATGAGCGTCAGTGTGTCTGAAATGTTTTTCTCGGTCACACATAAGAAAAATGCATGATTTCAACGCTGGTAGTTCTGACCACCGCAGAGGCATCGAAAGAAGTGGTGAAATGTGGGTAAGAGGGGGTGTGACGACCTTCCTACCGTGTGACACTTCGATGGTGACAAAATTGTGATGAAATTTGGTGCCAATGCGAGATCACTAAGCCGTCTTACACCTCACATTGAAAGGAGTATACGGGACACACTTGTATGTGGCACCAGAATAAGATAAGAATATTAATAAATTAAAATGAAGCTAGGATACTGTAAACGATGAATGTTTCTGATAGGCTCGATAATGTGGATCGCTGATTGTGCGCGACCGCAGAGCCAAAGATACTGCTTTTTTGGAGTAAGAGAACGCTGGGCGCGCAGTTTTGGGTAGCTGTCTGTGAGGGAAAGACGATGGAGTAGGCAGTTTCTGTGGTGTGCTGTGTGAAGCCACCAAGATTTAGAGTAATGTAGGTATGTCAATATTGTTGAACATGGAAGCAGAAGTCTTCCCGCAAATAAGGTAAAGATGTTCAATAATTATGGTTTCTGTTTTTGCCAGAGCGTTAGTATAGATGAGTTGGCTGATAATTTATAATCGTCGAGTAACCTCAGAATGTAGGTAAACGATTCTGATGGAGAGGCTAGTTCAATATTTCACTTTTGTACTGGCTTTAAAACTTGTTAACAGAGCTATATGTAATATGATAATTTGTATTTATGTTGGATTAATGAAGTTAGATAATACTTGCTGTTTAAATCTCATTGTTTGTGAATCAATTGTGAGTAATGTAACTTCAACTGTCAGATGTTTTTGAAAAGTCAAACTTAACTTGCAATAGCATTTTGGTAAAAAAAACTGTGTTAGTAATTCACCATAATCAATACCGCCTCGCAGTAAAGGTCATATAATTTTCAGAGAAGTTGGATTTTCTTAAATGTTCGCGTTTATCAGCCAAATGAATTTCATGTGCATTTAAAGTATTATGCCCAGCATTGCACACTGCTGAGCCTGTAATTAGCATATTCATATTTTTTACGAGAGACCAGAAGATATGGCGTTATTCCGTTGCTGCTTTAGAGGTAAGACAATTTAATTTGTTTGTTATCTGAAAAGGGCCTTAGGATTCAGTGCTTAAGGGGCTGAATGTATTTTGGAGTGACTGTACTTCCTTATTGGTATTGGGAGTTGCATTGCCCAATCGATTCTTAAAGTATTGTTAACAATAAGACAGAGTAGGCACACCACTTGCACTGACAACACGCAATACGACAATTCGAGTTCAATACTCATTCCACAGATCAGACATTGATTCAACGTAATAGTAAAGATAATTATTTCATTTCTTTAAAGAACGTTAAAATATGAAATTCAAAGCTCTGTCCTTATTTTCGCATATATTGACACCTTGTTGTGTAAAGTGTCGAAGAGTTCTTGGGTAACGTCACAGGGCTCCTTGCTTTGCACAATTACGGAGGGCGTCTGTAGTAGCCTTTGAGTCAGATTTCAATCTTCTGCTACACAGTGAGAGACAATTACCGGGTCTCAAACAAGCAATCTTTTAATCATGTTGCGCGGTGTAATTGCCACACAGGTTTCATCTGAACATTACTAGTTATAACCAAGATACAAAACTTTGGTGTTAAAACAGGATTCGTTTGTATGGCGAGCATGATGATTTAAACAAAGCAAGCAAAGTGGTGTATGAAAAGATGAATCTAGACGTAGGTGTCTGATTTGTACGCTGGTGTGAAGCGGTTGCTGGTGCTGCACTTAACACTGAATTGCGACTCCAGTGTTCATTAGCATTACTCCAAAACTTTTCACCTATGTCGATTGATGCTTTCATTGGCTTCTCATTACAATTAAAGAGGAAATTTAAAAGCAGAACACTAATTACCGACGAGTAACAAACTGCGGAAAGGCTAATATTTATACTGTGTATTTGCAGCTAGAGCCATTTACGTTAAAATTATAATATATTTGAACTGACAGTATCTGAAATGTATCCTGATGGCTGCGGTGATATTTGCGAGGTCCTTCTAGCAGTTTATTAAAGTATATATAGAACAGACAACGTCAATAAAGTATGATTAATGAAATATGAACAGACATACAACCTCTCACATAAGCTACTTGATAACATCTGCTGTAAAGTTCGTTAGAGGGCAGATCGCATGGTCACGAGAAAACGATTGTCATTTATTCGGTTAATACACCAAAATATTCTGAAATAACAGATATATCAGCCAAGCAATTACGGCTACAATGAATGTAAGCAACGTTAATGATCAGGTCTTTCGTATGTTTTTACTTTTAATCGGCATAAATAAATCACTCTTATAACACGAGGGTTGTAACTTAAATTGTGGAACTTAAATAGTGGCAACTATTTATCCACAACCGATACAAAAGAGTTACATGTTTGCAGCTGTTACTGTCCTTCAAGGTAGTCACCAGAGTTGTGTAGAACCCGTTGCCAGCGATGTGGAAGGAGTAGTATACCGTTAGCAGAGCCTGTTCAGTTGATGCTGCGAATGGAGCGGTCTACTGCCTGTCGAATCTCTGGAACAGTTCTGAAGCGAATGATACGAAGTGGTTCCTTCATCTTCGGAATCAAATCAAAGACACAAGGACTTAAGTCCGGGGAGTATGGTGGGTGGTACAGTACTTCCCAGTCCCATCGACCGAACAGAGCAGCCACAGCTTGCACTGTATGCGCCCGTGGATTGTCATGCAAAATGATGAGTGAGTTGCGCAGAAAGTTTCGCCGCTTCTTTCGCAAAGATGTTCGCAGGTGATGCTCCAAAAACGAACAGTGATACTGGGCACTGACGGTCTGCGTGGAGGAACGTAATGCGTTCAGATAACACCATCACAGTCGTAAACGAGAATCACCATAACTTACGCCATACTGGAGCTCTGACGCACTTTCGACTTTCGCGGTAATCCATAATGACGCCATTCGTTGGATTGGTGTTTCAGTTTTGGCTCGTACTATGTGGCCTGTGTCTCATCCAGTGTTACGATACGGCGTAAGAAAGCGTCTCCTTCGCGCTCATAGCGCTCCAAGTGCGTCTGAGCAGCGTCGTAACGCATCCATTTCTGCATTTCCGTCAAGTCATGCGGAACCCATCGTGATGCAATTTTTCGCATGCCCAGGCGTTCCTTCAGGATGCCAAGCACAGTCGTATGCGCTAATCCGTTTGGTGGGCGAGCTCACGAATCGTATGGCGTCGATCACTGTCCACTAACGCGGCAACAGCATGCACGTCTTCTTCAGAGACGCTAGAACGGTCTGCCCGATGCATGTCTGCCACAGTTTGCCGACCTTCTTTGAAGGCTTTTACCCAACGTGCCACTGTTCTGTACGCCAATGCTGATTCCCCGCACGCCTCTTGAAGACCTGGATGACACTGTCGTGCTGTACGACCTATGGCACATTCAATCTTGTTCCAATTCCGTTGTTCTTCTTTCGAAAACATAGTGACACCGTTACGTTAGACCGCTCACTCACAACTGACTGTGTTTCCTTCGACTGTGCACACGCCTGTTACGTGGGACGGGCGAGTCCATTTGCTCGGAGGTAAGGCAGGTATGTCAACAGCGTGTGCTATCAGCGGCAATAGTAGATCCCATTGCATAGTGCCTCCACAGCAGTGCTGCCACTATTTAAATTCCAAACTACGTAGATACATATTCATACTTATTTGCTTCTAGAGAAATTAACTGCAGTGTCATTTTTAATAAAAATAAATACAAAGTTTGTGCTTATTCAGTCTAGTCCCTCCTGATGACAGCATCTAATGAATTTATCTATTTTCTTATATCCTCAATTGTACGTTTACGTGCTTCGACAATTACAGACCAATCACATTTATTTCTAAAAGACATTTGTGCTTTGGATTTCTTGGTTCCCACGGGCACCTACAACTTATACATTACACTATAACAAATATTACGTTCACACAACGCCACTCCATGTCTCACGCAACTCATCTCCGATCCATAAAAAGGAAGCGTTCAGCAACGACTCATGTTAAAATACATACTCACACAGGACTCGCACCAGCGACTTCCGCTACGATAATCGCTAACGCCACCCTTACATCACAGATGCCTAGCCAGCAATCTACTTGGACGTCTGGAGAGAAATCGACCCAACCCCTGTGGCATCCCCCAGCGATTTTTAATCGTATTTGTGCACCCACACGGAGACTTTCACCGCTGTCCATTACATTTATGCGTTAAACAACTTCATTAGTTTCATCACAAGTCGTCCGCAGAATATTTTACCAACGTCCATTTTCACAATAAGTTTTGAAAGTTAATGGAACATTTCTTTCTGTAGTTCTATTTATTTGTTGTTGCAAATATGTTCCACTATGTTAATACGTATTTCAGTTAAACGTTCTAATGTGTTTAATAAATGAAGAACTCAGTGACAATGCCTGATTTCCTGTAGTAAAAGGCTTACAGGCATCAAATGAAAACAGATGTAAACCTGAAAACCGAATCCTTTGGTCTCGTTTTGGTCAATGGAAACGAACACACATCTGAGGACCGACAAGTGAGAAATAAAAAGCGAGAGCAAAGAAGTGACAATCAAGGAAGGTGAACTAAGAAATGAGAAGGAAGACCTGAAAACCCAGAAGTTAAAAGGGAGAACTAAGAAGCGAAACCTGAAACGTGAGACCCATAAACTTAGAACTGCGAAGCGAGCCCCTAGAACCAAGAACTTAGAAGCGAGAACCAAGAATCAAGAAATAAAAAGCGACACCCGAAGACTGTGAACTTAGAAGCGAGGATTAAGAAGCAAGTACTTAGAAGCGAAACCGGAAAACCGGGGACTTAGAAGCGGGAACTAAGAGGTGAGATCCGAAAACCAAGAACTTAGAAGTGAGAACTAAAAAGCGAAACCTGGAAAATGAGAACATAGAAGGTAGAACTGAGAACCGAGACCCGAAAACGGATAATTTAGAAGCGACAGCTAAAAAGCGAGAACTGAGCAGTAAGATACAAAAACTGAGAACAGAGAACTAAAAACCGAGGACCGAGGTCGGTTCCCGAGAACAACGTGAACTCGCTGGAATCAAGAACTTTGTAATTTTCGGCTCTCGGTTTGTCCATCGTTAGCGGGAGTCGGTCGGATTAGCCCCTGGCGAACGGTCGTAGTGAATGATTGTTACGTAAGTCGTGAGACTTCGACTTTGAGATGATACGCCCGTCGATGAAAAGAGAGTTGGTCGCTCGAAGTAGTTCAAGGTTTACTAAAATTACTAATCAAGTGGCTCATTTAACAGCAGTAGCATATAGAGTACTAAGGAATGACGAGGTACACTTGAAGTTCTCTAATGTTGTAGATAAAGCAATAAAGAGTAGTCCAGTATAAAGAGTAGTCCAGTGGGCAGTACAGTTGAAGAGGAATGGACATATCTAGAGAGAGCAATCACAAAAGCCTGAAAGAAAAACATAGGAAGCACAAAAATTTTCGGGATAATTCAGGAATACGGAAATACAAGTAATTGAGGAATGAAATAAATAGGAGGTGCAGGGAAGCTAAGACGAAATGGCTGCATGAAAAATGTGAAGAAATCGAAAACTAAAAGATAGTCGGAAGGACTGACTCAGCATATAGAGAAGTCAAAAGAACCTTCGGTGAAATTAAAAGCAAGGGTGGAAACGTAAAGAGTGCAACGGGAACTCCATTGTTAAATGCAGAGGACAGAGCGGAAAGGTGGAAAGAGTACACTGAAGGCCTCTGTGGGTGGGAAGATTTGTCTGATGTGATAGAAGAAGAAACAGGAGTCGATTTAGAAGAGAATGGGGATACAGTATTAGAATCAGAATTTAATAGAGCTTTGGAGGACTTAAGATCAAAGAAAGGATCGATAACATTCCATCAGAATTTCTAAAATCATTAGAAGAAATGGCAACAAAACGACTATTCACGTTGGCGTGTAGAATGTATGACTCTGGCAAAATACCGACTGACTTTCGCAAAAATATCATCCACTCAGTTCCGAAGACTGCAAGAGCTGACAAGCGCGAAAATTATCGCATAAGCAGCTTTACAGCTCATGCATCCAAGATGCTGACAAGAAAAATATACAGAAGAATGGAAAAGAAAACTGAGATGTGTTAGATGACGATCAGTTTGTCTTTAGGAAAGGCAAAATCACCAGAGAGGCAATTCTGACGTTGCGATTGTTAATGGAAGCAAGACTAAAGAAAAATCAAGACACGTTCATAGGACTTGTCGGCCTAGAAAAAGAGTTCGACAATGTAAAATAGTGCAAGATTTTCGAAATTCTGAGAAAAATAGGGGTAAGCTATAGGGAGAGATGGGTAATATAGAATATGTAGAAGAACCAAGAGGGAACAATAAGAGCGGACGACCAAGAACGAAATACTCGGATTAAAAAGTGTATAAGACAGTGATGTAGTCTTTCGCCCCTACTGTTCAATCTATACATCGAAGAAGCAATGATGGAAATAAAAGAAGGGTTCAGAAGTGGAATTAAAATTCAAGGTGAAAGGATATCAATGATACCATTCGCTCATCAGCTGTCCTGAGTGAAAGTGAAGAAGAATTACATGATCTGCTGTATGGTACGGAAAATCTAATGAGTATAGAATACGGATTGAGAGTAAATCGAAGAAAGACAAAAGTAGTGAGAAGTAGCAGAAATGAGAACAGTGAGAAACTTATCAGGTTTGATGGTCACGACGTAGATGAAGTTAAGGAATTTTGCTACCTAGGCAGCAAAACAAACAATGACGGACGGAACAAAGAGGACATCAAAAGCAGACTAGCCCTGGCAAAAAGGGCATTCCAGGCCAAGAGAGGTCTACTAGTATCAAACATAGGCCTTAATTTGAGGAAGAAATATATAAGAATATACTTCTGGAGCACAGCATTGTATGGCAGTGAAACATGGACTGTGGAAAAACCGGAACAAAAGAGAATCGAAGCGTTTGAGATGAGGTGCTACAGACGAATGTCGAAAATTACATGGACTGACAAGGTAAGGATTGAGGATGTTCTGCACAGAAACGGAGAGGAAAGGAATATGTGGAAAACACTGACAAGGAGAAGGGACAGGATGATAGGACATCTTTAAGATATCAAGGTCTGACTTCAGTGGTACTAGAGGGAGCTGTATAGGGCAGAAACTGTGGAGCAAGAGAGAGATCGGAATACATACAACAAATATTTGCGGACGCAGGTTGCAAGTGCTACTCTGAGATGAAGAGGCAGGCAGTGGAGAGAAGTTCGTGGCGAGCCGCATGGCCGCATCAAACCAGTTAGAAGACCGATGACTCAAAAAAAAAACAAAACAAAAAAAACTATAGAATTCATCGAAGTCTGTTTATAGGGAAAAAACTGTATAAACTATATGACAATCAAATCCTCTATTCGTACCGTACCCCGCACCAGATCTACGCCACGATAAGCAGTGAAAGTATAATGAAAGGTCTGTTATAAATACCAGACCCTAGACCGATCCAAAAACTGTTATTATACTGCGACAGTACCTGTTGAAGTATAAATTCAACAGCGTGATACAGTTGAGGCATAGACGTATTGCTTCCCAGTGATGTGCTAATATCCACACACAATACGAAATGTTTGTATGTTGGTATATACATATGGTATAAAGGAAACGGTGTAAACATGGACTCCCTCTTTGGTTTTTACTTAAAGGTACCTTCTTTTATAAAAAAATTGTAGATTTTATACCTCCATTAACAACTGAAAGAAGTTTAAGGAATGAAGTGAGGCGAAACAATGATTAGTATCCATTATTTCTATTTGAAAACAAAGATTTACAAAAAGCTTGTAAAATGGAACTTAAAAAAAACTCGGGCATCCACAGAAAGATCAAGAAATCTTTTGAAATATTTTAATGAAATGGGTTAAAACAATACAAAATGGTAGACTAGTTTACAAAAAGCAACTTTCATACATACATGCATGAAATCTGAAATTATTTATAGTAATCGCAAACGTAGATAGCTCCTTCAGCACCAGCACAATCTAAGTGTTCCCACATTTGGCACATCATACATTTAATCCACACCTCTCCTCTCCTGTCCTGAGAGAGCTTTTCATCACAAAAGATGCAACTTGCATCTCTTGAGTCTGGTGTATCCCCATCGTTCACATCAAGGTCATTATCGCTGTCCACAAGGTGAGTCTAATGATGAATCATATAGTTTTGTGGAACAAATTTTCTTTTTTTGAAGACCTTTGGATTTTGCACTTCTATCCGCAGGGCGGCCTCTAACCCCAGAGAAACGCAACGACCTCTTCTTGACAGCACTTTTGTCAAGCGACATTGTCAACTGATCTTCGTATGACGTTCCAGTGATGTGGCAGGCAGTTGCTGCTTTTTGTCCCCGCCTTGTGGTTCTCTTATTAATGTTGGGGACAGGGGATATGTCGAACAGTGAAACTACATTTGTTTAAGTCCCTGGAGAACTTCCTGGTGTTTCAATGGCTTCATCAACTGCCATAGCTAGAGCCTGATGTGACGGTACATCAGGATAACTCAAAGAAGAAGCAGATGATGTCGATGGTCCAGAGATAGCAAGTAGAGGAGCATATGATTCAGGAGCATTAGACCTCTGTCCCACTGTGGCGCAAGTTTTTATTGCAACCAAGTCAGCAGCTATGAAATCAGCTTCGATGAAGAAGTAACGGTTAATAGGGTACAGCCCAGTTAGTTTGAATCCGTTTATTGCTATCTCAGCTGTGTACGAAGGTTCGCTCGGCCAAAAACCTTCATAACGTCGTAGGGTGTGAGAGGACGCCAATTGTGATGCAACCAACTCCCACTGCATCGCTTCAGTACGTTTCCAGAGGTCCCATGAACGCCTTAGCTAGAGGCTGCAGTTTGCGGGTGCAATGTGGAGGAACTGAGATGATAGTCACGTGGTGTTCTTTCGCCAAGTCAGTCACATCATCCAAGATGAGGAGAATAGGCCTTTGTTCAGTCGGACATGTTTCTCAATGAAGTGAACGAACCATCGCACCAGGCGGGGCCGTGGGGTGGGGGGGGGGGGGGGGGGGCAGCCTCTCATTAGAACTTGGGACATTTTGGTTCTCGGGAAAATTATCATTGGCGGGACATAATGTCCCGAAGTGCTAAGACATGCGATAACTGTGATTGTAGCCCCTCTTTCTGCAGACGTTAGAGTTGCAATTTGTTTCTTCCCTTTCATCCCTATCACTTTTGGAATTTTGCTTTGGACAATGGACAGGCCTGTCTCGTCCACGTTATACACACGGTCTGCTGGATATGAGTGTTTGTTGAAAGCGTTTGGTAATAAATCAGAGAAAACCATCACATTCTCTTTATTGAAGCCCAAGGCTGTGGCATATGAAGTTCCAAAAGGTTTGCGAATTGACAGTTGATCTTTGTGTCTCTCAACAAGGAGGCCAACCCAAGCTCGTCCTGCTTTTCCTCCTTTGAAAGGGGTTGTCAAACTATTTCTCTGGGCAAGTTAACATGCCGTTTGTCTCAGATCTTCCAAAGTGAACCCAAAGAATTTTTGCTCATCTCAAGGAAATAAGAAACTATCTGTTTTTCGACCTCTACATTTAAAATCGGTTTTGTTCCAAGATTTGTCTCTTGAACCGCTTGCTCAGGGATTTTATCAAGCTTAAGAAATCTATGCAAAGTGGTACAAGGCATTCGTAAAGTTATTGCAGCTCCTTTCACAGAAGCCTCCTTTGCTTTCACAGCTGCTATGGCACATACCATCTGAGATTTATCCCACTGATGCCTCTGGCTCTTACATCCATAGAGCTTCTTCGTTCTCGACATTCTATAAGGACGAACAAAAGCACTAGGGTCTATTATCGCAATGTGAAAATTCTATTTGTTGCTGTATGAGTTGTATATATATGAACTTTAAACAAAATTAGATTACCCATATCCCCATAAAATTATTTAACTATTCTACACTGTTTAATAGAAGAGATTGTGTAATTATGAGCTCTCCTTAAATAGGGGCCCATTTTTACACCAACCCAATGGGCCCATATTTACACCAACCATTCTTAACCAACATGGCCATTATCACGTCTAACCTAAAAGCGTGTGTAACGTAATACTTGCTTCTAAAAGTAGCTGAGGATTCCGGAAATCACTGAGAAATTGTTTTAAACTAATCAGAAGGATATAAAAAGAAAACGATTTTACGTACCTGCCAAACGTTTGCAGTCCTCAACAACCACCAATTCACACAATAACCGACGCTGTAACTACACTGCTTGAAACAATGCTTCCAACTGTTCACTGCTAACTCTATCAACAACAGGCGCCGTTTCAGTCCTGGTCGCCAGACTGCAGCACTTCCCACACCCCTTCCTGAAGGATGTCCATTTTTACACCTTTTCCTCTATTATTCATCTTTTTCAGCAACTGTAACTGTATATGTCGAAGTAATCAGCGACCAGTATTCTCAGGCACCTAGTGCCCTTCTTCAGAAGGTTTTTACTGTGGCATTATTTGAGAGTGCATGGTTCTTATTGTTAATACTTGCAAATAATGCTATGGTTATAACGTTCTGAAGAAGGGCAGTAAGTGCCTCAAACCGGTTAAGAAATTAAATTTCCTTTATGCAATTGGTTGATGATTATTTCAATATGTGTTTATGTATGCATGTTCCACATCTCCTCCTAAACTGTGGCAAAGATTTCAACCAAACTTTGTGCAAATATAGCCTGTTGTTTGGGGTTAGATCCACGACGCGAGAATGTCCAGACTTTGTTCATCCATCATGTAAGAAAGAGCACTTAATGACTTTTAAATAACTTTACATATAATTTCAAATCTTTGCGAAAGTTTCTCGCTGACAACCGCCACAAAACTATGACAGGAAAAACATTTATCGCTTAGTACATTTTCGCTGTTCGTGTAGTACAACTGCCATATACAATAAAGCATAATTATTAAAATTGAAACCATAAAAACAAAAAAATTAGAATGATAAGAACTCAAATAAAGAAAAAATTAAACAATTAATTCATCTTACCTTGCAACAACATTATCAAAAAATTAATGAATGAAGAATAAATATTAAAACAATAATAATAAAACGATTTATATTCTTAAAATGTTAAAATTTATTTGTAGCTCTTTTTATGATACACTGAAAATTTTTCTGTGCAAATCAGGATATCTTTACTAGTAACTGTATTCGTGACACTTTCCACACAATACTGATATAGACCACTGAATGTTTCTGCAAAATTGTATCACTATATACATTGAGATGTGTCAGAAACTGCCGCATCATGCCTGATGTTTAAATTTATTATTTCGCTGCTACTGAATATATTTACAACACATTTTACATACCGTATCCACATATGACGTTGAATGTACCTGCAAAATCATATCACTGTATGACACACAGTTCAGAAGAGACGACGCCATAAGGATGGAGCTGCCTCAAAACAAAAGTGCAGGGATGTGTACAAATGTGTACATGTTAAATATATGTGAAATTTATGTCTGTAGGCAAATCAGTGTATAAAAAAACACTTAATCACCTAAATCGATTTGAACTAAACTGAGGTACACTTATTACTTACTTGCTATCTGCAAAAAATACTGTGGGGGGGTAACAAGTTCCTCCCATTTGGGAGGGTGTTATAAAATGCAGAGACAACAGTGAGAGGAAAAAGAAAGGCAGAGAGACGGGGGAGGAGGAGATGCACACAGATATTGGGGAAGAGGTGACAGATGTAAGAAGGGGACAGGGAAATAGAGAGAGACGAGGACAGATAGAGAGGGGAGGACAAGGTAGTGTGGCAGAGTGGTAGGAGGACACGTACAGAGAGAAGTGGGAGCAGGAGATGGACAGAGAGAGGGGGAAGAAGATATGGGCTGAGAGAAGAGCGTGGAGGAGATAGAGGGGGCAGGTGGAAGTGGTCAGTGAGGGGGGGGGGAGTAGATGGACAGAGTGGGGTGAAGCTGATGGACAGAGGTAGAAGTAGCAGATGGGCATAGAGCAGGGCAGGAGATGGCCAAAGAATGGGGGCTGGAGGATGTGAACAGAGAGAGGGGGAGGAAGAAATGGATGGAGAAGTATCAGAGGACACAGACACAAAGGCGAAGGGGGACAATAAAACTGGAATAAATCCATTCCCAGGTGCACAGCTGGTTGAAGTATATAACGTTTAACAGTCGCTTTTGACTTACTTTGAAAGCAGAGCTCTGAAGGAGTAATTGGGTGGCTGGCACTATTAAAATCGGCATCCCTGGACAGTTGTGATGAAAATCTCCTTGTAATGTACTTGATAAGAATCCCATCTGATAGTATGCTGCCACTTGTCTGTTTAATTCCATTAGCATTCTTGACTTTGCCAGTGTTTCTAGAGAGCATAACAAATTCCTCAGTCTTTTCGTAAGAAGATGAACAAATGCAGATTTAAAAAAGACATGCCATTACAGATACTAAGTTAATTTACAGTCAGTTAAGTCAAAAAACAGGAACACTTTTGAAAAATAAAATGTTAAATGCAGTAGGGTACAACCATTTAAAATAAATAGCATCATGTCGAGTATGAATTGTTCCTTTGCTATCTTCTTTTCTACAGAACCTCAGTTTTTATTAGACCCAGTAATGGAGTCGATGGCGGTTATATTAAGTCTGACTTGCCAGCTGAGTTGGTAGCCTTTCTAACTGTCCCACAGAAGTCCTTGGTACAATCGCCAGTGATGTCAAAGGTTTAGATTGGGGGAGGGGTGGAGTGAAGGCAGGAAGTTATGAGCACAACTGAAGAGAACCTTGAAGGAGAAATAGTCGCTCCAGTTTATAAAACCTAAACAATCTCTAAGGGAGGTGTACGCCAAAAATAATCGTTGTTAGTAGAGCATGGTTACTTAGCCATGACAATAGGGTTAATATTTTATGGTATTACTGAAGTATTAGTCCCATGATTTGAGTGACTGACGGAAATAATGCTAAACATAAAATGCATTCGGATTACTGCATTGAGATTTGAAGGTAGCTCCTCCAGAAGTTATTTTACACCCGCACTTTCAAGCTCAAATCTTACTTGAGAGATGAGCGTAATACAAGATAATTGTGGAATTTGAGTTTCTCTCGGTCTATTATTCAAACAACAAATAGAATGCACCAAGGTGACGTCTTCAACAACTGCTAGTATTTCAGCATGTGCACGCCCACAACCTGCACACTTTGTCAAGGCACTGACAGTGACTGTTAATTAGCAACAGGTCAACAAGCAGCATTAATTCTGTCCCTCTGTTGTTTGAGCAGCGTCAGAGCACGATTCTAAGCAAGAGCTAAAAATGTGTAATACAATTGCCTTAGAAGCTCCCTGATTGGCCTGTTGCAAATAAAGTGGCATATCTTAGTGGAGACGAATGGGTATGGCTTAGGAATATGGGAGGGGAGTTTGGTGAAGGGAGGAGAGTGCGAGAGATTAGAGGGGACGAGAAGCAGATAGGTTGGTGGAGGGGAAGTTCGGAGGAGGTTATGCTCATGGTCAAAGGTCAAATTTGGTTCAGAGTGCCACAGCTTTTCAACTACTACCCAAAAAATTCATTATGAAGAAACATCTTTCTGGGCAGGAATACACGTTTATCAAATGTCTTTGCCATCATACTGAAAGACAAACAGATCGTTTTGGCCTCCCAAAGAATCCAACAAAAGCAACGAATTATTTTCTACAACAGGTAAAGTTTTTCAGACGAAATGTAGAAAATTACTGTTTCATTTTCTATCAGATTTTATACACTGATTACAATATGTTTGCAAGTAAACAGCACTTTTATAATTTTTGGTGCTAATTGATGTTGAGGTTTCTGAAGACAGGCATACACACTCATTTTTCTGCCGACAAAACCATAAAGCGGGGTTTCGTGCAATTATTTTTTTCCCACGGAACCTGACTGGGAGCATTATACACAGCAGTTGCAGAGATAACACAAGCTACGTATTCCAGTTAGACTTTAATTTCCCTATAGTTTTACCGCAAAGTGGCATATACTCTACATGTTTACTTCCAGTAAACTTGGAAATTTTACGACTCTCTATTTCATGATTTCTTGGGTCTACTAAGCCAGCTCGAACAAGCCTGAGAAATCACCAATTTCCATTTCACTTTTGATTCGGTGGACCCAGTCTAATAAATCTCCATTAGTGAGGATACATTGCCTCTAACGTACAGTTCTAAATCTTTCGAGTAGTTTTCCTTTCATATTTTTCCTAGTTTCGTTATTGTGCATACTTGTTTCTACGAATAGTTATTTACCCTCACTAGTACATCTCACAATCAAATTTTACAAAATGGAATCGATATTGCTACCGCTAACTTGAAGTGCTTATCTTCTCCTTCACAGCCTCCTTTTTGCCACTGAAAGTCATTGCATACACAACATGATTTCTTTGGGTCTCTCAATTTGTACAATTAGTATCGCTTGACTTAGGCTTCTAGAATCGTTAGAGATGTTTCTTTTAATGTTTCTGCAATTTATATCGGAATGTCAACCTCATTCCGATATATTTCCAAAAGAACAGCCAAAACATTACACCTGTTTGTGTGCCGTAAGTATAACTTGTTGATTTCTGTTGATATCGCATTCTTCATATATTATCTTTGAAATGCTGAGAGTTAACAGCATTCCGGATTATTACCCACCCGTATAACTATGCGTTAAGCCGCCTGTTCCGGGACGGTGAGGTACGCAGGCCTGAGATCGAGTCCCCCTAACGGCTATCGCTGAGGGTCGGTGTATTGACCAGCCTCGATGTGATTTTTAGACGGTTTCTCACATCCCACTAGGTGAATACCGGGATTGTACTCAAGTCCCACCTCAATTACACGACTGACAAACACTTAGGAAACTCCTACACATGAATAACACTGCACACAGACTGTTGAGATGCCCACATTCCGTCCCAGCGCGGGAGGAGGGTGTCACGAAGTGGCGGTAGGAAGGTATCTGGCCACCCCTTAAGTTAACCGTAACGAATCAGTTCATAGCAATGCCATGATGACCCTGCACCGATTCGAGACAAAGGCACAATAAACAGAAGAGGAAGAAGAAGAACTGCATTACACATTACTGTGAAACTCTGGAATCTGCACGTTGATAGATTCTACTAACAGGTTTGGCTTATATTAACAACATACCTTTCAAAAGGTGTTTATGTGTCATTAGGGTCCAGAGCCTGAAAATATTTTTAGCGCGCCTCTATCAATATCAATGCACATTCAAAAATGTGCACTGCCAATGGAGAGATGCCTTATGACCAACGAAAAAAGAATTAAAAGATGCAAATTTCGTTAATTATTGTTGACTTTTACGCACAATATATTATTTAAGGAGGTATTGATGTCTAACTAAGGACTGAACCTGAAGATAGTGAATATAATATCTGGAGAGGAAAGGAAAATCTGTTACTAAGAAAAACTTTTGGGAAAAGTTTAACTGAAAAATTTTAAACATTTATTGAATTTGGTAGAACAATTCATTAAAACCACAGATCTTTTTAAATTTTAAAATATAGAGTAACTGACTAGATTACAATGTTTTCAAAAGGTGGGCATAAAAGTACTCCGCCCCTCACAGCCACCCTTGATACTGCGAGGGATAAAACCACGCTAGGGTGAACATTTCTCCAGTTGCATGGTGGGCGATGGTGTAAGAAATTCTCAATAATTTTCCAAAAATACTTGCAGTGCATCTTAGCAGATGATGTTTGATAGAGTATTTGTTTGAGTGTATTATTCTCGAACAAAAGATTTCAGGGCTTGTTTCGACATTCCGGATTTGACCATTCCCTCATTAGTGTACAGGTAGGGAGTTGGTAATATCAACCTCATAATGGAAACAAATTAACAGATGACTTAGCAGACGGTACTACAGAGAGAGACATTTATCACACTTATGTAGGCATGAGGGGCAAAACAATTACTCACCTGCACGAGACATCACGCTAATACGACGTAACATCGGCTCTGCCTTGATAACGGCCTCATTTCTGCGAGGAAGAAAGGCCACAAGTTTATTCAGGCATGCCATACCCAGCTGAAACTCACTGACGGTTACATCCTGTGTAGCTACAGTATTCAGGACTGTTTATTGCTACGTTTCACATACTGATTCAAATAGTCCTACATATTTGCTGTGGTGTTAAGATCGGATGACTTAGGCGAGGCGAGGGTGACTAAGTGATCGTCAAACCGGGAATTCATGCGTGCACCCACGTGAACGGGGCTGTTGGCATCGCTGGAGGACGAGATTTTCACAGAATACTTCTAATGAGGACCTGGACGGAAGGGCAACACTCGGCCACCGAGAATTTTGAAATGTGCAACCTCGTTCATGTTAGCTGTAACCCCAATAAGTGAGCCCAGGCCATGGTTCGAAAAACATCCCCAAAACGTCACAGCACCATGCAGGTCTGACCTACAGTCTCCACCCACTTCGTGTTAAGGGACTCACTGGGCTGCCATTGCACTCCATACCACGCATCATTGGGAAAGTGGGCGAACTGTGACTCGTAGTACTACACTACATGCCTCCATTCAGGTACTGACCAATTTCTGTGTTGATTGGTCCAATGACGATATGCAAATTAATGCGTCGTTGTGAGCAAAGATATTTGGCGCTCTATCTCACTTCGAATATCTATTACATGTGGTTTTCTTCGCAATACTCGATCAAAAACTGGAACATTTGTACCTGTGTTATTCTTGTTTTCGTATACAGGAGGGTACAGTACAATTATTTAAAAATGCAAACACGAATACACTGAGATGACAAAAGTCATGGGAGAGCGATACATACATATACAGATGGTGGTAGTATAGCGTCCCCAAGTACAGAAGAGTAGTGTATTTGTGGAGCTGTCATTCGTACTAAAATGGTTCATGTGAAAAGGTTTCAGATGTGTTTACGGCCTTGCGATGGGAATTAACGAATTTTGAACATGGAACATTCCATTTCGGAAATCGCTAGGGAATTCAGTATCCAGAGATCCACAGCGTCAAGATTGTGCAGACAATACTACATTTCAGGCATTACCGCTCACTACGGACAACGCAGTGGCCGAAGGATTGCACTTAACGATCGACAGCAGCGGCGGTTGCATACATTTGTCAGTGCTAACAGGCAAGCAACACTGCGAGAAATCAATGTGGGACGTACAATGAACGTATCCGTTAGGACAGTACGCCAAAACCCGGCTTCAGCAGACGACCGACGGTAGTGCCTCTGCTACCAGCACGACAGTGCCTGCAGCGACTCGCTGGGCTCGCGACCATATCGTTTGGACCCTAGACGACTGGAAATCTGTTGACTGATTAGATGAGTGCCAATATCCGTTGCTAAGAGCTGATGTTAGGGTTCGAGTGTGGCACAGACCCCACAAAGCCATGAAATCAAGTTGTCAACAGGGCACTGTGTGAGCTGGTAGTGGTTCCATAATGATGTGGGCTGTATTTACATGGAATGGACACGGTCCTCTGGTACAACTGACCTATCACTGACTCGATCTGGTAATGTTCGTCTACTTGGAGACCATTTGTAGCCGTTCATAGACTTCATGTTGCCAAATACCTATGTCATATTTTGGGCCGCAATTGTTCGCGATTGGTTTGAAGAACATTCTCGACAGTTCGAACGAATGATTTGGCCCCACAGATCGCTCGACGTGACTCTAATGGAATATTTGTGTGACTTAATGGAGAGTTCAGTTCGTGCACCAGCAACACTTGCGTTATTACCGACGACTATAGAGGCAGATGGCTCAACATTTCTTCAGGGGACTTCCAACGACTTGAAACTTCTTGACAGATTAAAAGTGTGTGCCGGACCGAGACACGAACTCGGCACCTTTGCCTTTCATGGGCTAGTGCTCTACCAACTGAGATACCCAAGCACGACTCACACCTCGCCCTCACAGCTTTACTTCTGCCAGTATCTCTCAACGACTTGTTGCGTCCATGCCACGTCGAGTTGCTGCTCTACGCTAGGAGGTACGACACGATATTAGAAGATGTCCCATGACTTTTCTCACATCTGCTAATATTAGGTCATCCAGTGAACAGGCTTCAGGCAACTTCGGGCAGACTGTGTTCAGCACCCTGAAGTCCTCCACACTCACAGGTTGCATCTTCAGTACGTAGTCCTACGGTTTCGAATTTTGTTTGCACCTCTTCACTCTAATCCGCAATCTGTTCAGAGTCTTCCATGTTTGGTAAGGTAGATGGTAACCGACAGCGCGCTCTTTCTTTTGGTATTGCCTTTTACTTCCATTTGCCTTGTTTCGCGGCAGTTCTGTTTGGCGAGCGGAAGGTGATGATGTAACTGCTTCACTTGTTCGAAGAAAGCTCTTTCTTGACTTAAGAGTAGGATATAACGCTTCACTGCCAAACATGGGATACCTGATATCATTTCCCCGTTTTTTTTCTCAACCTCTGCCGCTGTTCTCTGGCTGATATCCGGGGTGCTATGCCTATAAGACGGTAGACTTTATCAACAGAAGTTTGTCGTAGGAAACTAGTTACAATGCGTGATACTCGTCTCTGATCCGTCTTGGATAAGTTCTTTTTGCGAGTGAAGTTCATCACGTCGTGTTATACGGTTGCTAGTGGTATAGCTCATAAAAAAATAATGTGACACTAGTGCAGAAATGTATTTTTGATGCGTTGGACAGGCCGCTTGATGCAACGATATATCGGGGAACTTCATTCGCAGTGAGGCATGAGAACATCCGAACACGATAGCTCCCTTCTGCCATTCTGTCACGTTTCCACTTCGCCTCATGTTATCTCATTCGAAAGAATTGACTGGCACATAGGCTCCACTTCACTGCTATAATTTCCGTCAGCAGCGAAGGGTCACATGACTTCCTAGTACAGGGCGGGGCAAATAAAAGTGTCCTGGACGTGAACGTGTGCATATAACCACACCCCGTGACGTGTACGCTCGCCAATTGATCCACACCGGTTCATAGCGTAGTGTAGGCTGTATGAATTGAGTGGAACCGTGCAAAGGGGGCGATAGTACTCACAGTGGTGCAGGGGGTGTTTTCTGTGGAAAGTTACGTGACAGCAGAGTTGTTGAAACGGCGTGGTCAGTTGTTTGCTGAAAAGTTTAATAGAGTCAAAGCGTCAGTAAAGAGTGCCAAGCAACTCTTAGTCAGAAAATGGCGTCAGACAGTATTTATTTTGAACAAGTCAGAAATATTCCGAAACTGTCCGCACACCAAAAAATGTGGCTGAAAATCACCAGAAAAAGCTTGAGAATCCTACCAAATCAAGAGCGGCATATCACGTCGATCATGCGGGCAGTACTCCACCTGGACCTGCACATGCATCCCTACCGGTTGTCTGTTGTTCGTGCATCAAAACCAGCAGAGACTCCTCAGCACCTCCAGTTTTATGAGTGGCTGTTCACTGAGGTAAAAATGAATGGCTTGGACATGGATCTGTTCGTCATGGCTGAAGAAGCCTGGTTTCACCTGAGTGGTTGTGTCAATTCACAGAATTATAGGTTCGGGGTAGCAGAGAGTCCGCATAACTTCCAAGAAACACTACTGCATGATCGGATGATTTGGGTTTGGTGTGCAGTGTCTTTACGCCGCATTATTGGTCCCATCTTCTTTTATCAGACGCTGATTTCGGCGCGGTGCATTGCCAACATTTTTAAACCATTTCTGGCATGGTTAATGGAGGAGGAAAAGACCTACAGCCATGTCCAACAGGACGAAACAACTGCCTATACCACTGCCCTAACCCCGTGCACATTGAACACAATTTTCACGCCAGACAAAGGTATCAGCAGAGGCCAGTCTGGTAGCGGCCCTTGGTGTTCACCCAGGTCACCCTACCTGTCAGTGAGCGATTATTTTGAGTGGGGAAACGCCAAGTCTAAGGCGTATCGCAACAACCCTTGTTGACTTCAAAACTGCAGCAGAACATTTCTAATGAGTCTGCAGCAATTCCAGCTTCGATCCGCCTTCAGGAACTGCTGACCAGGACCAAAAAGTGCCAAAAGACGAATGGTGGTCACTTTAAACATCTGCTGTAGTCAGGTTAGTACTGTAGTCCCTTTCCTGTGGTGTGTTTCTTTGCGCCCTGGAACTCTATTCTCCGAGCCATTTCTATTTGCCTCACTAGGTCTACTCCGTCTACAGAACTCCAAATGGAGCAGTGTGTATTTTCATATTTTCATGGGAAGCTGTGTACCCTTCTTTATTTAGAGGAGTATGTCTCTATTTGAGGCATGTCTGCAGAGGCTACGAAAGTTAAAACATTCCACGTTAATGGGACACCGAGTAGCTCTACTGAAACGTAAGACTACGAAACGACATATGACTTTCGGACAATAGTGCCACTAACGCTGTAACCACTTCCTGCACTGTCACAAAAAATTTGCCAATTACCTAAACGCTCTTAATGTTATGACGTCACAGGCAATAACAGAGAGTGTTATTGAAAGGAGGGTACGAATGATCTGGAGAGAAGGTGGGTAATACTGGAAGCCGCCATGGTGCTGATAGGTTACAGTTCAGAGATCAGGCTATTTTTGTTTACCAGGATAAATGGTCAATATGACGTGAACGACGAGAGTAGCTCCACACAAAATAAGACTCCGTGCACTTCCATATCCACGTCACGACAGGAACAGTAAGTCTGTAGCCTACTACTGAGCATGTAATAGTATTCTGACCGCAAACCTCGCTGAATGATCGTAAACGATCTGATTTGGCAAATTCTTTATTACACTGATTTTAGTAATCAAGGACTGGAGAATGGTAGTATAATTCTGAATGTTTTGCAAACATACGTGATATACTTTTATCTCTATTTGGATACGTTTTGTACCTGCTTCCTCTTGGGAGTCTACAACGTAGACACAACTGCAGTGCAGGCGCTCTTGGAGCGAAAGCACAACTGTAGCTATAGTGTCACTCCGAAGCCAACAATAGACACGGCTGTCAAAAAACAGTAACGTCGTAAGGAGCCACGTAAGGCACCCAGAAGAAAGCATTTCCGGCGACTGTCGTATAATCAGACGTGTCCGCTATGTGATACCGCTTGTTAATAGAGAGCGTATTACAGCGAAATTTTCGCTCGGAAGTTTGATCTGCGAGAGCTGTTACTAAGATTATTGTATTATCAGCAATCATCGTAATGGATTCAGCGGTAACATTCGATAACATTTTGCAGGTTAACCAGAAACATTAACTCGTAACAAGGGAACGGACAAACATTCTTCATTCAAAGATAAATGTATCGTTTGGACTGGGACTGTGCTGGGCTATAGAATAATAAGTTCTTTGTAGTTGAAGCTCGCGAAAAAGTATCTCTGCGGCCATAATTGTTTTGGCCTGACAATCCGTTTTCAATGGCCAGTGGAATGAATGCAGTCTTAAGTCAGCGTTATAATGGAGAATGTCGACCATTACAACACAAAAAATGCTCCTGCCAATAGACGTACCTAATGTTAAGAGAAACCGATTGCAGCATTTCGCTAATGGTACGAGAAAGTATACATCGGTTTATTTCGTAACAGCTTCCTCATTTGTTATTCAAATGTTCCTGTATATTCCCTTCACGGACCATTACACATAGCCTTTTCTGAATTAGTTAATAGCCAAGAATATGCAGTGCAATAAATAACATTTAGAATGGAGCAGGTTGTTGTTGAATATTACTCGTAGCATGCGTTTTAGACCTCACACACTTTCAAAAAAAACATTATGATTATAGATGTAGAGTAAAACTGAAATACATGTACAAATTATTGGGACACGTTGTTCGCATCAAGTCATGTTAGAAATATCATACCAATTATCACCGTTAAATATCTGGTTTACCAGTTAAAGTACAAATGTGCGACAGCAATAATGCTATATATCTTACATTGTATGTGAAAAGTATCAACCAATGGTCTTTCATGTCATTTGAGTTGTTGTGGTCTGCATTCCGAAGATAGGTTTGATGTAGCTCTTTGTGCTACTCTATCCTGTGCAAGCTTCTTCAAGTCCGAGTAACTACTGCAACTTACATGTTTCTGAATCTGACTTCTGTGTACATCTCTTCGTCACCGTCTACAATTGGTGATTCCTTGATGTCTCAGAATATGTCCTATCAACCGACCCCTTCTTCTAGTCAGGTTGTGTCGGAAATTTCTTTGCTCCCTAATTCTATTCAGTACTTCCTCATTATTTACGTGATCTACCCATCTAATCTTCAACATTGTTCTGTAGCATCACATTTCCATATATTTTATTCTCTCCTTGTCTAAACTAATAATCGTCCCTGTTTCACTTCCATACATGACTGCACTCGATACAAATACTTTCAGAAGAGACTTCCTGACACTTAAATCTGTATTCTTGGTTAATAAATTTCTCTTCTTCAGAAACGCTTTTCTTGCCATTGCCAGTCTATATTTCGTATCGTATCCACTTCGGCCATCATCAGTTATTCTGCTGCAAAAATAGCAAATCTTATCTCCCACTTTACGTGTCCTTATTTTATTTGACTACATTCCATTATCCTTATTTTCCTTTTGTTGATGTTCATCTTATGTTCTTCTTTAAAGGTCCTATCCATTCTGTCCAACTGCTCTTCCAAGTCCTTTGCTGTCTCTGACAAATTAACATTGTCATCGGAAAACCTCAAAGTTTTTATTTCTTCAACCTGGGTTTTAATTCCTACTCCACATTTTTCTTTTGTCTCATTCATTGCTCGCTCAATGTACAGATTGAGTAACATCGGGGATAGACTACAACCTTGTCTCACTCCCTTCTCTACCACTGCTTCGCTTTCATGCCCCTTGACTCTTATAACTGGCGTCTGGTTTCTGTATAAGTTGGAAATAGACTATCGCTGCCTGTATTTTATCCCTGATACGCTCAGAATTTCAAAGAGAGTATTCCAGTCAACATTGTAAAAAGCCTTCTCTAAAACTGCTATAAACTTAGGTTTGCCTTACCTTAACCTTTCCTCTCTGAGAAGTCCCAGGGTCAATATTGCCGCGCGTGTTCCTACATTTCTCCGGAATCCAAACTAATATTCGCCGAGATCAGCTCCTACCAGATTTTCTATTCTTCTGAAAGAGTTAGTGTTAGTATTTTGCAACTATGAATTATTAAACTAATAGTTTGGTAACATTCACACCTGCCAGCATCTGCTTTCTGTGGAATTGGAATTATTATATTCTTTTAGCAACCTGATAGTGTTTCGCCTGTATCATAGATCTTGCTCACAAGATCAAAGAGTTTTGTCGTGGTCACCTATCCCAAGGCTATCATTAGCTCTAATGGAATGTCATCTACTCCCGGGGCCTTGTTTCGACTTAGGTCTTTCCGTGCTCTGTCAAGTTCTTCTCGCAGTTTTACATCTCCCATCTCATCTTCATCTACGTCCTCTTCCATTTCTATAATACTGCCCTCAAGTACATCTGTTTTTGCAGACCCCCTTTGTACTCCTTCCATCTTTCAGCTTTCCCTTCTCTACATAGGACTGGTTTTCCATCCGATCTCTTGATATTCATAAAGGTGCTTCTCTTTACTCCAAAGGCTTCTTTAATTTTCGTGTAAGGTTACCTCTCTCCTAGCGAAATATGCTTGTAAATCCTTACCTTTGTCCTATAGCCACTCCTGCTTAGCCATTTTGCACTTTCTGTCGATCTCCTTTTCTAGACGTTTCTGCCACATTTCGCCTGCTTCATTTACTGTTTTTTTTTTTAATTTTCTCCTTACATCAATTAAATTCAATATCTCCAAGGACCTCTACTAGCCCTTGTCTTCTTACCTGCTTGATCCTCTGCTGCCTTCACTAAGTCATCTCTCAGAGCTACCCATTCTTCTTCTACTCTATTCCTTTCCACTGTTCATCTCAATCATTCCCTAATACTCCTTTTGAACTTCTCTACAACATCTAGTTCTTTCAGTTTATCCAGGTCACATCTCCTTCAATTTATACTTTTTTGCAGTTTCTTCAGTTTTAATCTACAGTTCATGTGTCTTCCTCCAACATCCGTCTGATTTTTGCGCCATAGTCGGCTCGAACCACTAAGAAGGCAGTATTGCCCTTGTCAGCTGGTAGGAAGACGGTGAGAAGATCATTCCGGAGAGCACGGAAGCCACTGCGTTCAGCTCTAGTCATGTTTGAAGCTGGTGGTTTGGATTTTAAAAGAACACAGCTCGTTTCTCTACGAACTTCCTCAGCCACATCACTTGTAAACTTACGAACCGCTCGTTCAACACCACTCAATATGTCAGCGAATGGGATGATTCTTGGTGAAGGAGCAAATTTAAGCCCCTTCTTAAGTGCTGAGATGGCACCTGCGTCTGCAATAATCACATACCAAAAATTACCTCGGGACCCAACATCCAGAATGGCGAGGAATACTTCAGAGCTTCTCAAACGGTATCGCTAGAAGAGAATACTATTAACAACCGCCTTCTCAAGGCACCAAGACCGCCCACGTTCTATGGTCTGCCGAAGGTGCATAAGAAGGACACACCGCTGAGGCCGACAGTGAGTACCATCGGATCGCCGACCTATAAACTTGCTAAACTTCTGGGCGGCCTCCTCTCTATGCACGTTGTTAGAAATTCTAATCTCTATGGCCTCGTTTATCACGCTATCCCAGAAGCCATTAGTCCGTTTAATAATAGATGTCTCATCGAATGCAATTCGATGTTCGTTTTCCAGAGCATGTTCTGCTACAGCTGACTTTTCGGGATAGCGCAGACGGTAAAACCTTTCATGTTCTATGCGGCGCTCTTCAATTGTGCGAACAGTCTGGCTGACATAGAACTGCCCACATCCACACGGTATCTTGTAAATTCCTGGCGTTCTGAGGCCTACATCGTCTTTCACAGATTTCATTAGTTGGCGGGTCTTTGCGGGAGGCCTGAAGATTATTTTATTCCTCTTCAGGGGCCGACTAATCTTCCCTGTTGTCGAACCACAAAACGGTAATAATGCAACCTGCTTGATGTCTTCTTCGGAGGTCTTCTTCCTTTGAGGCTTGGATGACACTGCTTGTGAGATCTGTTTGTTGTTGTAACAGTTTTCCTTAAAATCTTCGCGTAAGTGGCTCAATTCTCTCGGCAAGTTTTCAGCGTCTGAGACGGTTTCAGCTCGATGTACTAAGGTCCTCAGAATTGACTGTTTCTATTCTGGGCGATGGAAGTTGGTGACGTGCAGATACCGATCCGTGTGGGTGGGCTTGTAGTAAGCGCTGTGACCTAGAAACCCATTGGGTTTACGGCGGACAAGCACGTCCACGAACGGCAGGGAACCCTCCTTCTCTACTTCCATTGTGAAGTTGATGTGGTCGTGGATGCTGTTGAGGTGCTCCAGGAACTAACTTTTCTTGTCCATGTGGCCAAATAACGAAGGTATCGTCGACGTAGTGATAAAAACAGCTCGGCTTTGCAGGAGCCGTGTCCAAGGCGATGTCTTCGAAATGCTCCATAAAGAGGTTGGCTACTACTGGAGCTGACGGACTTCCCATTACAACACCATCGGGTTGGTTAAAATATTCTCCATCATGTAAAAAATATGATGACTTCAGAGTGTGCTTGAATAAACCCACGATGGTGTCGTCGAAGAGATGGGACAGCAAGTCAATAGAGTCTGTGATGGGGACACACGTGAATAAAGAAACCACATCGAAGCTAACCATAATATCCCCTTCAGCAAGGAGGAGACCTTTCATCCGACTGATGAAGTCCACCGTATTCTTTACATGGTGTCCACAGTGTCCAACGTGTGTAGAGAGGAGGCTGACCAGAAGTTTAGCAAGTTTATAGGTCGGCGATCCGATGGTGCTCACTGTCGGCCTCAGCAGTGTGTCCTTCTTATGCACCTTCAGCAGAACATGGAACGTGGGCGGTCTTGGTGCCTTGGGGAGGAGGTTGTTAACAGTATTCTCTTCCAGCGATACCGTTTGAGAGGCTCTGAAGTCTTCCTCACAATTCTGGATGTGTTATTCGAATTATTCGCAAGCATGGCTTAGGTAACCGCTAGGTACGTGACTGGCTGAGCGCGCGGAAGTATCCAGAGGTAACATATTTCGGTTGCACGGTCCCAAACAAACACAAATCAAAGATTTTACGCAGCATATCAATACTGGTTGCAGAATATCCTTACGAATTGTTAGCAAAGATTAGTTCGTGAGCTACATAAAGCGTAAGTACTGAGGAAATGAATGTACCGTTTAACACACAACTTTCAACACGAACCTGTGAAATATGGGATATGTGGTGCAGCGCGATGTAGTTGTCGGAAAGACGAACAAATGTCCAGAGAAAGGAATTTTAAGACAAGTGGGATTTGGGCGAGGTTATTCATAAGCAAAAGTCCCGTATAGTAGAAATTTAAGAGATGCTGTAGAGAGATAGTTAAAAGAGAAATGGGAAGTAATTTAAGTATAGACTTTAAAATAATGGAAAGAGTCAAACAATAAATGATTGCAGTAAAGTAGCCAAAATATTTAATAATTACTTCCTTGAAGTAGCACAGAAGATAGGAATAGACAGTTAAAGGGATAAACTAATAGAACGTATGCATGAAACAATACTTCATACATACAGACCAATTACAATTACTCCATTCTCTCCCATAGAAATTAAGAATGTAATTAACTTCCTCATAAACAAAACCTGTCATTGAGTTAAAAATATCTCTAGTAGACTACCTGAAATTATGTTTTTAATATATATCCAATGCAGTCAGTCACAAATGCAGCACATCAGCATTACACTGAATATTTCTATGTAGGCTGAAATATACTATTGTCAGACGCCATTATAGGACAGGCAGTAACGTGTGTATTATTATTACCAAATATTCTCACCAGCTACCTCCTCGATGGCAATGAAAGATATTGTGAATGCAAGAACTGTAAGACACGTTACTCAAAATAAGAAATTTAGTCAGTCCCAATTTGTATTTCAAAACAGCCCTCCCCATCCCCCCCCCCCCCCCCCAACAGAACAAGCTATTTTTCGATTCACATGTCAGATGATACTGACAGAATGTTGTAACAGGTATTTTCTGTTACTTGTCAGGAGCATTTGATTTTGCAGTTCACAGTAGTCTCCAAGACATTCTCAAATATTATGGCAACAGAGGTTTTCGTCCCATCTAACCAAAAGGATACAGAGTGTTACACAACGAAACTACAGAGTGTACACAGTGAATCTTCTTCAGAATGGGGAATAATCACTACGGTGTACCACAGGGACCGATACTAGGACAGCTGCTTTTCTTGTTTTATGTGTAAATGGTCTTCTATCACATATACAAAATGAGAAATACCTCTTTTCTGATGATCCAAGCACTACAAGCCAGCCTAACGAAAAATGTTCAGCACTTGAAAATGTAAAAAATATATTCCTGAAAATTGAAAACTGTTTCTCTACAATGGGTTGTCACTAAATTTAGGTGCAACACAGTACACGCTATATAGAACTGCACAAGACCTAACCACACCAATCTAAATAAGGCATGAGGGTAAATCAATGAATGAAACATTTTTACTTGTTTATGTTGACAAGAACCTGAACTGGATGTCATATGCTACAGATTTTCTTAAGCTTCTAAACTCTGCAATTTTTGCATTACGAATAATATCAGGTTTTGGAGATGACAGTGCGAATAAGGCATTTACGTTTTCATTCACTAACCCTCTTATGGCATTATATTCTGTCATCATTAAGGGAAAAAGTGTTTGTTGCCTAGAAGTATATAATAAGAATACTATGTGGTGTCCACTCTAGAACACCTACTAGACAACTCAAACGGCAGTGCATACTGACAGTAGCCTTAAGTACATTTACCTCCTTAAATGTTTGATGTCAACAATTAATCACAGTTTGAAAACAATGATAACATTCATAAATATAATACTAGAAACTATGTATCACTCAAGCTTAAAACTAAAACTAAACTCCTCCCGAACAGGTCATAGTTTGGAAAAAATTGGAGTGAAGTACTAACCCGCAAAAAAATGTTTCACCACCTGCTGAATCATGTAAAGAATTCAATAGATAGTAAAATTAAACTGAAACACAAACAGCAATCATATCCGCTTTACAGCGCCTACTCCATAGAAGAATGTGTAGTAGTATAATGTGTGTGTGTTTTTAGGGAGAGAGAGAGAGAGAGAGAGAGAGAGAGAGGGAGGGAGACTGGACAGACTTAAGTATAAAAGATTATGTACATCTAAAAAGACATACTTAGAAAATTATTTAAATGGTGTGGATATTGTCATATTTTCTGCTGAGCAGATGTAACATAATCGCAGAACCGATTCGTTCCATATCACAGCGAGATGTAGCAATTACGATCCATGGGACCTGAAAATAAAGCTAACTAATTACAGCACTCATATTATAACGTATCTTTCCTTACTGCCAAAATAAAATTTGGAGAAACTGTTCAGCTGTAACCAAAATAATATATGCAGCGCAGTTAAGAAAGTTTTGACTCGGGAGGGACATGCAACAAGTGCGATGCCACGATGTGGTTACTAGTGTTACGCTCATCACAAAACTTGTCATCATTTGGTTAATTTTCATCAATTTTAATATCTTCCTTCTGCTGTTGGTATTTCGATGTCCTCTCGATGTATCAGGCCCTGGTGGCTATTGGGTATCTTCGTTGTTTGAAAGCTTTGACAGCAAAAATGTATTATATTGACTTCCATACACAAAGTGGCAAAAAATATGAAATCGGACTACGTAGAAAAATAAATCAAAAGTTCCACTTTGTATGTACCTAAAGCCAGAACGACCCGACGCGATAAGCTAACGACCGTTTTGCTTCCAAACAATGTGTGCACAATCCTGATACACAAATCTGAAATATTAAAACTCATTAACCAGATTAAAATGAATGATTCCAAAGGATTCCACGAAATACTGCAGACACATTTGTAAGAAACTGCATTCCTATTCGTTTATAGTTAAAAATTACACAGAGAAATTACGAAGATCGAAACTTCCTTACTTTTGTTTCTAAAAAAAAAAAAAAAAGAAAATACATACAGGTTGTTCGAAAATTCCCGTCACAGTCTTCTAGGGCTAGTAGAGGGGAGAAAGCACACGATATTTTGAATAGGAACTCATGTCTGTAAACATACCGTTTCCGTGCTACAATCATTTGAAAACATGTTGGTAATGCGACCACTTTTACAAGTAATTTATTAGGCGTGACCCAGCATATCACTTGTTTTATAGTTACATTCATTGATAACCAAAGAAACGAGATGGAAATATAATGATTTTTTGCAAACATCACAAACTTTCTTCCAATTTAGGTACTGGCGACTTTATGGAGCACCACAGTTACGCCTCCTGACAGCGAAGGAACCTCTTTCTGAAAGACGTTGCGTAATTGTGGTGAAAAGGGTATGCGATGGAGTCGAACGTTGTGAAGAACGATCTTGATAAAGGTGTCGAGCAGCTCTTCAATTGCGTGAGCTTCACCATTCAGCAGGATCATGTCGGTGTGTTCTACAAATGTTTGTTCAGTCATATGGCTCTAACATTCACAGACATGTGAATTAGGCTCGAATCAGAGGTAGGAGAGACGTCAAATGATATAATCCGGTACGGCCTAATCACCACTCACCCTGACAACGCTGTTCTAAAAAACATGTTTTCAAACGGCTGTGGCGCGGAAATGGTACGTTTCCGTACATCGGTTCCTATTCAAAATATTGTCTACTCACTCTCCTCTACAAGTCCTAGAAGTTTGTGAGGAGAATTTCCGAATGCCCTGTATAGTATTTGCTGTTTTTCGCAGTACAGAGTCTGTGAATTAAACAGTCCTCTGATTGACATTGAATTCATTTTTGAAATTACAAAAAATGTAAAAAATTATGTTCTCCTTATAAGATATTCTTCAATACCTCTAGCGATTTCATCACTTAGTTTATCCTGTTGTCTTATTTAATCAATTAATTAGATCCTATTTATAGGTGCGGTGCGTAACTTACGTTACAGTATTCTCTCTCTCTCCCTCTCTCTTTGCATCACTTGCTCAGAGTTTTTTAACTGATACAAACAGAATCTAGTTTTGAATCATCTTTCTAATTCATTACACTAGTATCTCTCTATGAAGAAGATGTTGCAATCAATCTAGTTAATCCTACTAAGAATCTCGTCAAAAATATTAGATATCAATGTATTAAGTATTGTAAATTGGCCAGAGATGGTTTTAGGGGCCTATAGCTACAAACACGAAAGCCGATATTGATTTATTTTGAAATACATGTATGAATTTCACTGAAACTCTTTTACATTCCCTTCGTCAAGAGCTGACTGATCCACCAAAGGTCTTGGAACAGATGAGAACAGTTCAGCGAATGACAGTTCATACTGTTAAAAGTCTCCTAGCAGATCTCTGGCAAAACTTCAAAGATGTATGATAGCCAGCAATTATGGTCAACAGAAACTGTAAGCCGTCTCACTAACAACTGAAGAGGCAAGTGGTTTTGTTTAACAGGTATTCCACAGGGCTGCAATGGCGAAAATTTCACATTATTATAACCTGATTGTATTTTTCGCGTGTCATGACTGATTCCAGTGACTGATAATTCTGACATGGCTGATACTACAGTCTACCTAATGTCGCCTATTAATACACGATAGCCAAAACAAAACAGGCCCGAACAATATTGTACATCTTTTCTAACAAATCACTACTCTATCCTGTGCAAGTGTTCCTCATCTCCCAGTACCTACTGCAACCTACGTCCTTCTGAATCTGTTTAGTGTATTCATCTCTTGGTCTCCCTCTACAATTTTTGCCTTCACGCTGCTCTCCAGTACTAAATTGGTGATCCCTTGATGCTTCAGAATATGTCCTACCAACCGATTCCTTCTTCTAGTCAAGTTGTGCTACAAATTTCTCTTCTTCTCACTTCTGTTCAGTAACTCCTCATTAGTTATGTGATCTACCCATCTACCCTTCAGCATTCTTATGTAGCACCACATTTCGAAAGCTTCTATTATCTTTCTCTCTGAGCTATTTATCGTCCACGTTTCACTCCCACACATGGCTACACTCCATACAAATACTTTCAAAAATGGCTTCGTGACACTTAAATCTATACTCGATTTTAACAAATTTCTCTTCTTCAGAAACGCTTTCCTTGCCATTGTCAGTCTACATTTTATTTTCTCTCTACTTACTGGCTTATGGGTTATATTTGCAGTACCTGACGAAAACGTGCTAAATTATGAAAAAGCATTGTAATCATAAAGAAGAAGCAAAATTATTATGCAAAATCACTGTGGTGTACCGTTCGATTATTCATTTGTTAGTTACGAATATTTTTTATCTTTGAGTCTATCTCAGTTTCGTTTTTGTTTGTGTTTCTGATATTCTTAGCTCTAAAGTGATTGACAAATACGCGCTGAGAGGCTAATAACTGGTCTACTAGATATTATACGTCGTTGTTAAAGTACGAATGACGAAACCACGCAACCGTCGTATTATGTCGGACGAATGAAACAGTAAATGCATTTTCACATGTACGGTACAATTCGTGAGTCACAGAGTACGTAGCTTCTCCTAAGAGCATCCATTGCTCCCTATTTCCCGGATTTTTGCCATCCGCACCTACTCACTGACACGCACAGCGACCAAACTTCCTTACTAACAGCATGAGACACGGGCTATCTCCCACCACAGTTACGAATAGATGGCAGAGGGCGATCATGGAGAAAAGTCTGTCAGTACGTACACAAACAACGCTTTTATACACAGATATAGACAGATTCCAGGATTTGTAAACATCATTAACATAAGAAATTTTGAGAACTTTTCGTAAATGATGTACCGGATCATCAAAAAGTCAGTATAAATTTGAAAAATGAATAAATCACGGAATAATGTAGATAGAGAGGTACAAATTGATACACATGCTTGGAATGACACGGGGTTTTATTAGAACCAAAAAAAAATACAAAAGTTCAAAAAATGTCGGACAGATGGCGCTCCATCTGATCAGAATAACAATAATTAGCATAACAAAGTTAGACAAAGCAAAGATGATGTTCTTCACTGGAAATTCTCAATATGTCCACCATCATTCCTCAAGAATAGCTGTAGTCGAGGAATAAAGTTGTGAACAGCACTGTAAAGCATGTCCGGAGTTATGGTGGGGCATTGGCATCGGATGTTGTCTTTCAGCATCCCTAGAGACGTCTGTCGATCACGATACACTTGCGACTTCAGGTAACCCCAAAGCCAATAATCGCACAGACTGTCTGGGGACCTGGGAGGCCAAGCATGACTAAAGTGGCGGCTGAGCACACGTTCATCACCAAACGACGCGCGCAAGAGATCTTTCACGCGTCTAGCAATATGGGGTGGAGCGCCATCCTGCATAAACAACGTACGTTCCAGCAGGTGTTTATCAGCCAGGCTGGGGATGATGCGATTCTGTAACATATCGGCGTACCTCTCACCCGTCACAGTAGCAGTTTTGCTGTCCAGCGCCATCCATAGGACATTTTGTGAACTTTTTTTTTGGTTGTGATAAAACCCCATGTCATTCCAAGCATGTGCGTCAATTTTTACCTCTCTATCTACATTATTCCGTGGTTTATTAAGTTTTCAAATTTATACTGACTTTTTGATCACCCGGTATACTAAGTACCAAAGAACTGTTGGTGGGCGGGTTGGAAGCGACGAACCGCAGCCCACAAACCAATGTCACAGAGCGATACGCCACATTGCACGCAGCGCAGCGGGCGACAGTATTAGCTAATGACTATTTGATGTTTATCTGCAGTTTTGAATACGCTGGATTCCACCTGTATAAACCTCTTTTCATTATTACTTTTCTCTGTTGAGTGCAGCACTGTCTGTAAGAGAAATTTTGTTCAATTTTTCTGTAAGCAAGCAAACACAGGATGTTTTATCATTTGCGCGTTTATGCAACAACCGTTACATTTAAAGTAACAGTGGACAGCAGAGTTTTCAAAGACCTCCTCGTGTTCCTACTCTGCCCATTAACTTGATTGCTGGAGTACTCTGAGTAATGAAATACATTTCACGGTTCTTTGCAATCAGATTTTCTATCGACACATGAACTAGAATAGAGAGGACCTTAAAGTTATAAACCAATGGCGGGAAAGCCTGCATCTGTCGCCATAGTGCGCCTGCTGGCGGCGTTAGCGCTTTTGGAAAGCACTACCTGTCTCTCGCTTCACAGTGACGCACTGGTCCAGATTGTGCTTTCGCTTCAGGAGCGCCTGCACTTCAGCTGTGTCTACGTTGCACACTTTCACAAGGAAACAGGTAAAAGCAGGCCATCATAGAAAAAAAAACATTCAGAATTTCTCGGGAGTAGAGTAGTACCGTTTCATTCATGTACAACTGTCTATTTTTTAATTAAGATATTATTGTCCATGACCTTATCTCAAAATGTTACAGCTTAAATTAGAAATACAGTTGATATGACTATAAAAATTATATCATCAGAGATGGACTGCTCACTCATTAATTATTTCCCGCAGTAAGCTATAGAAAGAAAGGGTCATATTATATCTCAAAGAGGAACATGGACTGCTCACTCATTAATTATTTCCCGAAGTAAGATATAGAAAGAAGCGGTCATATTATATCTCAAAGAGGAACTTAAAATAATTTTCTCTGGGCAGGAGCCTGTAGAGCAAACGTAAGCCGAGTTTAGGAAGATAACTGGCCATGCACTGGACAGTTCACTGAGGTGACAAAAGTCGTGGGATAGAGATAAGCGCGTATACAGATGACCGTGATATCGCGTAGAAAAGTTATAAAAGGGCAGAGGTGTGATTTGCACTCAGGTTATTCATGTGAAACGGCGTCCGATGTGATTATGGCCGCACGACAGGAATTCACAAACTTTGAATTCGGAATTGGAGCTAGACGTGTCGGACATTCCATTTCAGAAATCGTTAGGGAATTCAGTATCCTGAAATCCACAGCGTAAAGAGGGTGCCGAGAATACCATATTTCAGGCATTACCTCTCACCACGGACAACGCAGTGACTGAGGGCCTTCACCTAACGATCGAGAGCAGCGGCGTTTGCGTAGGGTTGTCAGAGCTAACAGACAAGCAACATTCCGTGAAACGACCGCGGAAGTAAATGTAGGACGCACGATAAAGATATCCGTTAGGACAGAATGGATAAATTTGGCGTTAATGCGCTATGCCAGCACGCGATCGACGCGAGAGCTTTTGCTAACAGCAGCGCCTCTCCTCGGCTCACAACCGTATCCCTTGGACCCTAGACGTCTGGGAAACCATGGCCTGGTCAGACGGTCCCAATTTCAGTTGTTAAGATGTGATGGTAGGGTTCGAGTGTGGCGCAGATCCCACGAAGCCATGGACGCAAGTTGTTAACAAAGCTGTGTGCAAGCTGGTGATGGCTCCACAATGGTGTGAACTGTGTTTGCACGGAACGGATTAGATCCTCTGGTCCAACGCAATCGGTCATTGACTGTAACTGGTTATGTTCGGCAACTTCGAGACCATTTGTAGCCATTCGTGGACTTCAAGTTTGCAAAGAAAGATGGAATTTATGTGGATGACAATGCGCCTTGTTACCGGGCCACATCGCTCATGATTGGTTTGAAGAACATTCTGGACAGTTCTAGCAAATGTTTTGGCCACCCAGATCACCTGACTGTAATTGCATCGGGCTTTTAGGGACATAATCGATAGGTCAGTTCGTGCATAAAATACTATAATTGCAATTCCACAATTATAGACGGCTTTAGAGGCAGCATGGATCAATATTTCTGCAGGGGACTTCCAACGACTTGTTGAGTAAATGCCACGTCGAGTTGTGCGCTACTACAGGACAAGGGAGGAGCGACATTAGGAGGTATCCCATGACCTTTGTCACCTCACTGTATAATACGTGATCAAAACGCTTCCGTTCGAAGACTGTAGAGCCCAGAATCAGTACGCCAATACGGCAAAATCTCCGTCGATATTGAGACATCATCCCACCGACGCACCACGCTGAAGATACCCATTTGAGTGTCCTGGTGCGTGAAGAAGTCAGTAAATGCCTGATGGACGACAAAACTAATTGAAAACACCTTATCTGGGAGGACATTTACTGTAACTACAGGAAATGACACTATCTAACAAAAATTAATGAATAATGGCTTACCATCCTCGCTCCTCACTTGCGTAATTTATATTTCACGTCTACAGCTTTGCTTACGCCGTTCTACAATAGATAGCAGTAGTAGCAAGTGGTAGTGCAGGTGGTACGTTGCGTCATATAATAGTCTTACGAATTTGTGAACATAACGCTATCAGCCAATTCATCATTGCATCACAAAGTTATTCTCTATTGACTATGTTAGCCTACGAGCCCAGTGGTCGTCATTTGCGGGAAGTTTTAATTCTCTTCTTTAACATGAAAAAATCTGTTCATAAAATGCTGGGCGCGACCTATGGTGAGGTAACTACTAATGAAAGAGAATGCAGAGAAGCTTTTCAATGCTTCAAGAACGATATCTTGACGTCGAACACCGGCGTCAAAGAGAGTATGTTTTCTAAGCTGCTGCAACCGGTGGAAACAATTACAGGAGATCGTTATCGTAAGTAATTGATGAGTTTGAGCCGACTACTGAAAGCCGAACGGCCGCAGTACTGCGACAGACATGAAAAGGCGATTCTGCAGCACGATAATGCTCGACCCCATCTCACAAAATCTGGCGAAACATACACGGAAACAATGAAATCAGAAATACTACCCCACTCGCCATATTCTTCAGACATTGCTCCCTTTGGCTACCACCTTTTCCGACAAATCGCACCTTCCGGTCAAATGAATAAGTGCAAAATTGGATCAATTCGTGGATCTCCTCAGAAAACGACGCAGATCTTCCACCATGGGAGATTCGTATGCTGCCCAAAAGAAGGGAGAACGTAGTGGCCAACTATCGCCCGTGGTCTAAATCGCGATTTTTTTGTAAGTTTGGCAAAATAAAGCCTCAAACTTCGAGAAAACACAGCGGAAGCAAGTTTGTCTCATACTCCTCGAACACAGTCCAGAAAGTTTGGCTATACGGATGACTGGGCAATAGCAACCCAAAGCAAAACATTCGAAACAACTGCAAAAAAATTATCCTCTGAACTAGACATCTTAAGTCAATATTTAAATAAATGGAGGGTGCAACCTAATTCAAATAAATCAGAAGTTGCGCGTTTTCAGATGTCCAATGTATGGACACAAGGAGCTCCTTGATGTCTAGCTTCATGGAGACAAACTGCGACATAACATGTATCCAAAGTACCTTGGGATCAGGTTAGGCGGAAACATTCCTCTAAGGAACACTCGACACGAACATTTAAAAAGCTCAAATGAAGAAATAACATTCTCCATAAACTCCGTGGCACTAGCTGGGAATCGTCAGAAGACACTCTTCGCAAATCAGCACTCTGAGTGGTATACTCAACATCATAGCACTCAGCATCTTTCTGGCTAAATATTCCGTATGTGAAAAAGATAAATTTATAACTCAACGAAGCCAAGATCATTGTTAGTGCGTCACTACGATCTATTCCCATACACTGGTTATGTATGTTGAGTCAAACTCCACCTCCTGATATTAGACAGAAGACTGTGCTGCTACGTGAACACCAGAAGATTGTTAATAACCCCGACCTTCCAATACTGAACTACACTCCTGGAAATTGAAATAAGAACACCGTGAATTCATTGTCCCAGGAAGGGGAAACTTTATTGACATATTCCTGGGGTCAGATACATCACATGATCACA
Source organism: Schistocerca piceifrons (assembly GCF_021461385.2). NCBI lineage: Eukaryota > Metazoa > Arthropoda > Insecta > Orthoptera > Acrididae > Schistocerca > Schistocerca piceifrons. The sequence goes on from NC_060139.1 coordinate 846,949,435, forward strand.
CTGACAGAACCACAGGCACATAGACACAGGCAACAGAGCATGCACAATGTCGGCACTAGTACAGTGTATATCCACCTTTCGCAGCAATGCAGGCCGCTATTCTCCCATGGAGACGATCGTAGAGATGCTGGATGTAGTCCTGTGGAACGGCTTGCCATGCCATTTCCACCTGGCGCCTCAGTTGGACCAGCGTTCGTGCTGGACGTGCAGACCGCGTGAGACGACGCTTCATCCAGTCCCAAACATGCTCAATGGGGGACAGATCCGGAGATCTTGCTGGCCAGGGTAGTTGACTTACACCTTCTAGAGCACGTTGGGTGGCACGGGATACATGCGGACGTGCATTGTCCTGTTGGAACAGCAAGTTCCCTTGCCGGTCTAGGAATGGTAGAACGATGGGTTCGATGACGGTTTGGATGTACCGTGCACTATTCAATGTCCCCTCGACGATAACCAGTGGTGTACGGCCAGTGTAGGAGATCGCTCCCCACACCATGATGCCGGGTGTTGGCCCTGTGTGCCTCGGTCGTATGCAGTCCTGATTGTGGCGCTCACCTGCACGGCGCCAAACACGCATACGACCATCATTGGCACCAAGGCAGAAGCGACTCTCATCGCTGAAGACGACACGTCTCCATTCGTCCCTCCATTCACGCCTGTCGCGACACCACTGGAGGCGGGCTGCACGATGTTGGGGCGTGAGCGGAAGACGGCCTAACGGTGTGCGGGACCGTAGCCCAGCTTCATGGAGACGGTTGCGAATTGTCCTCGCCGATACCCCAGGAGCAACAGTGTCCCTAATTTGCTGGGAAGTGGCGGTGCGGTCCCCTACGGCACTGCGTAGGATCCTACGGTCTTGGCGTGCATCCGTGCGTCGCTGCGGTCCGGTCCCAGGTCGACGGGCACGTGCACCTTCCGCCGACCACTGGCGACAACATCGATCTACTGTGGAGACCTCACGCCCCACGTGTTGAGCAATTCAGCGGTACGTCCACCCGGCCTCCCGCATGCCCACTATACGCCCTCGCTCAAAGTCCGTCAACTGCACATACGGTTCACGTCCACGCTGTCGCGGCATGCTACCAGTGTTAAAGACTGCGATGGAGCTCCGTACGCCACGGCAAACTGGCTGACACTGACGGCGGCGGTGCACAAATGCTGCGCAGCTAGCGCCATTCGACGGCCAACACCGCGGTTCCTGGTGTGTCCGCTGTGCCGTGCGTGTGATCATTGTTTGTACAGCCCTCTCGCAGTGTCCGGAGCAAGTATGGTGGGTCTGACACACCGGTGTCAATGTGTTCTTTTTTCCATTTCCAGGAGTGTATTTGTTGCCTGTGGAGCGAAAAAATTAGGATCAAGACATTTCGCTCTTATTAAAGCCAAGATTCATACTGAAAATAAATTCAATGCCATCGATGAATGGAAACGCCTTTGCCAACAAAACATTCCGCCACAATGCCTGAAACTGCCTAGGGCAATTTGGACTACCCTGAAACGCATCCGAACGAGCCATGGAAGACATGCAACCACTCTCCACAGGTGGGTCAAATATTCATCTCCATCTTGTGACTATTGCGTGTATCAACACGTCCCACACGTGCCTACAAGGGTTCTTTCGAACACTTCCGGACAATGACACATTTAAAAAAGGGAGAGGATGGAGGGCAGTAGATAGTGGATTCAGTTAGTAACATTTTTGCAGTTACAGGTAGAATCGTTCAGAAGTGCATCATTCATCATAGTCCAAAGAAATGCTTCAAAATTCACAACAAAGTGGTAGGTGGGAAATTTAGATTTAAACGCCCCAGAGACAACGCGGTCTTTGCAGATGCGGCAGGAAGGATGGGGAAGTAAACCGAGTACTTCCTTTCAAATGAACCATCCCAGCATTTAAATTAAGCAGTTTAGGGAACTCTGGAGAAATATAAATCGGGATGACTGGTCGGTGATTTGAACCATCAGAGTTCACGAACAAAGCTGTGGGGTACTGTGTGGCGTCATTAAAATCTGAATTTCTGCTTGAACGGTAAGATCTGCCTCATGGACCATATCGATCAAACATCTTCACTGGTGAAAAGCATGCTGCCTTAATGTTACAGGCTGTGAAGAAATTTTTTGTTTGGGCCCTACTAAAAACAATTTAACAGCCTGTGTGACTCCACAACGATAACGATATGCATTTCGTGCCACACAGAAAGTGCTGCGTGCTACGAACTATTTCCTGATATATGACTATTACAATTGGCAGTTTTTGCTAGCTGGGACGCCTCGCGGTACCGATATAACGACGATCAGAATACTACATCAAGTGTTGCTACGTCACGATAAACCCGCTAACATTCTACTACTCTTCTGATCTATCACCCTCAAACATATATTTATTACGGTCCTTACAGTCACCAGGAAAGTGACTTCGCTTGACGACATCTGTAACTTCATATAAATGGGTTTCTACTAGCGTGAAGTAGAGAAAGTATCCCAGTACTTGAATGGAGGCTACACGAATCTTGTACTTGTTGACTGTTTCATGGCATGAATAGACTCACTTACGGTTACCCGAATTTCATTCACACAAATTGCAAGTCGTCACTGAGCTACGACTAAAAGGAAGCTGTATCTATGATCTGAATAGAGTGAACGCTTTCGATATGCAGGTCGTTCCCTCCTACCTAGATGTACTATGACAAACGTGCGCAACGGATACAACTGAGAAATTAATGTCTCAAACAAACAAGTCATGGTCGAGGCCCTTGCCAAAATTAACAATAATCTAAGGAATTATGTTGATCATCTAACTGCCAAAATTAAAGGTGGGTGCCATTCGACCAACATTTACTGATATACAGTTCAAGAAGAAAACGAAAATACTGTTTGCACGAAATGTCAACTTCTCCAAACCAGAAATTAAGAGACAAATTGGATAAAAGAACCCGTAAAACATTGAAATAAAATAAACCAGCACTAACTGGCAAAGTCCATGGGAAGGGTAAGGGAAGAAACCAATACTAGCTCACATTCCACCAGAAGGAACTAAACACACGACTGGGAGATGGACATGATCACTGAGGCTAAAGATGAAGTCACGGTTGCAACCGAAGTGCCTCAGAAGTCGTATCACGGAGAAAAATGCCTGCTACGGAATGACGAAAAGTGACGTTCAGCTGAGACCACTGTGGAAAAGAGAGCGTCTCACAGCAGAATCCAGACACTCCTCAGACCTCCATGTTGAGTAGCCGCCAAAAACTATTCATCAGCCAGTCAGCAAGATTGTTATACAAGCTCCCAATGGGGTTGCTGCATAGTAACCCTGCCCTCTCTTTCCCAGTACAGTTGTTAATCCGTCAGTCAAAATCTAATTTTGACAAGTTTAAACGAAATGTTAACAATTTGGAAAAGACTCCCACCCATTATTCTGGACTATGTTCAATGCGAGTAAACTCAAGCTTCAGTAGCTTGGAGAAAGGCTGGCCTGACTTACACTCTGTCTGTTATTCTAGGCTCCGACCAATCGCAGTTTTTTGCGGTCTGGACGGCAGGAAATGGTTCTACAAAGTACATGTCCTGGCACCAGAAAGGTGCGACGGCACTTCCTCAAAAAACGGGCTGAACACCCGGAACTTTTACTCTTCCACGGACCTGACAGTGCTCTCTGTTGAGTTGGCCAACTGCTGTCTAGTCATTTACGACTGGCATCTGGCCCATTGGTAGCAGACGTTACAGGGGACAGTGTGGGCGAATAGGATGGACCACGAAGAAATGTATAGGTCCTCTGTAGCTTTGAATGATTCTTTTATTCCATTCTGCCATGGTCATTTGTGTGGCCAATCCTCCAGATGTCAGCCTGGGTCCCTGAAAAGCATCTCCCTACATCACATCAGCGGTGTCCATCTCACAAAGTGTATGCACCAGGCTGTCTGACCGCTCTTCCTTGGCTGAGGGGAAGGTGGAGCTACCTTCCACGATGGAAATCCCTTTATAATGTGTGACAGTCGGCTCTCAGGGGAGATGTCCTATCTGGTCTACAGGACATACTGACCCTGCAAAAGCTCACTGAGTCCCAGTTGACTTAGCAGCCTAAGGCCGCTGAGTTACAGGCCGATGAGTTGGCCAACCCTCCCCAGCTGAGTGCGTTGCCGACCCATCTGACTATGTATAGACACTATGCAGCTGTGCTGTTATTGTTCCATCTTTAGGGCGCTCAATATCACGGTCATCAGTGCCCGAACATTGACCGTATGAGACGAATGGGACTAGAGCACACAAAATGAGGAGAGCATAAAATACAAAGCAAGACCATGCTCCCATGTACTCTTTCTTACACGAACACAAACGACTCCCCTGAACGGTACAATGGAGCAATCGAGTGAAGACAGACCATTAAAAACAATGAAATCAGATCTGGACAGCCACTAAGAGCCAAGTACAGAGAATAACAACTGGATGAGTCAATCGTTCCCTAACATACTAAAAGCTTCGACCTAATGGCTGAGGTAGAAGGGAAGACAAAACACAGAATCGTAAAACGCTTGCCACATTCATCTCATTATCATCTAAAACTGATGGCAGGTCAGTTGATCAACCAGCTTGTAGTCTCTCGTCATCACACAAAGTACAGTCGGTTAAAATGTGGCGAACTTAAATCAGCACACAACATGCATTGCGAATAGTCTGTTCTTCACATCTAGAAGAAAGCCATGGGTCAGGGGCCTATGTCCGAGGTCGTATTAAATAGACTTCATCTATTCTAACTGATCAAAAGGTGGTGCGCCATGGCCTCACCGTCTCTTTTATCGATCGAAACATTTTCCGTCACGCCCAACCGCTCTTCCTCCCAAAGATGCGTGACAGATCTTCATAGCGATGAGAGCGCGGGGCGCGGAGGGATAGGGCAATCGGTTACGTTGGGAAAGGGTACACCCTTCTTTGGCCCACTATGACTGATGCAGTCATCATGTCCAGCTCATAGTCACGTGCTTAATTTTTTCTGAGGGAACGTAGGTTAGAATAGGATGCTTAGCTTAGCCTTCCCCTGGACTTTGCCACTTAGTACTGGTTCGTTTTATTTGATTATTGTATGTGTACATTTATCCAAATCGTCTCTTAATTTCTGATTTGGAGAAGATGACATTCCGTGCAAACAGTATTTTGGTTTTCCTCTTGAACTGTTTGTTAATAAATATTGGTCAAACTGCACCCATCTTCAATTTCGGCGGTTAGATGATCACCTTAATTCCTCAGATCATTGTTCACTTGTTAGGGCAATTAATTTGCAGTTGTTTCCGTTGCGCACGTTAGTCATAGTACATTTGGGTAGTAGGGGGCAACCTGCATATCGAAAGGGTTCACTCTGTTCAGACCATAGGTACAGCTTCCTTTTAGCCATAGCCCAGTGGTGGCTTGCAACTTGTGTGGACGAAATTCGGTTAACCCCAAGTAATTCTAAACTATGCCATGAAGCAGTCAACAATTATAAGATTCATCTAGCCTCCTTTCATGTGCCAGGATACTTTTTCGATTTCACACCAGTAGAAACCCATCAATATGAAGTTACAGATGTCGTCAAGCGAAGTCTGAGGGGCATTTTCTTGGTGGTTGTAAGGACTGTAATAAATATATGGTTGAGGGCGATAGATCAGAAGAATAGAAGAATGCCGGCGGGAGTATCATGCCGTAGCAACACTTGATTTAGTAATCTGATCGTCGTTCTTATATAGCTACCGCGAGTCGTCTAGGTTTTCGGCAAAAAATGGCAAGCGCTGTAGACGTACATCTCGGAACAGTTCTTAGCACGCAACACTTTCTTTGTGGCACGAGATGCATAACGTTATTGTTGTGGAGTCACACAGGCTGTTAAATTTTTTTGGTAGGGCTCAAACAAAAATTTATTTTACAGCTGGTAACATTAAGGCAGCATTACTCAACCAGACATGTATATATGGCCATCCACTGATTTTAATGAGGTCACACAATACTCTGGTGGTTCAAATCACCGTCTGGTCATTCTGGTTTAGATTTACCCTGATTTCTCTAAGCTGCTTACTGTAACTGCTAGGATGGTTCCTTTGAAAGGAAGTATCCAGTTTACTTCACCATCCTTCCTGCCACATTCGCATTGACCTCGTTGTCTGTGGGGTGTTAAACTCCAAATTTCCCACCTTCCTATTTTTCATGACCTTTGAACCTTTTGTCCTTCTGTTTTGAAAGCGGTGAATAATTTATGTCAAAACGACCCTCCTTACTCATCGGAGTATGTGCTGCTTGATCTTCCTTTTCTATACTCTGACTAGCAGCAGGTGAAATGGGTTCTCTTTGGCATTCAATACCTGCCCCCAGGAAAGTATACACTATAGCAGTGACTACACTATCACTTTCGGCCTTACCGAACTTAGGTACATTTTCACGTAACACTAAATCTCAACTGAGTCCTGAATGTAATCTACGTTGAAACTTTATAACATCTAAGTCCTAATCACTATATATATTTTCAAACCAGCTAAAGTTACATACATAAACACTATCAATTTAAACTGAATAGCACAAAGATATATGCACAGTTAATAGTTTCACGAATGCCACAGTATGTGAACTGGAATGGTCCGTTGCTTTCGCTTAATGGCTCTCCCTTTCATTAATAATTATCATAAACGCAAAATTCTGCAAATATTCACTGTGCACCATGTATTATCTGCTCACTAAAGATTGCAAAATCATGGGAAAACAAGAGCTCGTGCACTTTGGTCTTTACCTTTAACTTCTGCATATTCGTGTTTTCTCTGCCTCGTGATGACTGAGTGTTGTGTGATGTCCTTAGGTTAGTTAGGTTTAAGTAGATCTAAGTTCTAGGGGACTGATGACCATAGATGTTAAGTCCCATAGTGCTCAGAGCCATTTGAACCATATTCGTGTTCGGTTTTACATTTTTAATTCCATTACATCATGTCTCTCATCTCAGAGATGATAAGTTTTTGATTTCATTTCTTTTCTGATGATTTCTGGGTTCAGCATGATAGAAAACTTTCAACAAAATTAGTATGTACAGGGTGAGTCAGTAAATATTGTCACCTAGAATAACTCCGAAAGTATGATAGTAGCTGAAAAGTTTTTGGGATAAATGTTGCATTGGACAACGGGGGCCATAACATGACGTTGGGCTTTTGTCGCTAGGTGGAGTTGCTTCACAGAAATGAAGGTCAACTTTGTTTTTTTAAATGGGATGCTATAGTTTGGTACTTATTTTCTGATAGCGGCTATCGAAACGAATCCAATGATGTCTAACAAACAGTAAGTAAGGTCTTTGCAGGTCAATGAAGGCCACATAGATGGCATGTACGTCCATTTGCAGACGGTGTTCAAAGTGATGACCATTGTTATCAATGCAGAGCTGAAATCTTCTCATCATGGATTGAGTGGTATTCCTTATCACATCGGAACTTATCGAAGCACATACTCTAACAATTCTCTCTGGTATATCGTGCAAATAGTAAATATTCGCCGAATACGGCATATCCTTCTAACGTGCCATTGACATGTCAACACCATTCGGCGGTATCGGAATACAACACTAATAGGAACGGTAAGACTTATCGTCGATTCAAGCTAATGTGGATGATGTATTACTTCGAAGAATAAGTCGAGATGCTTCTCATTTACAGAGAATGCCAATAAAATTCATTGAGAGCTAGAGACTTATACGCTGAAAAGTATCCTCAACGTATTCACTCTACACGCCGTACATTAAATAATGTGTATGATAAACTGAGAACAACTGGATCTTTAACGCACCGGAAACATATCCGGCAAAGGAAAGCTACCAACGAGGAAGCGGAAATTGGTACTCTTGCCACTGTGGTTCGAGATCCTTTTGTTAGCTCGCGTCAAATCCCAAGGGAATCTGACATGAGCCAGAGTAGTGTTGTTCGTGTTCTGCATCGCCATAGGTATCATCCTTGCCATATCAGTCTCCACCAGGAATTAACTAGTATGAATTGTATGCCTCGTATTGAATTCTGCAGATGGGCTCGACTTCAGATTCAGAGGGATGACACATTTATTAATTTGATTTCAGTTACTAACGAGGCTGCGTTCACGAACCATGGAAATGTTAATGTGCATAACATGCATTATTTGGCAACTGAAAATCCATGTTGGCTACTGCCAGTTGCACACCAAAAACCGTGGTTGGTGAAGGTATAGTGTGGGATTCTGGAGGACAGTATTATAGGTACCTATTTCATCGAAGGAAATCTTAATGGTAGGAAGTACACCACATCCAGATAGAAACATTAGGTCTGTTATTGCAAGAAATACCTTTAGGAACAAGGAACAGAATGTGGCATCAACACGATGGGTGTCAGGCACATTTTTCGCTGATGGATAGAAATGAGTTGCAATCCAAATCGTTAGATTGGAAGCGGAGGAGATGTTTCGGGGCCAGCTCGTTTGCCAATCCTGACGCCTCTGGATTTTTTCTTCTGGGGATTCGTAAAAGACATTGTTTATAAAGACATCCAACTACACCTGAAGATATGCGAGAAAGAATTGTCAGAGCATGTGCTTCGATAAGTGCCGATGTTGTAAGGCATACGACTCAATCCGTGATAAGGAGACTGGAGCACTGCATTGATAACAATGGTCATCACTTGAAAGACCTTCTGTAAATCGACGTGCATCCACCTTTACGACCTTCGTTGACCTTCAATAACCTTATTGTTAAACATTATTTGATTCGTCTCGATAGCCGCTATCAGAAAATAAGTACCACACTATAACATCCCATTTAAAAAAACAAAGTTGACCTTCATATCTCTGAAGCGACCATACCTAGCAACAAAAAGTCAACGTCATATTATGGTCCCTATTATCCCACAAACTTTTCAGCTCGTATCATACTTTCGGAGGTATTCTTGGTGGCAATAGTTACTGACTCTCCCTGTATATGGGCCTCTTTAGTATTAATTTGACTACAAGACTGCGTAACATTTGCGAGAAATAACTTTATATTGTGGTCTAGCTTCCGTACAAGAGCGGAATGGTAATTGTAAAAGTGAATATTTTTCTGAATATTATCTTTGAATATGCGACCAAACACAATTTATTTTATATAATTCGTATTAGAGGTGCAGGCTAAAGCTGCTGCTCGTAACTTGGATATGAAAAACTGTAAAGACTGAGAAAACTTGAAAAATATCTTGATGCTCTGATCGATACCCTTAAATGAAATAATTTTAGATAGTTTCCTGCTGTTAATGAAAAAGGCGTTAAGACATGTTGATTAAATTTGAATTTGCAGCGTAATTGTGGCGTATTGTCCCCTATCAGCAGTGTTCTGTTAACTGGCGGCGATCCATTTAGAAAGTGCTACAAATAATTAAAATCATGACATGGGAGAAGCAAGGTTTCTATAAATGATAACTGAATTATTATCTGATACCTATATTAACCTTTAAGCATACAGTTTCACACCTTAATCTCACTTCGTCAGATACAACGACTGCATTCGACATGAAAGAAAACGTAAGAGAGAGATGGCGGCTACGCATTCCGCTTATTTATAGCAAAAAGAAACAGGTAATATTACGCAATACCCTTCCCAAGGATAATAATTCGTACACACAGTTATAATGTCCCGTGCTCATGTCTTTTACTCGTGTTAGACTTATTCAGGTTTCACTTTGCCATGAAAGGTTTCTCACAAAAAAAAATCTCACGAAAAACTGCAAATAAAGTATTCACTGGGATTCATAGCCAGATATCCTAGCCATTTGCTGGGGACGCTGTGTCATTCTAATCGGTTATCCTACATGTCGCAGCGCGAGCCCAGGGTCTCGGGTTCGATTCCCGGCGGGGTCAGGTATTTTCACCTGCCCCAAGATGACTGGGTGTTTGTGTTATCCTCATCATTTCATCATCATTCATGAATGTGGCGAGTTTGGACTGAGCAAAGGTTGGGACTTTGTACGGGCGCTGATAACCGCGCAGTTGAGCGCTCCACAAACCTAACATCATCATTTTCATCATATATGGCGCAGTCTGTTTTTTTCCTCTTTTTTTACTTTTTAGCTTGTTTTCCAGGGAGCATCAAACATTTATTTTACTGCTGTTAACATGAAGGCATCATGTCTCGTCACCAGTAAAGATGTTGGACGGGACTGCTCGAGGAGGCGGGCGAAAACGCTCAAGCAAAAATGTATATACGGCCACTCATTGTGTTCAATGAGAGCACGCAATACGTCTACAGTGTGGCTCGTGGGTTCTGGTGGTTCACTCACCGTTTGGTCATCCTGATTTAGATTTACCAGGATTTCTCTATAACACAAATGGTGGGATGGATCCTTCGAAAGAACACGCCCGATTTGCTTCGTCACCTTTCTTGCCCAGATCTGAAATGACTTCGTGATTAGCGAGGCGTTAAACAACTTTTATGCCTTAGATAGGTTTGTTTATATATAGCTTTTCTGCTACCAGCCAAGATTTTCTTTTAGTCATATTTTACACGATGTGTTTCCACAAATAACTCCCATTTCAAAGTGTGTTTTTCTTTGTACTATGCCGTTTTTATGTAATGTCGAACATGTGTGAGACTCTACTCAAATAGACCATACGAGAACTTAAAGTTAACAAAATAAAGCAAAACCTCAGACATCGAAAACGCTACGCAAAGATGGCATAGTACAAAAAGAAAAGGCCTTGAGTGACCACAATACTTTATTTGTAGAGTCTGCGCTCTTCCAGTGATATTCAAATAACATGCGCATTTTTCTTTGTGATGGTAAAATGGTAGTGAGTAGCAGAGATGAATGCAACAAAACCGTGATAACAACTTGTTTGTTGAGCTTCAACAAGTTCAGTCGTAGGTAAACCAGGTAGCAAAACTTCACTTCATTGGTAAGATACGGTAAAAATGTAATCATTGTACTACGGAGACTACTTACAAAACACTGATGAGGTCGATCGAAGAATATTGCTCACATTTATTGGACAAATACGAGGGCTGTCCAGAAAGTAAGTTATGATCGGTCGCGAAATGGAAACGACTATGAAAATCCGAAAAAGCTTTGCAAAGATGTGTTGGGCAGTGTCTCTAGTATGACTCTAGGTAGAATTATGTCACTCTTTTCATTCCTGAGTTCTTAGTGAGCGCGTAAAGATGTTATAGAAAATAGTGTCTCCCGCCGAGTACGAGGGCATGGTGAGAATTTTCCCCTGAAGCTATGCAACCAACATTACATAACTGTGGTGCGGTTTCTTCTTCAAGACAATTCTCAGCCTCATTCTGCAGGGGCAATGAAGATGTTCCTGCATCGTTTCAATTGGAAATGTTTGGTTACCCACAATACAGCCCGTAATTGTCTCCCACTGAGTTTCATCTCTGCTCAGACGAACCGCTGGCTATGAAGACAACATTTTGCCACAGACAACGAGCTTTAGGCCAGCGTAGAGAATTGGCGGAAAGCACTGGCGGCTGCCATCTATGATGAGAGTATTGGAAAGTTGGTACAACGCTACGACGAATGTCTGAGTCAGAACAACGACTACGTAGAGAAGTAGCTGAAAGGTGTAGCTAATTGTTACAAATGAAACATTTCTGATTTTCACTGTGATTTTCATTTCGCGATCAATCGTAACTTACTTTCTGGACAGCCCTCGTACAAAAGAAAAGTGGCATATTTCCATGGTCTCCTGCAACGCCAGCAACCCGCAACGTAGCACCGCTGTGCGGGTCGTCACTCCAGCTCGGCAGGGGCACCAGCCAAATGCAACCGGACTTCTCCTGGCCTGCACGAAGGAGGCTAGTTCCGAGGGCGCGCACGAGAGCAGTAGGGGCCGCCACATGTACGGACCTTTTGGTGCATCCACTGCGCCATTTTATTCAGACAGTAGGAGCCCACACTGCTAGACCAATAGCTGTCGAGTGGTCACAGGCCAGGTGGGTATAACCGCCATTGCCCGGCGACCAAAAGGTAGTCCCATCAGTCACGCGCTCGACGCAGTGAAGAGAACACGTACTACTGCCGCCGCTCCACCGCGAGGAACTCATATCGATGCGACCTGGCGCAGTTCTACCGAAGAACAGGGTGGCGGATTTCCGCTCGGTTGAGCCTCCTTCGTCATCCGGCCACTCATTTACGACGACGGGAGAAGTTTTGGGCGTGGAATACCAGCGTCAGGCGGAGCTACAGCGATCGCGCCTCTCTCGGACTTCGGGATGGAGGATTCGTCCGATGACGAAGACGTACTGGTGTCCGACGCAGCATTGGGAGCGCTTCCAGCTGCGAAGTGGGAGAGCCGCAAAACCGCCAGTGTGCTGTTCCGTCTCGATGGTGAGCGGCGGGAGAGATCAGCTGCGGCGCAAATAGGCGTCCAAAAGAAGACACCAAAGAAGAAGAGACAGCCCACTGTCTCAACTACAGGTTGCAAGAAGAGCACCATAGCAGACAACAGCGTGGCTAGGTTCGCCTGGACCACCGTCTCGAGCGACGAGGCCACCTGCGAGCCCCTTCCCACGGCCTACATCGACAGCTAACGGTTTTAACGCGATGGCGAAAGAAGAGATGCCAGGGAAGCCGCCATCAGAGAAGGAGGGGAACACTACCGCTGCCTATGGCGGCTGTCCTGCACAAGAAGATGCGGCCAACACCCGTCCAGCAACATCAGCCGACCGGGCAGAGAGAAGGCATTGTCTTACAAGTGGAGGAGGACTACCGCGGATTCCTGCAGCTCCTCAATAAATGGACTACCGCTGACTACACAGTGTGGGATGCAGGAGAAAACCTGATGCGACCGCACTGGACTGTGACGGCCGAGGCATCATTGCGGGAGATCCCCTGGTACTCAAACGCCTCATAGCCGGAGAAATTTCTGAAGATCGTATTCAAGGGCTTCCCCAAGGCGGATGGCCCTGAACACCTGAAGGAGGTGTTTAAAGACTTGTATTTCGCGTGCCCAACGTGACGCGTGTCAAATCTCGTGTCACACAGAAGGAGGCGACATCGCTGCTGGCCATCACCGCTGACACGCCAGAGAACAGACAACTCTTCAAGCTCAAGCGCGAGGCCAACACAAAAGTTACCGTGGAAGCGCTGAAGGAGAAGAAGGGGATGGTGCAATGTTTCCCCTGCCAATAGGTGGGGCATGTGGCTCGCCACTGCTCGTTACCTGAGATATGCGTGAAATGAACCGAGAACCACGCCAGCCGGCCGCTGTGGCCGAGCGGTTCTAGGCGCTTCAGTCCGCAACCGCGCTGCTGCTACAGTAGCAGGTTCGAATCCTGCCTCGGGCATGGCTGATGTCCTTAGGTTAGTTAGGTTTAAGTAGTTCTAAGTTCTAGGGGACTGATGACCTCAGATGTTAAGTCCCGTAGTGCTTAGAGCCATTTGAACCATTTGAAACACAGCAGCGGGCACTGCCGGTATCCAAAGAAGCGCACACCCATGTGCGGAAACTGCGACTGTCCGCACGTGTTGAGCTATCTAGGCTGTGAAGTCATAATAGCCGCCGTAGCACTCCAACGCTGCAAGACGCCGCCCAAGCAGACGGCCGGCCGCTCCGGCTGCCGTCCGCGCCGTGGCGCGCAGGCAACGGCGAGGCAGGCCCATGTGAAGACGACGCCGACCAGCGAGAACGACACCCGTGGCCAGTCAGCAGGTAGCAACAGAAGAAGGCTGCATCCACACCGCGAAACCTGTCCGGAGGGTGCATCAGAAGGTCAACGTGCTGACACACCAAGAGGGAAGGCATGCAGAGCAGACGAAGACAACAGGACGGAAAGCGGAAGGAGTGGCAACATTCCGATTGCTGCCAGCTCACCAATTGCATCTATCAGCCGCGAAGCGTCCTCTGCGAACAACAGCGACCTGGTTGCAATCGTTGAGTCACTTTCTGCAGTACTCAATCAGGTGTCACACCTGGCTAGGCACTTGCAGAGAGTACCTTAGGCCCTGCTGACAACCACGACCGCGCCGACTGCAACGCGGACAGCGGCCTAAGTCTCTCCCAGCACCGTCCGCGCCCGGAGTACTAAAGCCTGGGCCTCCCGAGGCCTACATCAGCTGACTGCCTACGTCAGCACAGAAGCTAAAATCCTGAACAGGGCTAACCCCAGCTGACAACAACGATAAGAGAAGAAACTCACCAGTTACCAAAAGGAAGAATAGGGAAGGCATAGCAGCCAGGACTGCTGGTACTCCACTGAACGACCTCTGAAGAGCCTGCTCACCCGCGACAGGCAGTTCTGTCTCCGTCAGCAGAAACAGAGATCGCCAGCACCACGCTACCCGGACTCTGCGTCGTTCTTGCCACCCGGGATCACCGCGCATCGCGACCTGTTGCTCCGGCCGTGGACTGTGATTCTGGAACTCCTCGTACTGCTCGTCAGATGGGACTTTAATTTTCTGCCTACCGTGCATGTCTAAGAAGATAATCGTTTTCGTTTGCAAGAGAGCTTTTCAGACGATAGTCTCACGCAAAGAGTTACTTATACTGTTCCCTAAGAACTTTAAGTTGTCAAAGAAGTTATTCCTTTATTTTCAAGAAGGACTTTTCTTATTTGTTCTGCACTGCTAACGGGTCACAGAACTTACGTTGTGGACATAAACTGATTCTGTCAATAAACTGATTTGGAAGCGTAATCACTGTCTTACTGTCAAAGTGCCACAAACCGGAACACTTCAATTTTCAAAGAGCATATTGACAATTTATGAAGGATGGCAGCACGAACTGTCACACGCTTGTTGGCCTTGCGGAACAGAATGACGGAAATTCTGAAAAAACTGAACTGAAGAGAGATCTCAACGTTCTGCGGGAAGCTACTTACAGAGATTCTTGGACCATTATCAACTGAGCAGCCTAAGAATACAACACAGCCATCTACGTATCACTCCTGTTGGGACTGCAAAAACAAAGTGAGAATGATTACAGCGCGCACAGAGGTATTTAAGCAGTAATTCTTCCTGCGCTCCATACGCGAATGGGTCAGGAAGAATCTCTGATACGTGGCACAGTGAGATATACTCTATGACTTCATGGTGGTTTACAGATGTCGAGGTATTAAATTATATCGAATTACGTATAAAATCAAGTAGAACAGGAAAGTTTTGTAGTAATGAAAGATACTCCCGAAGGACTGTAACAGTCGAGGGTATCCGAGAGGAACCAGGAACGAAGTGTGTTTTAGTTTTATCATGAAGTTTGGAAATAGACTGAGAACAGAATGTTAGAAGCTACCAAACAGAATGAAATAAAGTTCTCGAAAATATTGACTCATATTCTGACCCACTCATTCTCATTTAATTATTTCACAGCGTCGTAGTCCGCCTCAAGAAATGTTTGCTTGATAAGCTGAAACTTCTCACTCCATCGTAAGATACAGACTTCCACGGCCGATTAGAGCTGGTAAACTTATTAAACCAAAGGTGAAAATCTATCATGCTGGGTGGTTATAAATAAAGCGCAACTATTCACCGATTTATAGTGTGGGCTGTTGTTATTGTATGACAACGAAACTTGGCGTAAATGCTATTGCGTTAATGCAGAACCGATTTACCTTCTGAGACGCCCTGCTAAACGCGCAGGACAGGACAGGTAGTTTAAATTGTGGAAAGGGGCCAAAATAAGCGGCTATCAGTTACACTCGAACATACAACTCTATTTATGTGACCAAACATTACGAGAGGCAAGAAAATTAAAAAAAAAAAAAAACACAGCGTTAATTTTGGGAACTTAATAACCGGCTGAATACGCCATACAATCTCATGCCTTAAGGGCAAGACCACTTTAATTCAAAGGCCCTTCACTTAAGCCTCAACAAAATTAAATTTTAAAAAATGCCAAATGCCTTACTTAAAACAATTCTTTAAATTAGGCTGAAGACCCAAACAATCTTACGCCTTAAGAGCAAAACAACCTTAATTTAAAAATCGGCTAGAAGCCATACAAATACAAACAACAAGAACAAATAGGAAAAGGTAGAACACCCAACGGCGCTCAGAAGTTTCCGAGGGTCGGCCTGGAATTCAAACACTAACGCTCGCTTAGGTGAGACAGGCAGTCGGCGCCACCATTCACGATCCGACGACAACCCAACCGACAGTCAACGGACCCACTGACAAGATAACTTCCACTCCACCCGACCAGCACGCAACAGGGAGTTCAATGGATCACTGTAGAAAGTATTGGCGCCCACAACCAATTATACATTGAGCTGTCAAATTACACACTGTGCTGGACAGCAACAACACGATGATGAAAATACACTGCCTGAATTTACATCAACGACCAGGGTAGGTAATCGGTATGTTAACGGCCCCTCGGTAGAAAATTCGGCTGGTGCATTTCAATCCAAAATAACCAAGTACAGTTAAACTCCACCGGAAGGTGGCTAAAATTTTCCAACTTGAAAACACACATTGTTGTTCGTGGGAATGTCCCAACAGCCGGCAACGAAATCCAAACGACACAATGTGAACAGTCGTGGCTTGCCGGTAGATTAAGTCAAGACTCAACATTCATGTCCAGGATGGGTGAGCCACGAACCTCGTAGCAGTGGGAACAGCACCACACACTCCGACCGCGCGTGGACGCCGCCAGTGGGCCCAGCCAAACTACGCGCCGCGGAGATTTCCTCGCTGCCCCACGCCAACCGACCAACTGCTCGCACGCAGCACAGCCGGAAACTATAAGCGTCAGGCCAAAGATAGTACAAGGTGCGAATATCGATACACACCTCTGCTGCCACTCGTGGAGAGAGAGGATAACGGCATAATCGCGATAACCGCGGGAGACTAGGTACAGAATAGCCACCAACGTTTAACCCAACGCATAACATGAGCCAGCCACGGCTCACGATGATAAACAATTAGTTCAAATGTTGGGCACCAGGTGCAAATATTATGTTGTACACCGTTTTTACAGCGGTATGACACGCACGCTGCCATTTGGCAAGCCATCACGTGAGTAAACAGTATGGCTAACGGGCAGAGAGACGGTGCCCTGTTAGTGATACAGTATAACGTGAACGGCAGCGATTACAACGCTGCATTGCGAGAGTATCGCCAACTGAAAGTTCTAAGGAGAGGCCCGATGTAATTAAAACTTTTAAAGAAGATGATAATGAAATTCTAAAACATGTATGAGCTCGGTGTGATATCTGAAGGAGGAAGGCGTCCTATTCCGGTGGAAGTTGTTGACGAGGTTGCCGTTGCTGAAACTGACCATTGAGCACGTGCTCCGGGTAGTGTTAGAGCTCGTGCAGAGCAACGAAAATTGTACATCCCACGGTGAACAGAACTGAAAGTTTTGCAATCTATTTTGCACAAGATCCAGACGGTGCGGCAACCGAAACCTCGTCATCGGTAGCAACATTCTGTATTTGCTCTTCAGTTTCTGGGACGGATCGATGTTGATGACATGTAGCCGTGCAATATTCTTCGGAGTGACGAGGCATATTTTACACTGCAGACTGCAGTGAATACCCAGAACTGTTGAATTTTGGGTACTATTAAAACGCGTGTTGTGGGTGAAGAGGCATTGCAGTCGCCGTATGTGACTGTGTGGTGTGGATTCAGAAGCATCTTTATTCTCGGTACGTTCTTCTTTGAAGGTGTACCGTGACGTATGCGCGTTATCGGTACCTCCTGGCACAGGATGTGACTCCTGCTTTGGAAGAGTGCAACTGCATAGAAACCATTGTTTTCATGCAAGATGGGGCAACACCTCATGTTGCTCGAGCAGTGATTTGCTAACGCAAATTTCCACGAACTTTTTGTCTCCAGAAGTTTTCCAGATGCATGGCCTACGAGATCACAGCCACGCGGACTGGCCGCGTGGTTTGAGGGGCCCTGTGACGGAATGCGCAGTCCCTCTCGCCGGAGGTTCGAGTCCTCCGTCGGGCATGGGTGTGTGTGTTGTTCTTAGCATAAGTTAGTGTAAGTAGTGTATAAGCGTAGGGACCTATGACCTCAGAAGTTTGGTCCCTTAGGAATTCACAGACATTTGAACATTTTTACAAGATCATATGGCCTAAATCCATGTTACCTTTGGCTCTGTAGATATTTAAAAGCACGGGATCAGGTATACATTCAGCTCTACTTGATCTGAAGGCCAGTATAAAGGAACACATTGCTCTGATTCCACCGTAACTGCTGTGAGAAACTGTTGATTTTACGGATGCAGCGTCTCGTTGACGTCTCCAGTGCTCCTAATGAACAAACTGTGTACGCGGCGGTTACAAATAAAAATCTACGTTATGCGTTTTTCACTTGCTTGACCTTTCTTGCCCACATCTCATTCGTAATCCATCACATACGGACACATTTCTATATGTCTTTCTAGTATTCACAGGGCCAGATTTGCGACTAGAACTAATTTTTTCCAGCGTAAAGCGGTTCCGCATTGTTGCATTAGTACGTCTACCATTTTTCACTGCCGTACCATAATGAAGGCCATACTGGACTTCTGCTAACATGCGATAATTACAGCCCACGTTCCATGTTTGTGAGCAGCTACACTTAGAATCACATGCTATTTGCGGAACGTGTTACACTACATGTATGCCACGCGCATCAACGCGCTCGGGTTGTAAAAGAAGAAATGAATAGATCGATCACAACAAAAAGTATTAAGATGGCCATTAAATTAGTAGGCCTTACGCTGTAAGAACTTCCTTCAAATCCGTTGCTCAGCAAAGTAACTTTATGTAAGTAGGGCAATGTTCGCTTTAGCAAGACCACATTTGATTGCCTCCTCAGACATGAATTGACGTGACAGGCAGTTTTGCTCAGCCACAGGAGGACAAGCTACTAATCCAAGTACACTAGTTAGACATGACGGTGTTACTTTTGGTGCAGGAACTGCTGCGTAAGTGGAAAACCTTCATATTACTAACATAAGCTTTCTCATGTATCTAATTGATTTCTGGGTTTCAAATTACTAGCATATGGTAGTTATTAGATTTGATTTCTGAAAATTTCTTGATGTCAAAATATTTGAGTAGACAATGATGGGTTTTTAATATTTTCCAGAAATGCTGGGAATATCAAGGATCCTAACGGGACTTCTCAGACAACTGGCAAAGCATCACCAGACGAGAGTCCTGCACAATACATTCCAAGAAACGCTTGTTCACAGTTGTGCAGGAATGCCGCTTGTCATTGTCCCGAACAAAGATTTGCTCTTTATAACCTCCAATCTAACGGTAAGCGAAGAATGTTTGTTGTATTCAGACACCATTCTCTTGCAAATCGTTGATGACGCCTTGAATAATAAATTTCAGAATGATGTATATGGGCCATCGTAACAATAGTTTAACATGAAATTTTCTTCTTCTGTTTGCATAAATTCACCCGCTAATTATCCTAAACTTATACTGGATATGGAAAGGAAAACAATTTGAATCTGATTTGTTCGCGAAGCTAACAGCTTTCAGGGGGATGAGCCACCACAACACAAACATCTACCATTTGGCCAGTAACCGCATAGTAGAGTGTTGGCACCGCACTTTTGAAAGCGGCCCTGGTGTGCCACGATGCCGGGTGGACAGAAACTCACCCGACTGTCCTGCTTGGCTTACGAAACTCATACAAAGCAGATCTAGACACTTCCTCTTGTAATGCCGCTTCCTTTGGACGAAAAATGAAGAATATAAAAATAGTACCCCAAAGCCCAAAAGTCCCAAAAATCAAGTTCCAAGTTTCATAAATGAAAAAAAAGAAAAAAACCAAACTCCCTTTTGGAATAATGTTGCTTGAATAGTAGCTCGTAGTTAGAAAAGAAGTTCAGTACCAAGTAGCTTAGTGTTTTGAAAAAGAAAGAAAAAAAGAAGATAGAATCCCATTAGTTTCAAAATAAAAACATAGTAGATCGCAAAGTACCGTGATTAGAAATCACGGAGTACGATGAACGAGCTCAAAGAATACTCCTTATGAGTACTCTTTGAGAATCGTGTGTAATACCTAAGAAAGAGCCA
This sequence comes from Schistocerca piceifrons, assembly GCF_021461385.2. Lineage (NCBI taxonomy): Eukaryota > Metazoa > Arthropoda > Insecta > Orthoptera > Acrididae > Schistocerca > Schistocerca piceifrons. The sequence continues at coordinate 846,969,395 of NC_060139.1, forward strand.
TGCATTGTTACTGTGTTACGAGAGTTCGCCGGAGCAAGTCGCACGTCAGCGTGTGCTCGTATACGTGAGCGCAACGAGATTGTTCTTTGAACGCTAAAGGTTTGCGATCTACTACGACGCACTGAACTTGTAAGAAGAGAGTCAGAAACTTCAAATAGGATATCACGTACAATCCAGATAGTGAAAGATTCGGAGTTGTCTTAAATTGAATATTTTCAATAAAGGACTGGACATTACCCAAAGTTAGAAAGTATTAATGATGGACCGATATAGAGACTAAACTTTGAAACTGAATTGTGAGAAAAGAATTAACTTTCGTAAAATCAGTTAATGGACTCAGGAACTTGCATAATATCTTGGACTGCAGTATACGTCATTAATTCCACCCAGATAGGAAAAGCTACTTCCTTACGGCAATGTTAGGATGTGCAAAGAGTGCAATAAACCAGCATTCAATGTTATTACTGCGTTAATAACTTCTTTCAGTCCATTCAGTATTGTGTACTCAATAAATAATTATCTGTGCGACGACCTTAATGGTCCAAGGAACGCGGCGTGCATAAGTATTCTTTGCCGCATTAACAAATTGCCGCTCTGTTACTATTAGGCTCTAGTAAACTGAAAAACTTTAGTGGAGATATTGATATTGTGTATGTACTGAAGCCATAATTATTACCAGAATAGGAACTGATATATCCCTACATGTAGCTGTGTTTAAATACGCCGGGGAGCAGGTAATAGCTTGACCTGATCGAGGCAAATAATATGCACTCGGTGGGATTTCAGCACAGCCGAAATAGATTTTTTATATAACGTCAATATATACAGCTCTACCGCTAGTTAGCCAGACGGCGACGTTATGCTCTGCAGAACTAATGTACGGAGAGTCGTTATGACTGCCTGGCGAATTTGTAGACGTGACTCCACAGCCTTGTATAGACCCGTCTAACTTCGTCTGTCGCCTTCGTGATCATGCCAGGAAAACCCGACCTCCGCAGTCGTCTAGGCACTGAACTGTTGCCACCTTTGTACACAGAACCTTGTACACCAGGACGTGCAGTCGCATTATGTTACGAGCTGATGGCGTCAAACCGCCCCTCCAGGCACCTTACACCGGGCCACATCGAACCATCAGTAGGACAGGTCGTAGCCAGAATATTCTTGTGAATGGAAAACGAGCCACTGTTACAATTGACAGAGTCAAACCAGCCTACATCTTCAACGAGTCGAGTCCCCCCCCCCCCCCCCCCGAGACTCAGCGAACACAGCTTGGCCCACAACTTGATCCGGCAACAGCAGCTCCGGTACCACCGGCGACAACGACGTCAGTTCCAGGGGACCAGCGCACCACAGCTCCAGGGGCCCAGTGCACCACGAGGTCTGGTCGGCACGTCCACTTCCGGCGCGCTACCTGCACGGCGTTCCACTCCCGCGAGTGGGCTGTTGAAGCGACTACATTAGCAGTGCAGCGCAAAGCAGTGCAGTGCAATTCGGTTCACGAATGCATCACCCGTGTGTCGCATTGCAAGTATTTTATGTCGCGCGGATAAATTAGTTTCGCGCCGGCGCCAGGAGCGCTGCGTTGTGTCCGTCACTCCGTGCCGTTTATTCTTAGTATATAGTTTCCTTACATGTTCTTGTTTTCTCCATATTAGTTCTTGAACACCTTTTTTATATTTAGTCCTTGAGTAACCAGGCAACAAGTCACTTATTCGTTTTCGTGCGAGTATTGCTTTGACGTACACTGCCTCTAAAAGACGTCCTGTATTAATTGCCGAACGAATGAATAAACATCTTGTCATCTCAGCATTGGAGATATCATTGTGCGTTATTTATCGCAAATTAGAGGTCTAATCGGTCGGACGGGCCAAACACTCACCCACCTACCCACCCACCCATCCGTCCACACACACACACACACACACACACACACACACACACACACACACATGAAATCCCTGCAGGCTAGCAGGACAGAGCGGATGCTGTTGTTATATTTGTGGAAAGGGGCCAAAATAAGTTACTGTCAGTTGCACTCAACATATAAACATTATTTGCTAGAACAAAAAAAGATAGTTCAAATGGCTCTGAGCACTATGGGACTTAACTTCTGCGGTCATCAGTCCCGTAGAACTTAGAACTACTTAAACCAAACTAACCTATGGGCATCACCCACATCCATGCCCGAGGCAGGATTCGAACCTGCGACCGTAGCAGTCGCGCGGTTCCAGACTGCAGCGCCTTGAATCGCTCGGCCACCACGGCCGGCTTGCTAGAACAGATAATCACACAAGCAATAATGAAAAACTCTCAAGGTTTTAACGAAAGACCTCCTTCGATTTAATTTAGATCGGCTGAAGACCACATCCAAAATCCAAGGCACAAGGCCTAAGCAAGGAACTGAGGTACAGAGGAGTTCTTCTGGAGGTTTCACTTCTTTAGCAATTTCTTTTTTATCTTCAATACAAATAGGCTGAAAGCCTTAGCTTAAATTTTTCCCATAGAACTCGGCTGAAGGCCTCACATTAATCAAGAACAGTGTTACGGCTTAAGGCCGAGACAAAGATTTTCAATGTTTAATCTAAATACGCTGAAAACTCGGCTGAAGGCCGCATATCAACAATACAATTTAATGGCTTAAGGCCTAGGAAGAAGAACATTCAATCTGAAAAGGCTGAAGGCCTCATCTTAAGGGGCTCCGGAACGCTCTATACTTGCAATGTTAAAATAACGCTTATAAATTACATCTTTCCTCACAAAGTATTTGAGGTAGGAAGTTGAACTTTTTACAGATTATTTATTGGAAAATGGGCTACAGCTTAACACAGGGATTTTACAAAATTTTAGTTCAGTTATTAAAGATGATTTTTTTCAATTTTAATGAAAATTCACAACATTTTTTTTGCAATTTTTTATTTATATATTCAGAAATATACAGTTTTTTGAAAAATGACTGTGTTAAATTATGCAGAAGGTACTGTGTAACATTTACTGAAAGTTTGAAACAAATATGTTTGGAAGATCTTTAGAAAACATGTAATTAGTATGAGAAAATAAAAGTTTTGGGAATCAAGCGACAAAGATTGGATTAACTCTTTAGTGCATTCCAGGTCCATAGGATGGATTATCTTCCTCCTCTGCAAACTCCTCCTCCAGCTTCCTCTTGTTCCCCCTCCTGTTTACTCTTGCTTGTATTTCTAGACTCTTTACAGCCCTGTCTGCAGCCCGAAGGCGTTCCTTGTCTAAAGCAAGCATCGCTCGTTGTTGTCTTCGTAGATTTTGCTACCATTTTCTTCAGTTGCAGTTACTGCAACACTGTTCCAAAAGGTGGTCATGTATGAACACTTATCACATTTCAGTTGTATTTCACTAGCAAGTCCTACGTGCTTTATTATGGAGAGTTCCAGACCAACTTCACTACAATGAATACATCTTACACAGTTTGAAAAAATTCCTTTGAGAACCGACATATCAAATATTTCATTCACATCCGATTCGCCCATAAAACATTCATAGTTTTCACTCATTGAACCAAGCTTCTTCTGTGAAGTATTTTCTTTCCCAGTTTGACTGCTATGGGCAGGTGTACTTGAGAGGTTAGGTTCACTCACTTGGTTATCGTCTTTATTGTTTACAGTAATAACACATACCTTTGGCTTTCCAACATTTCTCCTTTTCTTAAAAGCCTTCAGAGGATTTCTAATAACTTTACTTTTACTCATTATTATACTTCAACAAAACAGAAACTCAAGAAACAGAATTAATTACGAATATTTTCGAGATAACGACAGAGTAAATAAACATGAAACAATCGACAAACACACCAGCGATATATATTGAACCATCACAGGTTAGCCACAACACATACTTTATCTCAAATCACTAAAATGTACCTGATGAACACGGACGTTAATAATAACACCATTTGACAGCAGTTTAACAGCGCCACAGTGGGTCACGCCCATGTAGAACACATTTCAAAAAATATTTAAAAATAGTTGTAGTCTTCGGAATTGAATAAATTATATATCTATTAAAAGGCAATAGTCTGCAGATTCAGAAAACGCAAAAAAGTAAAAATTGAACGTTTCATGATTTTGAGCCTTTCCGGAGCCCCTTAAAATATTTCGTGTAAAACTCGGCTGAAGGCCTAATACTAAAGAATGACAGTCTTATGACTTAAGAGCAAGATTTTGAATTTTTAATTTAAGAGAGGTTAAAACTCGGCTGGAGGCCACGCACCATGCAGAAAACAATTTTACGGCTTAAGGCCTAAAGGTAAGAGCTTCTAAATTTCAACTAAAATAGGGTAAAGGCTTTATCCTAAAATGTTTCACATAAAAATCGGCTGAAGGCCACATACGAAACCCAAACAATCTCACAGCTTAAAGCCCAGACAAAGAAATTTCCAATTTTCAATTTAAGCTGGAAAACTCGGCTGATGGCCACATACAAACAAGAAAATATTTCTTACTGCTTAAGGCCTAGACAAAATTTTTCGACTTTTGATTTGGAAAGGCTGAAAACTCGGCTAAAGGCCACATACGAACTTCAAACAAATTTACAGCTTAAGGCCTAGGCACAAGGGAGTTTCAATTTTAATTTTGAAAGGCTGAAACTCGCCTGAAGGCTACAAACCAAACAAGAAACAATTTTTTTACAGCTTAAGGAGTAAGAAAAAAATGCCTTGCAATTTTAATAAGCTAAAACTCGGCAGAAGGCCACACAGAGTACTTAAGACTAAAAAGGAAATCACTGTGTAAAACACAAGGAGCGGCGCTCACGAGGTTCCAAGGATTGGCCTGGGAAGGTAACAGTAACACACGTTTAAGTGAGACAGGCAGCCAAACTGACAACCTCTCAATCGGAAGGCAACCCAACCGAAACTCAGCCGACGAACCAACCAACAAGATCAGTTCTGCTCCACCCGACCAGCAAAAAGACAAGATGTCAATAGCACAACGTTCTGGATACTGGTGCCCAATCTAGCCAAGTGAGAATAAACGCCCAAAACTACCAACACACCTCAGCTGTCGAACTACACGCCGTGCAGGACAGCATCAACATGACGAGGAAAATACACTGTTGAAAATTACGTTAAGGCCCAGGGCCGGTAATCGGAACATCAATGGCCACAAGGCAGAAGATACCGGTGGTACACTTCATTAATGAAGGAATGAATTAAATTAAGTTAAACACCAGACAGGAAAACGGCTGCAACTCTAGCTGACTTCAATGCACACACGTTGTTGCTCACAGGAATCTCCCAGAAAGCGACAACCAGGATCAAACGAAGAGATGTGATAGCAGTTGAGGCTTGATAGTAGGTGAAGTGAGCACTCAACGTTACTGTCCAGGATCGGTGGGCGACGATTTTCGTAACCCTCACAATGAGCGCCTCACAACTCCAACCACGCTTGCACGGCGCCAGTGGTTCCGGCCTGACTACGCGCCACGGAGACTTCCTCGCTGCTCTGCCCCCACCGACCGGCTGCCCAACACCCGGAAACGGTCAAAAGATCAAATATACGTCGGCCAATGAGATGACCGACTGAACGACCAACCAACGGTCGTACGCGCTCCAGTCTTCTTCAGTCAGAGAGTACATGTGCGTCGCCAGCGGTCGGCAAGTACTGGCTGACCGCGCCTCACTGGCGCTCCGTGCCCGATGCTCTTACCTTCCTGACTGATGCTCCGTCCCCGACTGCACTGCTGGTCCGTCTCCAACAGACTTCCAGACACACTACGGCCCGGAAATACTATCTGTCGCTCCAGAGATGGTATGACAGTGCACTATCGATACTCGCTGCTGCTGCCACTCATAGGCAAGTAAGGCAGGAAGTTAGAGACGCCAGTAAAAGGGATAAGATAACGAGGCGGCAGTACCGTAATAGAAGATGACAAACAATAAATGGCATGTACAGGAGCCGTGCACAGTTCAACACCCACATACACACCCACCCACCCAACCACACACACACACACACACACACACACACACACACACATACATACTCATTCATACAAACTGAATATTGTCTAATGAATAGAACTACTTAGAATTTCGCTGCAGCTTTCAAAGTTCACGCGATACGTGATACATCTCGCGACACACGTCAACAGGAAGATGGAGTGGTATTCTTATAACTGCCAAAGTGAAAGTTCTGCTTTCTTTTGTGGCTTTATGAGCAAATAAAGTCTATCGACTGGCGAGAGCATACGACAGAATACTTTTCAATCTAGTGTCCACCCAAACCGATCCCACAATATAGCCGCAAATTTCATTTTCATAACACAGATTTTTGAAGTTCATATTTTCGTATATGTTAATGAGAGCTGCTCGTACCTTTGCAGATGAGATGCTGTGTGCCCAAAACCCACAGCGATCATAGAAATATGCAATGAGTATTAAGTAAAAGGGTGCTATTGGATTATTCGGACATGTATATGAAACCAGACAGTACAACATAAAATAACGCTTTTCGTGGAGTAATACACCGACATTAATTTTTGTGTTTAAGCATAAATAAATCCTTGAAGACGGCGGTACATCGCCGAAAAAGTCTGCGGAGTTGAATACGAACAACTGTGTGCATCAATGTGATAGGGACGCGAAAAACAGACCTATAAAATCGATAACAGTATTTTAATTTTGAATTACAGGAATTTTTAGGTATTTGTTGGTCTCGGTTATAGCACATATTTTTTACTTGTTAAGAATAATCGAGTAAAGAAACGAAATATCGATTAGCTACAGCAGCAGTGCTAAAATTCATCGTTTTCAATTTTTTTCTTTGAGGAGTAATTTTTATTTGTAAAACTTGCATTGCGTTGAAATTTTTCTTTAGTATAAAAAATGGGAAAATAAATCACGGCTATTTCAGTAACAATGCAGACAAAAACGAGCAACAAACCGTAGTATAAGAATTGGATCAGCGTTACCGACACAATAACCCACCCGTTGCCGTGTGTTGTGGCTTAAGGTTCGCGTGCACGTGCGGTGTGTATAAGGCTTGCCCGCAGCTCCTCAGACGGTAGTTTCTCGCTGTCGTCGCCGGACATCCATTGTATTCCAGAAACGCACCAATTCTAGTCTGGACATATTTTTAGAAAATGATGGAGTAATGAAGCACAAGGCTTCACTTGTTTTAAGAGATAAAACATTTGTCTGCCGCTTTCATGAAATAACAAAAGACGAAGGAAATTATAGTAACTGTAATAAATAAAAACTTAATAAAATTTCCAAATAGTGGTATGATCCGCATTTACAATATAATTTTCTGAACAGAGTTTCAAAAAATTAGAACCTAGAGAAGAGTACGTGTGATTTTTTTGTAGTATTCAACCACTTATCAATTTTCGTGAAAAGCAGCGAACGGTGGACAGACTAAGTTTTCTTTTATTTCCCTATTTAATTAAATATTTTCATTATATACATCTTGAAACTGAGTCAAAATTTTTCATTCTTTGCTCCATTTCTAGGTTTATTACATGAAATAATAGGAATGAAAACAGAGAAACGTTCATTTCAGAAACCGGTTGTTTTGACCGGTTTTGTCAGTCAGATTAAACTGGCGTGGAGACACAAACCTGTACTTTAAAAAATTAGATTTAAAAGCATTAATACAGTATAGAATTTACAAATTGATATCTTTTACAAATTAATTGCAGTGTTTATTTCACCACAAAACGTTGTTTTTTCATTTTGTGTAGTAACAAGAAAAATTCTTGTGTGGATCTGCTCTTGAGTAAGCTATGGACGCTAATATCAGTCATTTTTCATTATCTTATCATGTCATCACATTTCTATCACAACCGCCGTGTCTAGATGTGCTTGACGACCCTAGTGTTTTCCAATCCGCCTAGAGATTTAGAAAAGTATGTGTTTGACGATAATGGGCAGCAGTAGGCCCCCGTCAGTAATTTTCGATTATTTCTGCACGCTAGTTCTACTGCACGTCTACACCCACTTCTACCCCAACCAAACCGTTGTGGAAGAAACGTCTTCAGAGCTGCCACTCACCTTAGTGAGCCAGAAAGTTGCGTATCTCCTTCCAACTCCTACGTCCACTTCTAAATGCGCTAGGGGCTCCTTCTTTTCCTTCGTAGTAATCGAAATGTATGCTACGTTTGGTAGAAATTTATATAACTGCTGCAGAGTTATGCACACGTGTAAGCAAAAAAATGTTTAAATGTGTGTGAAAACTTATGGGACTTAACTGCTAAGGTCATCAGTCCCTAAGCTTACACACTACTTAACCTAAATTATCCTAAGGAGAAACACACACACCCATGCCCAAGTGAGGACTCAAACCTCCGCCGGGACCAGCCGCACAGTTCATGACTGCAGCCCCCAAGACCGCTCGGCTAATCCCGCGCGGCTGCCTAAACCCATTCTCTCCCCAACCCTCACCTAATCCGTAGGAGTTCTGGGACGTGACAGTCCCAAGGCACTGCTCTCAAACAGTAAGTCATACGTGTACCAAGCTTAGTTGAAGTATCCGCATTCGTTCCAGAGTCGTAGTTTATTTGTCACATTTCCTGCTGCCAGTCCCACTCAACTGTGGGACTGTTAGCAATCTGCTAAAGTACTCCGAAAACGGCAGGTCCGACACGAGTATCATTAGTTTTCGATTATCTTTTGTTGTCATTGCTCCACATCTGCACTCCACCCATAGGGTGCTAAGGGTCTGCCAAACTAACAGTACTTTTTTGGGTAAAATTGCTTCCGGTGTTGCAGAGTTGTACTGAACGCATGTAGTATCATACCCAAAAGTTCCCGAACGACCGTTTCGCATGATTTGCACGCAACCAACATAACGTAGCTGTCTTCTACGTCCTCCAGTCTCTTTACAATACTGTCGTTTGATTATATACAGTGCATATTACAAGAGAGAGCACTGTTCTTTAAGGTAATCCTCCCACACTTAAATCGACACCACAATATTGTAAATACTGGGAAATGCATCATTAGAGATGAGACAGCCCTTGATACTTGTAAACACAATTTTACTACAGTAAGTGACATTTCAAAATCACTACCACACTCATCAGAATTAGAGTTAACTACCTGTATTGCTTGAGACATACCAGCAATCTTTAGGTAAAATTAAATATTCTTAATTTTGAGACAATATCCGGACTCCTCAAGTTCTATGACTAGTCGATATCTTTTTGCTCTTTAAAAGGTTTTCCCACATCTGTGAAACGTCGTTCCTGATACTAGAGTTTTATTATAACCTGGGTGTTGAACCAACCGGTTAAAAGCAAAACTATTAACAGCCGTAAGTGCTGTATCGGAACCTAAAAATTAACATCGTATCACCTATAGTTTCTCTTTTCTCATCACATGTTTGACTTTTAAACGATATGGTGAACTATTTTGCTCTGGATCTGTATTGAAACCAAGCACCTATAGCCATTGTAACTAAGCAAAACTATCGTGCCTGAGTGAGAGTCGATCCAAGCAACGTTCGTCATTGTAGCTACGCATAAAGCGTCGCGAAATATCGAAGTTTTCGTACGTATCAGTTAGCAAATCTGAACTCGAAAATTTTTGTGCTCTACCTGGAATCCTGTCGAGACCATTATCTTCCTGTTACCTAACCACGAAAGCGTTTAATATAATTTCAAGTGACAGCGTTTGCACGTGTTTAAAACGAAGTGCCGTGATGTTAAGTTTTGTGACAGGGACTCGAACCCAGCTTGTATTTAGACTGTTGACTAAGAAAAATTAGATGTTAGATATCGAATTTTTTCACCAGTAAGGAGATTTTTGAATTTTAAATGAGGATACAGTTTTTTTTACCTAACCGTGAATTGAACCCTGCACCGTCTGTTATTGTTATCTGTCCGCGAGTTGCTTGTTCACCAATAATGACAAGTATGCCTGTTTAACGAGAAGTAACGGGACCTATCGTTACTATTAACAAGACAAGAAGAGACTTTAAAAATGAAAGTTATTTATCAGAAGTAGTTCGGTGTGCATATGGTAGGGCTTGAAATGAAACCCTGAATGTATTTGTGCTGGATCAGGATTCCATCGCACATACACGATGTGATCAAAAGTGTCCGGGCACCTGGCTGAAAATTACTTATAAGTTCGTGGCGCCCTCCATCGGTAATGTTGGAATTCATTATGGTGTTGGTCCACCCTTAGCCTTGATGACAGCTTCCACTCTCGCAGGAATACGTTGAATAAGGTGCTGGCAGGTTTCTTGGGGAATGGCAGCCCATTCTTTACGGAATGCAGCACTGAGGAGAGGTATCGATGTCGGTCGGTGAGGCCTGGCACGAAGTCTGCGTTCCTAAGCATCCCAAAGGTGTTCTACAGGAGTCAGTTCAGGACTCTGTGCAGGCCAGTCCATTACAGGGATGTTATTGTGGTGTAACCACTCCCCCGCAGGCCGCGCATTATGAACAGCTGCCCGATAGTGTTGAAAGATGCAGTGGCCATCCTCGAATTGCTCTTGAACAGTGGGAAGCAAGAAGGTGCTTAAAACATCAATGTAGGCCTGTGCTGTGATAGTGCCACGCAAAACAACAAGTGGTGTACGCCCCTTCCATGAAATACACACCACAGCATAACACCACCGCCTACGAATTTTACTGTTGGCACTACCCACGCTGACAGATGATGTTCTCCGGGCATTCGCCATACCCACACCCCGGCTTCGGATCGCCACACAGTGTACCGTGGTTCGTCAGTCCACACAACGTTTTCCCGCGGTTCAATCGACCAGTGCTATGCTCCTTACACTAAGGGAGGTGTCGTTTGGCATTTACCGACGTGATGTGTTTCTTGTGAGCAGCCGCTCGACCATGATATCCAAGTTTTCTCACATCCCGCCTACCTGTCATAGTACTGCAGTGTATTCTGAAGCAGTTTGGAATTCGACACTCTTCAACTGTCGGCGGTCTCCGTGAGTCAAAAGACGTGGTCGGCTTGTAGGCTTTTGTGCTGTACGTGTCCCTTCACGTTTCCACTTCACTATCATATCGGAAACAGTGGACATAGGGATGTTTAGGAGTGTGGAAATCTCGCGTACAGACGTATGACACAAGTGACACCCAATCACCTAACCTCGTTTGAAGTCCTAGAGTTCCGCGGAGCGCCGCATTCTGCTCTCTCACGATGTCTTATGATTACTGAGGTAGCTGATATTGAGTACCTGGCAGTAGGTGGCAGCACAATGCATCTAATACGAAAAGCGTATGTTTTTTGGGGGTGTCTGGATACGTTTGATCACATATTGTACATGCCTTTCGTGGAGACCTACAGAGTTCTTCACTTGGTATTGCTAGAGGTGAAGGAGATCCATTCGTGTGTGTTTAAAATACATGCTAGAAGTGTGAATTGAACTCACACCTCATAACTAAGAAGCTAGGATCAATTCACCAGACCGTTCAAGCCCATATTTGCAACATTCATGATTGTGTCGTAACATATGGTGCGCACAGCTTACAAATTAGACGTGGTGAAAAAATTCAATTCTCTTTTAACTGGTTAGTTATCAGCAGGCTTCTGACATAGAAATATGCTAGTTGCATGTTATTGGGATGTAAAGTTTCTTTCAGCCATCATACCCACGATTCTAAGCCATTTTGAAATTTTTACTATTTCAAGAAATTTCTTAGATCGCGAGATAGCATTCAAGAGTAAAAAGGTACCAAATACTTCGATTATTACTGCCATTATCGCTGTTGCTCCTTCATTCTGCTGCTGATACACTCTTGCTTAAAGGAAACATTTAATGGTTCTTGGTCATTTTTAGAACCAGTGGCCCAAATGCAGTGGAAAATTTAGTTCGCAGCAGATGGCTGCGGTGTTCTGTGCCGATTGTGCCCTTTTTCCAGTCATTGCTACTGCGAAATACTGGAGAACGTAATGTTTCATTCTTTTCGTCAGAGATTTTCGGAGGCAAAATGATCTTCCAACATGAACGTTCTCCTGCCCACACAGCGAACTGTGTAAAACACTGGCTTCAAATGAACGGTTATAATGAGCTGTTGAACTGACCTCCCAAAGATGCTGACCTAAGTCTCTTGGACCACGTATGGTTAGGTATGGAGAAAATTAGTACACCAGCACCGGCAACGAAGACAGCGCTGTCCCAAGCAGTTGATGATGCGTGGGGAGAGTTGTCAGAGAATAATAGATTCATCCGGAAACTTGTTGCCTCTATTCGCCGAAGGAGGAATAAGTCAGATGTTACAAGGCTGGAATGTATTTTATTTTATTTTTGACTTGAGCATAGTTACTCTAAATTCTGACCGTTGCTTTCGCACGAAGTAATTTTAGGGTTTCTCAAAATTTCATTATGATGAAGACACCCTTAGTAGGTACCGGAAACTACATCAATTGTACCAAACAGTTATTTGCAACCGGTCGGCTGTATAATTCCTACGTTTGAAATACTGTTGAAGATTAGTTTATGTCTTGTGTTTATTGTTGTATTCAATAAAATGCACTGTAATAATTCAAATGAAATTCTGGTAACTACGATATCCTAATGTCCATTTTAATGAAACATGAGGTATATGTAACGGGAGCATGCCTATGTCAGCACGAATTAGTGAAATATTACTCATTCTGGCCTTCGAAACGGACTGTGTTTCGTTGCTGTCCTGTGTCACAATGAGGTAGTATGGAAATGGGTCATATCATCAGTAAAAATTTCTTATTTACATTCGATTTTACTGCCAGCAGCTCTGTCACGAAACAACTAAAAATGTAGCCTTCAGCCGAGACTGCAACCAGGAACTACAGCAGCCCTCCGTTAACAAGCGACAACGTTACTACGCAGCTAGTGGAATATTGCAGCGATCTGCTCTCCCTTGTTACTCCAGTGGGGGCTAGAGCACTTAAGATCGCAAAGTAAAAGACGAGATTAATTCCAAATTTCATGCTGAATGACTTTCCTGGACTGAAAACCACAAATTGATAACTTTATTTCATGCCTCGTGTGAAAATCACTCAGATTATTTAATGGAAACGATACGAACATAACAAGTGAATTTTGTAGGCTAAGTCTGTCATCCAGGAAGCAACTCGTCGTTCACAGTGTTGCCAAACATATCCTGCGTTGCTGTTAAGATTCAGTTCTACTTCTAGCTTGAGCGGTCTAGGATGTGACTACAGTTTGTAACTTAAAGACGTGGCGGCTGACAGTCGAAATAGCCAAAGTATATGTTAATGAATCCTATTTGTGTTTCTGTAATTGAGTTCAGAGACTAGATCGTCGTCACTAATAATATTCAGATGAGTCAACTGTTTAGCTTGTAATCGACGCATCTGTAAACTAAACAACACAAATTATTAACTGCTACAATTATTTATGTTTTTCTGCCTTAATCGTACTGAAACTAAAAATGTCATCGCCGGACACGTTTCACAATAGTTATACTGTAAACGTTTTACGATAATAGACTTGGAAAATATCTTTCTTGAAATTGGTGTCAACGGCACGGTCCACGAAAGACAGTAGCTCAAATGAAGAGACAACAACACAGCATCGATTGCAAACTTCGTGAGGTACGACAAATATGAAGTTGCAAATCAAGAAAGGCCGCTGCGCCGTAAACATTAAGAAATCATAAAAAATGCAGGCTCAAAATTCCGTTGAAAATTAGACTAGCGAATGCAAGCAGCGCTACTTAACGTTCCAGTTCCTACTGACGCAGTTACTATCAGAAAGTGCAGCAAGGAACAAAAAACGCTGGCAGTAATGTCTAGAAAAGTCAACCTTGAGTAGAACTGTCACACAGTTAGTAAATATTAAGAGAAAGATACGTATCATCTATCCGTTATGATTAAAATGTATCAGCTGCTGATACTTTGTCAATATAAGCGAAAAGCGTCTGTGTTGAAGAGTTTTTCAACATTGATTATGCTTAAGACAGAGAGAACCCGAAATAACAACAGGTTTACCAAACCGAGCGTGGTACTGAGATTCTACTCGTCGCTCGCGCTGAGTGTTATTGATTTAGCACCTTCCGTTTTAATACTCGTACAAACAGTTTCTTTTGGTTACCCCAGTAGTCAGTCACATGAGAATTATGAATTTCTATTGCGACGGCACAGATGGGCAGTCGGTTCTAGAATTTGCAGAGACTATCCGTATGCTGCTGAATCATTAATTTCTACCTCTGAAAGAATTTCTCAGCAGAGCGTGAATAACATCAGCACCACTGAACCTCACCCTATACACTACACAGTCCCAGTATATGCCAGTTAGTCACTGCAAAATGTTCTATGTTTGAATCTTCCTGTCACCGACTTAATATCTATCACAGGAATGACGTCCCATTACCGAGGCAATAAACAAGTGATATGGTCTACCGCACCATCGTTAACGCTCACTCCTTCCCCCCCCCCCCCCCCCCCCCCCAATCCAACGTATCTACTGTAGACGTTTCATAAATTATGACACCAAACGCAGTTTTATAGTTAAGTTAACCAGCTTCCTATCAGCTATCAAGCCCATATTTGCAACATTCATGATTGTGTCGTAACATATGGTGCGCATAGCTTACAAATTAGACGTGGTGAAAAAATTCAATTCTCTTTTAACTGGTTAGTTATCAGCAGGCTTCTGACATAGAAATATGCTAGTTGCATGTTATTGGGATGTAAAGTTTCTTTCAGCCATCATACCCACGATTCTAAGCCATTTTGAAATTTTTACTATTTCAAGAAATTTCTTAGATCGCGAGATAGCATTCAAGAGTAAAAAGGTACCAAATACTTCGATTATTACTGCCATTATCGCTGTTGCTCCTTCATTCTGCTGCTGATACACTCTTGCTTAAAGGAAACATTTAATGGTTCTTGGTCATTTTTAGAACCAGTGGCCCAAATGCAGTGGAAAATTTAGTTCGCAGCAGATGGCTGCGGTGTTCTGTGCCGATTGTGCCCTTTTTCCAGTCATTGCTACTGCGAAATACTGGAGAACGTAATGTTTCATTCTTTTCGTCAGAGATTTTCGGAGGCAAAATGATCTTCCAACATGAACGTTCTCCTGCCCACACAGCGAACTGTGTAAAACACTGGCTTCAAATGAACGGTTATAATGAGCTGTTGAACTGACCTCCCAAAGATGCTGACCTAAGTCTCTTGGACCACGTATGGTTAGGTATGGAGAAAATTAGTACACCAGCACCGGCAGCGAAGACAGCGCTGTCCCAAGCAGTTGATGATGCGTGGGGAGAGTTGTCAGAGAATAATAGATTCATCCGGAAACTTGTTGCCTCTATTCGCCGAAGGAGGAATAAGTCAGATGTTACAAGGCTGGAATGTATTTTATTTTATTTTTGACTTGAGCATAGCTACTCTAAATTCTGACCGTTGCTTTCGCACGAAGTAATTTTAGGGTTTCTCAAAATTTCATTATGATGAAGACACCCTTAGTAGGTACCGGAAACTACATCAATTGTACCAAACAGTTATTTGCAACCGGTCGGCTGTATAATTCCTACGTTTGAAATACTGTTGAAGATTAGTTTATGTCTTGTGTTTATTGTTGTATTCAATAAAATGCACTGTAATAATTCAAATGAAATTCTGGTAACTACGATATCCTAATGTCCATTTTAATGAAACATGAAGTATATGTAACGGGAGCATGCCTATGTCAGCACGAATTAGTGAAATATTACTCATTCTGGCCTTCGAAACGGACTGTGTTTCGTTGCTGTCCTGTGTCACAATGAGGTAGTATGGAAATGGGTCATATCATCAGTAAAAATTTCTTATTTACATTCGATTTTACTGCCAGCAGCTCTGTCACGAAACAACTAAAAATGTAGCCTTCAGCCGAGACTGCAACCAGGAACTACAGCAGCCCTCCGTTAACAAGCGACAACGTTACTACGCAGCTAGTGGAATATTGCAGCGATCTGCTCTCCCTTGTTACTCCAGTGGGGGCTAGAGCACTTAAGATCGCAACGTAAAAGACGAGATTAATTCCAAATTTCATGCTGAATGACTTTCCTGGACTGAAAACCACAAATTGATAACTTTATTTCATGCCTCGTGTGAAAATCACTCAGATTATTTAATGGAAACGATACGAACATAACAAGTGAATTTTGTAGGCTAAGTCTGTCATCCAGGAAGCAACTCGTCGTTCACAGTGTTGCCAAACATATCCTGCGTTGCTGTTAAGATTCAGTTCTACTTCTAGCTTGAGCGGTCTAGGATGTGACTACAGTTTGTAACTTAAAGACGTGGCGGCTGACAGTCGAAATAGCCAAAGTATATGTTAATGAATCCTATTTGTGTTTCTGTAATTGAGTTCAGAGGCTAGATCGTCGTCACTAATAATATTCAGATGAGTCAACTGTTAAGCTTGTAATCGACGCATCTGTAAACTAAACAACACAAATTATTAACTGCTACAATTATTTATGTTTTTCTGCCTTAATCGTACTGAAACTAAAAATGTCATCGCCGGACACGTTTCACAATTTTAGAATATCTCCAATAGTTATACTGTAAACGTTATGAGTAGACAACACATCATTTTTTTTACGATAATAGACTTGGAAAATATCTTTCTTGAAATTGGTGTCAACGGCACGGTCCACGAAAGACAGTAGCTCAAATGAAGAGACAACAACACAGCATCGATTGCAAACTTCGTAAGGTACGACAAATATGAAGTTGCAAATCAAGAAAGGCCGCTGCGCCGTAAACATTAAGAAATCATAAAAAATGCAGGCTCAAAATTCCGTTGAAAATTAGACTAGCGAATGCAAGCAGCGCTACTTAACGTTCCAGTTCCTACTGACGCAGTTACTATCAGAAAGTGCAGCAAGGAACAAAAAACGCTGGCAGTAATGTCTAGAAAAGTCAACCTTGAGTAGAACTGTCACACAGTTAGTAAATATTAAGAGAAAGATACGTATCATCTATCCGTTATGATTAAAATGTATCAGCTGCTGATACTTTGTCAATATAAGCGAAAAGCGTCTGTGTTGAAGAGTTTTTCAACATTGATTATGCTTAAGACAGAGAGAACCCGAAATAACAACAGGTTTACCAAACCGAGCGTGGTACTGAGATTCTACTCGTCGCTCGCGCTGAGTGTTATTGATTTAGCACCTTCCGTTTTAATACTCGTACAAACAGTTTCTTTTGGTTACCCCAGTAGTCAGTCACATGAGAATTATGAATTTCTATTGCGACGGCACAGATGGGCAGTCGGTTCTAGAATTTGCAGAGACTATCCGTATGCTGCTGAATCATTAATTTCTACCTCTGAAAGAATTTCTCAGCAGAGCGTGAATAACATCAGCACCACTGAACCTCACCCTATACACTACACAGTCCCAGTATATGCCAGTTAGTCACTGCAAAATGTTCTATGCTTGAATCTTCCTGTCACCGACTTAATATCTATCACAGGAATGACGTCCCATTACCGAGGCAATAAACAAGTGATATGGTCTACCGCACCATCGTTAAAGCTCACTCCTTCCCCCCCCCCCCCCCCCCCAATCCAACGTATCTACTGTAGACGTTTCATAAATTATGACACCAAACGCAGTTTTATAGTTAAGTTAACCAGCTTCCTATCAGCTTTTCTAGTTGGGTGTTCTGCCGTTGCTCTGAAGAGAAATACTTAAGGCAAATACGAATATCCTGTATGGCTATCATCCATTCTTCCAGGTTCATTATTCGAAAATTTGTGAAAATAAACAGCAGAGAAGCGTCTATGAAATAACAAATACACACATCAAAAAAAGTTTTTCATCATCCTGATTCCCACAACTCCTGAAGACAGACCTTGACTTTGGATATTGTATCACAGACACAGTCCCTTTGACTGTTCAGAGATTTCAGTAAATCTGCGCAAAAATGTAAACAACCATGCATGAGCAGAGCCTATTACACGGAGGGGGTCTGACACCCTATCAGCTCCAGTCATTCCACCAGGAAGGAGGTACACGGCTCGTGTTGTCTGTAGTTCAACCATGCCTAGACGGCCAGTACCGCGGTTCGATCGCGTCCGCATTGTTACTTTGTGCCAGGAAGGGCTCTCAACAAGGAAAGTGTCCAGGAGTCTCAGGGTGAACCAAAGCGATGTTGTTCAGACATGGAGGAGATACAGAGAGACAGGAACTGTCGACGACATGCCTCGCTCAGGCCACCCAAGGGCTACTACTGCAGTGGATGTCGGCTACCTACGTATTGTGGCTCGAAGGAACCCTTACAACAACGCCACCATGTTGAATAATGCTTTTCGTGCAGCCACAGGACGTCAGGTTACGTCTTAAACTGTGCAATGGGCGGCAACTTCACTCCCGGCGTCCATGACGAGGTCCATCTTTGCAACCACGACACCATGCACCGCGGTACAGATGGGCCCAACAACATGCCGAAAGGACCGATGAGGGTCGCATAATCGTCGGAGAAGTGTTTGGAGGGAACCCGGTCAGGCTAAACGCCCTAGACACACTGTTCAGTGAGTGCAGCGAGGTGCAGGCCCCCTGACGTTTTCGGGTGTCATTATGTAGGGCCGACGTACGCCGCTGGTGGTCATGGAAGGCGCTGTCAGGGCTGTACGATACGTGAATGCCATCCTCTGGCCGATAGTGCAACCGTATCGGCAGCATATTGGCGAGGCATTGGTCTTCATGGACGACAATTCGCAAATCCACCGTGAACATCTTGAGAATAATTTGCTTCAGGATAACGATATCGCTCGACTAGAGGGGCCAACACGTTCTCCAGACATAAACCCTATTGAATATCTCTGGTATAGATTGAAAAGGGCTATTTGTAGACGAGTTGACCCACCAACCACTCTAAGGGATCTACCCCGAATCGCCGTTGATGAATGGGATAATCTGGATCAACAGTGTCTTAATCAACTTGTGGGTAGTATGCTACGACGAATACAGGCAAGCATCAATGCAAGAGGACGTGCTGCTGGGTTTTAGAGGTACTGGTGTGTACAGAAATCTGGACCACCACCTCTGAAGGTCTGGCTGTATGGTGGTACAACATGCAATGTATGGTTTTCATGAGCAATAAAAGGGGCGGAGATGATGTTTATGTTGATCTCTATTCCAATTTTCTGTACACGTTCTGTAACTCTCGGAACCGAGGTGATGCAAAACTTTTTTTTCATGTGTATAATAATCAGTGAACCGTGGCATACTCCAACAGCAGTCTGACTATTATGAGAAACTACATTTCGACCTACACAGCACTGCAGTACAAACTTAGGGATTTCGTAAGAATCTGTTACTGAAATTAGTTGCAGTCTTCATCAGTTAAAATACAGGAGGAGAAAAGACTATGGCTTTAAATATACTATTCCAGTGATATTTGAGCCTATTACTACAGCTTTAGTAGTACCCAGCTGCTGAGGAATCAAGAATGTGAAGAACTTTTTTTCATTACTGTGGTACACACTAAGGCATAGAGAAGAAATTTAACTATTTATTTTATGTTTAACTTAACACATTGCAACGCATTTAAAGCATGTTTTACTCATCATCAGGCGCTTATGCATACGGAAGACTGTTACATAAAGATAAGTTATCTTAGTCTAACTTGAAACAGAACTGTATGGTTCACTGTTCGTGGCTGGAGCAGCCATTGGAGTATCTGGAAGTGGGGGTGTCAGTGGGTGGCCACAAATCAACGTACAGTGGTGCCTTCTGCTAGCGTGGATCTGTGTCTCGTTGTGATTCATACAATAGCCTGTGCGAGAAACATAATTCAGCAGCAGTATCGTGGTGTGGTATCATGTGATACACTTTTTACATGTCAGTTGTTCGCTCACGATTTAGGATTCCCAAACTTTATTTCTTGGTAACTTCAGCAGATATCCGATATGCAATTTAAAGAAACTAGGGAGTGAAGTGGATACGAATGCACGAGTTTACGTTTAACAGAACACGAAGATTACCACAACGCCACGAGGAGATACGTTTCCGTAACACCTCGAGAAGAATGACAGAATTTCCTCCACTAACCTCCGCATCCTACGGTATTGCAAGATCCTGCGTATGGCCAGGCGTAGAATTTTGTGGGGCGGCCAGGAATATTGGTCACCTAAAGTGAACAATTCGGTCTTCGTCTCTGAGGTGGCTCGACTGCTGCACGGGTTTACGTCTCATACGGTACTTTCTTGTCATCTCGATGAAATGTTCTAAATGGCTTCCAGTTGAGATGTGACGCTGAGTAAGTGAAATTAATTGTTTGAACCCAAATTTGGCGTTTGATACCTAAGCTAAGATTGCTCTCTAATGTCACGTTCCGAGCAATCTACGTAATGAAAAAAGATGTACCGCAGCAGTGACATGATGGCTTACGAGGAAAGCTTCCCATCGCACCCCACTCATACTTTATTGTAAGATGGTCCAATGTATAGCCCGTTAAAAACTGAAGACAGATCAAGCGTGAAAACAGGAAGAAGGTGTATTGAACTGTGAAAAAAAGCAAAATAGAAACGGTGCACAGTCCAAGCTCAAGATGTGTGACATATAGCGGAACTGCATAGTCGCAGCATCATGGTTATGTGGTCACGGTGTTGAACTGCGAATGGGGAGAGCCGTGTTCAGATTTCCCTTGTGCCTCCCCCCTTTTATTCACAAAATTATGAACTGTCCGTCGGTCATTGACGTGACTGTCCTCTGTATTCAAATTTGTGTCTGTATCGTGGTGTAAAGTCCACTTGCAACAGCGAAGTGTAAGGAAGGGCCTTCCAGAAGTATGTTCCTCCTATTTTTTGTACAGAAGTATCACACTGTATGACCCAGTTCGCAAGTGTGACTGAAATAAACAGTTTTCTTTCATTACACCCAACTTTCGTCGTTAAGAGAGAGACGACAAGTGTAGAATTCAGCTGTATTTTCAGAGACATTTCAGATATGATGGTAGAATACATACTTCAAAGATTCTCAAGCCATTTTCTGCACGAGCTATTGCTAACTGAAATGTCATGACGTGTTAGCAGCTATTAAGTTTTCAACTCTCCCCCACACGGCATCTGTAAAACACGCAAATATGATAAAACCAAGCAGAATATTTACCAGTAACTTTCAATTATCTTATGTTCTTCGTAACTCTGTTCGTGTAATTCAAAGTCAGATGGACTGACTGTATTACCTCCGAAGACACACCGCGCTACTTTCACTCGGTATACCATTTCTTTTTCAGGAGGAATTGTAACACTACAGGCCGTACCAGAGCATTTTGCAAGCGTAACATACGTGACTAGTAGAATGGCATACTGACTACGGCGGTCATTTTCTAATCTGCAGCTAGGCGTTTAGAATTCTGTCACTTCCATGAATTTTAATTGGTGGTAAGAGTTATTGGTTTAGGAGGACAACGAGAATTATTAAGTATTCATACGAGGGTTGCTAGAAAGTAATGCACCACATTCTTTTACTCAGCCGAAAACAATGCTACGAATGCCAAACAATACGTATGTATTATGTGAGGTCTGATGAGTGAGCGCTCCAACTTTCCGTCACTTCCGACAGATAACGTAGCTGCAGGGCAGTTTCAAAATGTCGTCTGTAGGTGTTGCACGTTACAAGCAACGTCATTGAATTCCTCACTGCTGAGAAAGCAACTGTGGGGAATATTCACAAACGCTTGTGCAAAGTCTATGGAGCATCTGCTGTCGACAGAAGTACAGCTTCTTGCTGGGCAAGAAGGGTGAGGTCATCATAAGGCGGTTCGGCGGAGCTCCATGATAGCAGCGGTCGGGGAGACCATCTACGGCTGTCACACCTGACACGGTGACCGAGCTGATGTTGTCGTTTCCGAGGACAGATGCATACGACTCGGCAGTTGACATTGTATCTGTCAATCAGCAAAGGAAGTGTGGATTCAACTGTCCGCACTCTTGATTATTCAAAAGTGTGTGCAAGATTGGTCCCGTGGTGTCTAACGGTGGATCACAAATCACACAGGAAAAACATTTGTCTTTATTTGTTGCAACGTTTTGAAGCTGAGGGGGAGCCCTTCCTGTCCCGGATTGTGACAGGTGATGAAACCTAGGTTCACCATTTTGAGCCCGAAACAAAGCGACAGTCGATGGAATGGGGCCATTCCAACTCCCCACAGAACAAAAAGCAACTGCTTCCGCTGGCAAGGTAATGATCACCGTGTCCTGGGACTGTGAAGGTGTCATTCTCATCGATGTCATGCCAAGGTTCATGGAAAGAATATCTGGAAGAATTTGAGCGGGTTAGGAATCACCTCCCACATGATTCTACAGGGTTTGCCCCATGTGAAGTATTGCTCAATCAAGAACCCGATAGTATTTTTCGTTCACCTGGGAAAGGAAATTGGAGCTGGTGGAATTAAGTATGAAGGAGAAGGCTAGGAAAAGACAGGAAAGACACGACAAGCTAGTGAAACCGATAACTTACCGAGTGGGAGACCTGGTGTTAGTAAAGGTTCATGCTAGATCAAAGAAAATAAACTCTGAAATACATAAGTTTAACCACGTTTATAAGGGACCGTACAGGATTATAAAAATTGGTCATCCTAACACTGTGGAGTTGGAATATGCACGGACAAAGAGAGTGCATGGTAAGGAGCATGTGGAAAACATAAAAAGGTACTACTCCCACGAGAGCAGAAATGACCCAGATGAGGAAGAGGAACTCGATTAGGGCCAATGTCTGAACTGAGAGTGTTCAAGCTCCATGATGTAGTGGGGAAGAACATGGTTAGAACATTTAGCTGTAAAATGGACATTTGAAAGAGGGAAAGGTTTATTTACATTGTGTTTTGTGATGTATTACAATTAGAACGCCATGTTTATGTCGAAGATTATCTAAGAATGAGTATAAAACCTGTAATAACTAATTTGTAGTATAGTAATTCATATGTCCTGTGTTTAAGTAATAATTTTTGAGTGTATATGTTGTGTGTTTCATTCAATATTGGACTAGAGAGGACTATTGCTGGTTGATATAAAAATTGTAATTTGGACAATGCCATGTTTATGAGATGTATAACCTTTTGTAAAAATTATTGTGGAGGCAGCCCACTACCGGAGTCGAGGGATTATTTGATGAATTGTAATTTCATTAATTATTTACACTGTGTGTTTGTTCAAATGTAGCAATGTTTCATTCCCTTGCCGATTCTTTTTCGCCTGCGGCTCTAAAGAAGTTTTCGAGGGCGGGGATGTAAGGGGTCTGCAGGCCCTTACTACTAGGTTTGCACTCACACAGGTCGACAGGGCAACTATCGATTAGTGTGTCGGGTCGCGAGAGCGAGAGTTGAGTCAAGTCAGTGCGCGTGGTAGGTTCCCGCGAGGCGGGCAGAGCTGAGCAGAAGCCAGCAATTGATAGAAATTACCGACAAAGGGAGTGGCCATCGCCGCGGTTCAACCTCTTTGTGTTAGTATTATACGGGAAAGTGAGAAAGTAAAATTAACAGAGTGATTCAGTGATATTTATGTGCCGTTATTGAGATTCCGCGTCTACCGCGCCGGCATTATTTGGATTACAGTGTTGGATTACAGTGATTGTATGTTGCGTGTGACGATTATGAATAGCGAGGAAGCCTGTGCTGAGATTAGCCGTTATTAACAGTGTATTGACGAAGGCAGTGGCTGTCTCCTTATCTTTGTGGTTTTTGATAAGAATATAGGTTTTGTTTAGTGAAGCTGTGTTTGTTGTTCTTCTTGCCACCAAACAGTACATTGTTACAGTATTTGCGAAGGACAAAATGGAATGTAACAACTCCGTAGCAGTCCAATCCGATTGCCAGCCTCATTAGGCACACGATCACATTAATTAATATCTATTTGGGCTGCTAATCAGATCCCGATCGAGCGGGATAAGTCAGTAAGATCAAACCGGAGTGTTACAACTCACATCAGTCATAAGAGTGCAAGGACATTTCAGGACGAAGTTCAACAAAGATCCACCAACTGCTAACTCCATTCGGCGATTGTAAGCGCAGTTTAAAGCTTCTGGATGCCTCTGTAAGCGGAAATCAACGGGTCGCCCTGCAGTGAGCGAAGAAACGGTTGAGCACGTGTATCTGGACATGCTGGAAAATTGGCTCGTGCCACAACTGGAGACCGACAGCACCGACTTCATCTTTCAACAGGATGGTGCTCCACCGCTCTTCCATGATGATGTTCCGCATTTCTTAAACAGGAGATTGGAAAACCGATGGATCGGTCGTGGTGGAGATCATGATCAGCAATTCATGTCATGGCCTCCACGCTCTCCCGACTTAACCCCATGCGATTTCTTTCTGTGGGGTTATGTGAAAGATTCAGTGTTTAAACCTCCTCTACCAAGAAACGTGCCAGAACTGCGAGCTCGCATCAACGATGGTTTCGATCTCATTGATGGGGACATGCTGCGCCGAGTGTGGGAGCAACTTGATTATCGGCTTGATGTCTGCCGAATCACTAAAGGGGCACATATCGAACATTTGTGAATGCCTAAAAAAACTTTTTGAGTTTTTGTATGTGTGTGCAAAGCATTGTGAAAATATCTCAAATAATGAAGTTATTGTAGAGCTGTGAAATCGCTTCAATCATTTGTAATAACCCTGTACTTCTAAATGCTACTTCACGATCTAAGAAATATCTTGAAATAATGAAAATTTTAAAATGGCTTCGAATCGAGTCTATGATGGCTAAAACTATCTTTACATCCCGATGATATGAGATTAGCATAATCTCCATCTCAGAAGCCTGCTGATAGACCAATTAATAGAGAACTGAATTTATAAGCTAAGTACACCATACGTTACGACACAATCATGAATATAGCAAATTTGGACTTCAGCGGTCTATGTGTATTGATCCTACTTTCTTAGTAATGAGCTGTGGGTTCGGTTCCCGACATGTATTTTAAACACACGTTGACAGATCTCTTCACCTACAGGTTTGCCAACTAATCAACCACATGTTGCCCCGTAGTTCAGAATACGCATTATAAACATCACATTCCTTTGTTACCACATGGGGCAGAGCCGGTTTAGGTTGGGCTGCAGCAGAGGCGGAAGTCGCTGCAACCAGAAACTCTGTCACCAGTGAGTTTCCTTACACTGGAAACTTTATTTTATTTAATATGTCAGTGGTTATTTGAGGTCATAGGGCTCTTATCTTATCTGAGCTTGAGACATTGAAGAACTTGGTGCTGGATTGGAATTCAAATTCAGATCTCGTCTTTTGTGGCATCTGACCCAGACAGAACGATATAGTTCTATCATTTCATTGTTTTCCTCAAGACCGCAAGCTCCTCTAGGTCTCCACAATATCTGGGTTCGAATCCTGATCTAGCACAAAAATATCCACAGCTTCGTTTCAAGCCCTACAATGTGCACACCGAACTACTTCTGATAAATAAATTTTCGTTTTTAATGTCCCTCCATGTGTTGTCAACAATAACAATAGGTGCCGTTACTTCCAGTCAAACATGAACACATCACACTCTTGGTGAGCAAACAATTCATGGATAGAAAACAACTGCGGTGGGTGCCGGGTTCGATTCTCGGTCAAGCAAAAAACACTGCCTTCTCATTTTAAATTCAAAAAACTCCCTGCTGGTGAAAAAAATCGATATCTAACATCTAATTCTATTTAGTTAACAATCTGATTACGCGCTGGGTTCGAGTCCTCCTCAAAAAACTTTACATCATGGCATTTCGTTTTACACACATGCAAATTTCTTCACTTGAAATTGTATTAAACGTTTTTCGTGTTTTCTTAACTGGGAGATAAGGATCTTGACAGGATTTCAGGAAGAGCACAAAAATTCTCAAATTCAGATTTGCTGACTGATGCTGGTGAAAACTTCTATATTTCTGGACTCTTTATGTCTAGTCACCAGTGACGAACGTTGCTATGAACGAGTCTCGCTCAGTCACGAAAGATGCACTTGCAGCTGCTAATGGCACTGCTTTTAACTGGTTAGTTCAACATCTAGTTTATGACAAACCTCTCGCATCAGGAACGACGCTTCACAGGTGTGGGAAAACCTTTTAAAGAGTAAAAAGACTACGACTTGTCATAGAACTTGAGGCGTCAGGGTATTATCTCAAAACATGTTGTTTAGAAAAATATTTAATTTTGCCTAAAAATTACTGGAATGACTTACGTGATAGTCAACTCAAATTCTATAGATTGTGGTAGTGAATTTGAAATGTCCATTATTGTATAAAATTTAGTTTACTAACGATAAGGTCTGCCTCATCTCTAATGACGTATTTATTAGTATTTACATTATTGTGATTTTGATTTACATCTATCCTGATTACCTTAATGAACAGTGTTCTCTAGTGATCTCTTGTGGTATCCATATTACATAGTCAAGCGACTGTACTGCAAAGAAGTTAGAGGACTTGCAACACTCCTAGATGCGCACGCAGTCACTGCGGTTTCTAAATTCGACAAAGCGTTTAATAGAATCAGTCACAGTTCCTTATCAAGAATTGTGGCGCAGGAAGATTTAACCCCATATTTTACAGAACTTACATGAAAATTCCTAAGGAGGACCTCGTCGGAGACTCAAGATTAACGGCCAATTATCACCGCCATACCTCCTCAAACAGGGAGTGTGACAAAGATGTCCTCTCTTGATGTCCTTATACGCAGTAGCAATAGAATTACCTCTGCAAAAGCGTGAGATGTAGTTAAAATGCTTGGAAACATCAAGTGTTGAAACAGTCTGTCACGCATACACTGACGATGTCAGTGTGATCGTCAACACCAATTAGTAGCGTGGAGGCCTAAAACGAATTATCAAAGGTTACAGCAAAGCTAGTGATGCCACAATAAACACCCGAAAATCTAAAATAATGCCCAGATCACTTTTAAGTTTCTTGGCTAGAAAGTACGAACGAGAAGAAACAACTAGGTATGAACCTAAAGCTTTTTTTTTGGTCATCAGTCTACTGACTGGTTTGATGCGGCCCGCCACAAATTCCTTTCCTGTGCCAACCTCTTCATCTCAGAGTAGCACTTCCAACCTACGTCCTCAATTATTTGCTTGACGTATTCCAATCTCTGTCTTCCTCTACAGTTTTTGCCCTCTACAGCTCCCTCTAGTACCATGGAAGTCATTCCCTCATGTCTTAGCAGATGTCCTATCATCCTGTCCCTTCTCCTTATCAGTGTTTTCCACATATTCCTTTCCTCTCCGATTCTGCACAGAACCTCCTCATTCCTTACCTTATCAGTCCACCTAATTTTCAACATTCGTCTATAGCACCACATCTCAAATGCTTCGATTCTCTTCTGTTCCGGTTTTCCCACAGTCCATGTTTCACTACCATACAATACTGTACTGCAGACGTACATCCTCAGAAATTTCTTCCTCAAATTAAGGCCGGTATTTGATATTAGTAGACTTCTCTTGGCCAGAAATGCCTTTTTTGCCATAGCGAGTCTGCTTTTGATGTCCTCCTCGCTCCGTCTGTCATTGGTTATTTTACTGCCTAGGTAGCAGAATTCCTTAACTTCATTGACTTCGTGACCATCAATCCTGATGTTAAGTTTCTCACTGTTCTCATTTCTACTACTTCTCATTACCTTCGTCTTTCTCTGATTTACTCTTAACCATACTGTGTACTCATTAGACTGTTCATTCCATTCAGCAGATCATTTAATTCTTCTTCACTTTCACTCAGGATAGCAATGTCATCAGCGAATCGTACCATTGACATCCTTTCACCTTGTATTTTAATTCCACTCCTGAACCTTTCTTTTATTTCCATCATTGCTTCCTCGATGTACAGATTGAAGAGTAGGGGCGAAAGGCTACAGCCTTGTCTTACACCCTTCCTAATACGAGCACTTCGATCTTGATTGTCCACTCTTATTATTCCCTCTTTGTTGTTGTACATATTGTATATGACCCGTCTCTCCCTATAGCTTACCCCTACTTTTTTCAGAATCTCGAACAGCTTGCACCATTTTATATTGTCGAACGCTTTTTCCAGGTCGACAAATCCTGTGAAAGTGTCCTGATTTTTCTTTAGCCTTGCTTCCATTATTAGCAGTAACGTCAGAATTGCCTCTCTCGTCCCTTTACTTTTCCTAAAGCCAAACTGATCGTCACCTAGCGCATTCTCAATTTTCTTATCCATTCTTCTGTATATCATTCTTGTAAGCAGCTTCGACGCATGAGCTGTTAAGCTGATTGTGCGATGATTCTCGCACTTGTCAGCTCTTGCCGTCTTCGGAATTGTGTGGATGATGCTTTTCCGAAAGTCAGATGGTATGTCGCCAGACTCATATATTCTACACACCAACGTGAATAGTCGTTTTGTTGCCACTTCCCCCAATGATTTTAGAAATTCTGATGGAATGTTATCTATCCCTTCTGCCTTATTTGACTGTAAGTCCTCCAAAGCTCTTTTAAATTCCGATTCTAATACTGGATCCCCTATCTCTTCTAAATCGACTCCTGTTTCTTCTTCTATCACATCAGACAAATCTTCACCCTCATAGAGGCTTTCAATGTGTTCTTTCCACCTATCTGCTCTCTCCTCTGCATTTAACAGTGGAATTCCCGTTTCACTCTTAATGTTACCACCGTTGCTTTTAATGTCACCAAAGGTTGTTTTGACTTTCCTGTATGCTGAGGCTGTCCTTCCGACAATCATATCTTTTTCGATATCTTCACATTTTTCCTGCAGACATTTCGTCTTAGCTTCCCTGCACTTCCTATTTATTTCATTCCTCAGCGACTTGTACTTCTGTATTCCTGATTTTCCCGGATCATCTTTGTACTTCCTCCTTTCATCAGTCAACTGAAGTATTTCTTCTGTTACCCATGGTTTCTTCGCAGCTACCTTCTTTATATCTATGTTTTCCTTCCCAACTTCTGTCATGGCCTTTTTAGATATGTCCATTCCTCTTTAACTGTACTGCCTACTGCGCTATTCCTTATTGCTGTATCTATAGCGTTAGAGAACTTCAAACGTATCTCGTCATTTCTTAGTACTTCCGTATCCCACTTCTTTGCGTACTGATTCTTCCTGACTAATGTCTTGAACTTCGGCGTACTCTTCATCACTACTATGTTGTGATGTGAGTCTATATCTGCTCCTAAAGCTTAAATCAACAGAAATTTCAAAGGACAAGTGGCAAAATAATCTTAACACATTACGAGCAACGCTCAAAGATCGTTGCATAAGAGCGTTCGATAGGTTTCAACGAACACAATACGTAAACGGTTACCTGTGAAGCGATATATGTAATATCGTAGGTGTGCTACCCTTACAGCAGACTGTATCACGTAGTATCATAGTTCTGTCCTATTGGCATGGCTGGAGAGGGAATATATACAATATTCTTTCAGACAGCGATTTTACACCGAACCGAAAACGCACTTTATATTAAAAACGCACTTAATGTGACCGTTTTTATAACAAGAACATGCAGAATTATAAGGAATAATCAAATGGGAATTAGAAAGACGTCTTCACAGACTTGGATTTTCCACCAATGAACGTTGGTCACATCTGCTCTGAGTTAGGCCACGGTTGTACCTTTCATCATCATCATCATTTAAGACTGATTATGCCTTTCAGCGTTCAGTCTGGAGCCTAGCCCCCCTTATAAAATTCCTCCATGACCCCCTTTTCACTGCTAACATTGGTGCCTCTACTGATGTTAAACCTATTACTTCAAAATCATTCTTAACCGAATCCAGGTACCTTCTCCTTGGTCTGCCCCGACTCCTCCTACCCTCTACTGCTGAAACCATGAGTCTCTTAGGTAACCTTGCTTCTCCCATGCGTGTAACATGACCCCACCATCTAAGCCTGTTCGTACTGACTGCTACATCGATAGAGTTCATTCCCAGTTTTTCTTTGATTTCCTCATTGTGGACACCCTCCAGCCATTGTTCCCATCTACTAGTACCTGTAATCATCCTAGCTACTTTCATATCCGTAACCTCAACCTTGTTGATAAGGTAACCTGAATCCACCCAGCTTTCGCTCCCATACAACAAAGTTGGTCGAAAGATTGAACGGTGCACAGATAACTTAGTCTTGGTACTGACTTCCTTCTTCCAGATGAGAGTAGATCGTAGCTGAGCTCTCACTGCATTAGCTTTGCTACACCTCGCTTCCAGTTCTTTCACTATGTTGTTATCCTGTGAGAATATGCATCCTAAGTACTTGAAACCGTCCACCTGTTCTAACTTTGTTCCTCCTATTTGACACTCAACACGGTTTATATTTCTTTCCCAGTGACATTACTTTCATTTTGGAGATGCTAATCTTCATACCATAGTCCTTATATTTCTGATCTAGCCCTGAAATATTACTTTGCAAACTTTCAATCGAATCTGCCATCACAACTAAGTCATCCGCATATGCATGACTGTTTATTTTGTGTTCACATATCTTATTCTCACCCAGCCAGTCTATTGTTTTCAACATATGATCCATAAATAATATGAACAACAGTGGAGACAGGTTGCAGCCTTGTCTTACCTCTGAAACTACTCTGAACCATGAACACAATTTACCGTCAATTCTAACTACTGCCTGACTATCCATGTAAAGACCTTTAATTGCTTGCAAAAGTTTACCTCCTATTCCATAATCTCGTAGAACAGACAATAACTTCCTCCTAGGAACCCGGTCATATGCCTTTTCCAGATCTATAAAGCATAGATACAATTCCCTGTTCCACTCATAACACTTCTCCATTATTTGCCGTAAGCTAAAGATCTGGTTCTGAAAACCTCTAAGGGGCCTAAACCCACACTGATTTTCATCCAATTGGTCCTCAACTAATACTCGCACTTCCCTTTCAACAGTACCTGAGAAGATTTTACCCACAACGCTGATTAAAGAGATACCTCTGTACTTGTTACAATCTTTTCTGTTTCCATGTTTAAAGACTGGTGTGATTTCTGCTTTTGTACGGTCTGATGGAACCTGTCCCAACTCCCAGGCCATTTCAGTTATCCTGTGTAGCCATTTAAGACCTGATATTCCACTGTATTTGATGAGTTCCGACTTAATTTCATCCACCCCAGCTGCTTTATTGCACTGCAATCTATTGACCATTTTCTCCACTTCCTCAAATGTGATCCTATTTCCATCATCACTCGTATCCCATTCTACCTCGAAATCTGAAACATTACTGATTGCATTTTCACCTACATTGAGCAACTCTTCAAAATATTCCCTCCATCTGCCCAAGGCATCCACAGGATTCACCAGCAGTTTCCCTGACCTGTCCAAAATACTTGTCATTTCCTTCTTACCTCCATTTAGAAGACTGCTAATTGCACTCCAGAATGGTTTTCCAGCAGCTTCACCCATAGTCCCCAACCTGTTTCCAAAGTTTTCCCAAGATTTCTTCTCGGACGCTGCAATCATCTGTTTGGCTTTGCTTCTTTCTTCAACATAACTCTCTCTGTCTACCTGAGTTCTAGTATGTAGCCATTTTTGATACGCCTTCTTTTTTCTTTTACAGGCTGCCTTGACTGTGTCATTCCACCAAGCTGTTTGCTTCATCCTACTTTTACACACTACTGTTCCAAGACATTTTTTAGCCACTTCTAGTACTGTGTCCCTGTACCTTGTCCATTCCTTTTCCAATGACTGTAATTGACTGCATTCAACTAACTGGTACCTTTCTGATATCGCTGTTATGTACTTGTGCCTGATTTCCGTATCCTGAAGTTTCTCCACTCTTATCCTCCTACATATGGACCTGACCTCCTGCACTTTCGGCCTCACAATCCCAATTTCACTGCAGATTAAATAATGATCATTGTCATCAAAGAATCCCCTGAATACACGTGTGTCCCTCACAGCCTTCCTGAATTCCTGATCTGTTATTATATAGTCAATGACAGATCTGGTTCCCCTGCCTTCCCAAGTATACCGGTGAATGTTCTTATGTTTAAAAAAGGAGTTTGTGTTTACTAAGCCCATACTGGCACAGAAATCCAAGAGTTGTTTCCCGTTCCTGTTGGCCTCCATATCCTCTCCAAATTTACCCATAACGTTTTCATACCATTCTGTTCGATTGCCAATCCTGGCTTTAAAATCACCCAAGAGTAGAACACTGTCCTTGTCCTTTACTCTAACAACTACATCACTGAGTGCCTCATAGGAACTATCCATCATATCTTGATCTGTCCCTTCACAATGCAGCTTTTATGTAAAAAAAAAAGTGTCTACAAGATATACCACGTCTCCCTAATACGTAAACTATATATTATGAAATCATTGAACGACAATTACTGAACCAAATCGACATGAGGTACTAGAATAAAATTTGGAAGAACGTATAAGGGAACACTAAAACCGCCATATTTCAATCTAAAGTCTGTAACCTCCCCACAAAAAATAATAAAATAAATATTAATTGGTTAATGATTCTAATTTTAGTATAACCTCAGAACAAAATTGGTTTCCATTTATAACCTCCCAACAGAAATTCATTCACATTTAACCTCCACACAAAATTTGTTTCCCACTTAATGTAAGCTCGAAACAGAGAAATTCCTAAACCTCGTAATAAAAAATAAATTCAGTAACCTGGTAAATTTTGGACGACA
Organism: Schistocerca piceifrons; assembly: GCF_021461385.2. Taxonomy (NCBI): domain Eukaryota; kingdom Metazoa; phylum Arthropoda; class Insecta; order Orthoptera; family Acrididae; genus Schistocerca; species Schistocerca piceifrons. The sequence continues at coordinate 847,001,939 of NC_060139.1, forward strand.
GCAGTGCTGCATCATGGCCCTGTAAGATCATTCTGAATAAAAAAGCAAAAATTCTTACCTCAATAAAGTCGCCAACTATCTGCTCTTACAATAACGTTTTTCCGGCACAGCTCTGTGCAATGCTGGCCGATAGATTTGTCATTTATGAAAGGAAGCAACTGATTTTTCTTTTGCAACAATCGGAATGATCATGGATTGGAGAAATTAGTAAATTCTTTAAATTGAAATGAATGCTTGTTGGAAATTACTTTATATGAGAAAGATTATTATTAGGACATTTTTAAAAGATTTACATGGGAGTTCACATAACATTACTAGATATGCGTGAGGCTGCTTTTTACCTTATACAATAATACTCAGGCTCTGGCACCCCTGCACCGCGACCGGCCCAGCCAACACTATACCAGACCAGAGCAGATTCCAGACCAGACAAGCGCAGACTAGCGACAACTTACTGCTACAGCTACACAGTTCATAGTGAGTCAACACTGCTCTCTGGTCAGCGATTCTCTTATACCTTGCATATCGGAGGCAGCGCATGAGCAATAGATCGAAATTACATCTGCTCGGACCTCTTACATAACCCTCCACTGGGGGTGGGGGGGCAAAAATTTGGCAACGATGGTGAGTAATTGGACTTGCCATGAGCAACAAATTTTTCTTAAATAACTAAGTTTACAGTCACAGAGTACAAACATATATATAAGTGCAGAACATGAAATGAAATAGAGTGCACATGCACTGAGTACAGAACATATCAAGAAATCACAAAATGTATACGCAATGAGTACAAAACATATTAACAAATGACATAAAGTGCACATGCACTGTATACCTTTTTACCATTTTAAAATAACTAGGATACGCAATTAGTACAAAACATATTAACTAATGACATAAAGTGCATATGCACTGTAGTACAGAACATATCTAGCAATGACAAAATGTATACGCAATGAGTACAAAACATATTAACAAATGACATAAAGTGCATATGCACTGTAGTACAGAACATATCTAGCAATGACAAAATGTATACGCAATAAGTACAAAACATATTAACAAATGACATAAAGTGCATACGCACTCTAGTATTTTTTTACCATTTTACAAGAACTAGGATAGGAAAGGGAAGGCTTGCATCATGGTTGTAGCATAGTAGGTTGCACGTAGCTGCACTGAAAGTCCATATCTTTCTACAGAAGCACAACACCAAGTGAGACAATCTGAAGTTCTCTTTCCTGAAGTATTAACCATTGTAGCCAAGACACTGAAATGTTGTATTAATATTCAATGTTATCATTTGGTAGTACATTAGGTACACCAAACAGTGGAACCATAATAACATCTCCATTGTTCAAGGTGGTGGACACTATGATGTGTCAACACCGCACTCTTTCACCAACGTAGAATTAGTGCAGAAACCAAATATAGTGCTCCATGAACATAAGGATAGACAGGACAATCGGATATTACAGTAATTTCTGGTAATTAGGTCAGAAGGTGAAGGACATTAAGTCTAATGCTAGTTATCATTGAGAATTACACTAGTCTATCAACCGATTTGAGTAACTGGTGGCACTCATTGCCTAGTAACTAAACATTTCTGTACTATGTATGAAGTATTACAGAATATTATTCATAAGTCATCTGATTACAGTGAACATTGGCACTCATTGGCCAGTTACAAACCATTTTTATGCATTATTCGAAAGTGATCATTCAAAGCAAGAGTTAATTAATGGCATACCATTTACATAATACATCTAATTATAGTAATCATTGGCATTCATTGGCCAGTTACAAACCATCAGAAGTCATCTTTCAAAACAAGAGTTAATTAATGGCATAGCATAAACATAATTCATCTAGTTATAGTAATCATTGGCACTCATTGGCCAGTTACAAACCATCAGAAGTCATCATTCAAAACAGGAGCTAATGAGTGTAGCATCAAGCTACTGGTATTCATGTATAATAGCATGTAAGTGACATAAGACAAATTTAAAATACAAGAAACAGTGGCATTCATTGGCCAGTTACTAAACATGTAGCAAGTATTGAATATTACAAACCACTATTCATAACTCATCCGATTGCAGTAATGATTGACAGTCATCGGCCAGTTACAAAGTATTCATATAGTTTTATAAAACATTATTCAGTATTATTTAGAAGTCATCATTCAAAATGAGAGTAAATTATTGGCATAGCATTTATAGAGTATAACAAAAATATTATTTACGGAAATTATTGGCATAGCATTTATACATTGTTACAAAACATCATTCAGTATTACTCAGAACTCATCATTCAAGTGACACAGGACATATTTAAAATGTAACACACTGTAACTATTACTCAAGGTCTGTGGTTAGAAAACATCATTCAATATTACTCAGAACTCTCTTAAACTGGTAGCATTATTTGGAACTGCTAATACATTTGTTTTCTGCTAGCAATGTATTGCATTGGGATCGATAATTAATTGCTGGGGCATAACAATATTTGCTTTTGACTTATTGCTGCAAATGAGGATAGGTAACGTCATTCGTCATGAGTCAGCTGTAGCAAGGTTATGAAACAAGTAGAGTATATGTGATCACATTCACGAATGACACACACAAATGAGTAAATAAAATGCAAGTACTAGAACAGGTTTAATAATTGACTGCTTATAGCACATTAATTTCATGAATAGCTTCTCCTGTAAAAAATACAAAATGGATTATTCAGCGGAAAGAAGAAACGCATATTGTGCTGAAAAGTAGTGTACTTCGAATTAACAGGTAATGAAACGTGTACTCAATATGTATGTACTCTAGCTGTCCTCTCCAAAACATTCAGTCATTATACCATGCAACATAAGACATACTGTCAAAACGAACTGCAACAAATACTTAAATAACTACATAGCATCTCATAACTAATAGTAAATACATAAACTTCATCATTATTCTCATCTGCAAGGAAAAACTTCATTATTCATATTACCATAACTTCATTACTACACTCCTGGAAATGGAAAAAAGAACACATTGACACCGGTGTGTCAGACCCACCATACTTGCTCCGGACACTGCGAGAGGGCTGTACAAGCAATGATTACACGCACGGCACAGCGGACACACCAGGAACTGCGGTGTTGGCCGTCGAATGGCGCTAGCTGCGCAGCATTTGTGCACCGCCGCCGTCAGTGTCAGCCAGTTTGCCGTGGCATACGGAGCTCCATCGCAGTCTTTAACACTGGTAGCATGCCGCGACAGCGTGGACGTGAACCGTATGTGCAGTTGACAGACTTTGAGCGAGGGCGTATAGTGGGCATGCGGGAGGCCAGGTGGACGTACCGCCGAATTGCTCAACACGTGGGGCGTGAGGTCTCCACAGTACATCGATGTTGTCGCCAGTGGTCGGCGGAAGGTGCACGTGCCCGTCGACCTGGGACCGGACCGCAGTGACGCACAGATGCACGCCAAGACCGTAGGATCCTACGCAGTGCCGTAGGGGACCGCACCGCCACTTCCCAGCAAATTAGGGACACTGTTGCTCCTGGGGTATCGGCGAGGACCATTCGCAACCGTCTCCATGAAGCTGGGCTACGGTCCCGCACACCGTTAGGCCGTCTTCCGCTCACGCCCCAACATCGTGCAGCCCGCCTCCAGTGGTGTCGCGACAGGCGTGAATGGAGGGACGAATGGAGACGTGTCGTCTTCAGCGATGAGAATCGCTTCTGCCTTGGTGCCAATGATGGTCGTATGCGTGTTTGGCGCCGTGCAGGTGAGCACCACAATCAGGACTGCATACGACCGAGGCACACAGGGCCAACACCCGGCATCATGGTGTGGGGAGCGATCTCCTACACTGGCCGTACACCAGTGGTGATCGTCGAAGGGACACTGAATAGTGCACGGTACATCCAAATCGTCATCGAACCCATCGTTCTACCATTCCTAGACCGGCAAGGGAACTTGCTGTTCCAACAGGACAATGCACGTCCGCATGTATCCCGTGCCACCCAACGTGCTCTAGAAGGTGTAAGTCAACTACCCTGGCCAGCAAGATTGAGCATGTTTGGGACTGGATGAAGCGTCGTCTCACGCGGTCTGCACGTCCAGCACGAACGCTGGTCCAACTGAGGCGCCAGGTGGAAATGGCATGTCAAGCCGTTCCACAGGACTACATCCAGCATCTCTACGATCGTCTCCATGGGACAATAGCAGCCTGCATTGCTGCGAAAGGTGGATATACACTGTACTAGTGCCGACATTGTGCATGCTCTGTTGCCTGTGTCTACGTGCCTGTGGTTCTGTCAGTGTGATCATGTGATGCATCTGACCCCAGGAATGTGTCAGTAAAGTTTCCCCTTCCTGGGACAATGAATTCACGGTGTTCTTATTTCAATTTCCAGGAGTGTATCATCACCTGCAAAGAAAAACTTCATTATTCATATTAGCATATTCTTCATATAACTATTCATCACCATTCATTATCATCTGCAAAAAAGACACTTCATTATTCATATCACCATTTACTTCATACAACTATTCATAGTATAGAGTTTCTTATTTCTAGCATATTTCATCACTAAAACTAAGATGTGTAGTTATGTCTGACAGCCTGCATCAATCACCTCGTATTCTGCAAGAAAAATAATTAGTTAAGACTGCTATCATACGATGTGTATAGTATATTCTTGTTAACGCTTGTTAATTCAGATCCATTTACTCTTCGTGAGAAGGTATTGCATCTTCTTTCGTTCATTCCAAAGGTCAAATTCCCATTTCATAGTAATCCACAGTGGTTTGTTTAATTTATTTCTTTTACACATTATTGCTTTCTGAAAATGATGAATAGGGATTAATATCTTGCATTTAAATCATATACCCATTAAATAAAAACTTGTTTCTAGTGATATAATTAAGCGTACAGCATAGCATGACAGAAAACGTATCATGTCAAAAACAGAGACAGTTTTCAAGTGCAAAAAATGTACACAGAGTATCATAATGTAGTAGTAAAAAATGTAAAAGAGTCACGATGTTGAGATATTATAAGGCAAAATGTCAAAGTCAACCGGTGTTTGTTATATCTTAAAGATTTCGTAGTGCATACAAACAAAACAGGAAAACAATCATACATACACAAAAAATGGAAAAATGTGCACGGTCTGATGTGTAACGACAAGAAAAGCGACCTGCTAACCTTACCTTGCCGGGCACTTGCCAAGAAAAAATGTGATAATCATCAGTAAGTAGTCACATAAATATAATTGCATCATTGGTCATATAAAAATCAGGAAATGGCATTACAGTGTGATAAATGATAAAGTATGTTCATTCAATAAAGTTTTTAATATTGGAGACATGGTGATTGTCTTTGCTTTTTCTGGTTCTCAGAGTTTCGACGTGTACTACATTGGGGTGAGGAATGCTGCGAATTCGATATGGACCTGCGTATAGAACCTCAAATTTACTACATCTACTCCTTCCTCTCTTGGATAAATAATGTGTGCGTACTAATATCCTCTGTCCAATGTGAAAGTCACGGCGTGTACAAACCTGTTTTTGCCGTCTTCTCCGGCGGTCTGCGGCGCGTTTGATGGTGTTCAGCACAATGTCAATTATTTTATGGTGTCGTAGTCGACGAGATGTAGGAAAGGATACTAATTCTTTAATTTTGTTAGGTGGTTCAACATTTTTCAGTATAACAGTCGGAGATAGCATAGTAGAATCATTTGGTATTGAGTTAATTACATCCTGGAGTGACAGTATGTGTGTGTCCCAATCAATATGTTTTTATGGCAGTATATTCTACATAGTTTACCAATTTCTTTCATTAGTCGTTCACAAGGGTTCAAAGAAGCATGGTACCTGGATATATAGATCGGAGAAATGTTTCTAGCTCGTAACATATGTGTCCATATAGCAGATCGAAACTGTGGTCCATTGTCGTAAATTACTTTCAATACATGTCCTACATGAAATGGAAAATGTTTTACAGATGCTTTCGAAACAGATTTAGCAGTAGCTTTGCGTAACGGAGTGAAGGTAACAAATTTCGAAGTGAGTTCAACAGCGACAAAGATGTAGCAAAAACCTCTATTAGTTCTGGGAATCGGACCAAAAATGTCTACAGCGGCCATGTGTCTCAATTTAACAGGTACAATGGCATGTAATGGAGGAATATGTGAAGTCATATCTGACTTAACTCTCGGGCAGATTTTACATGACGCTAAAACTCGTCGAATACGTTTCTCCATGTTGGCAAAATAACAGTTCTGTCTCAGTATAAGAAAACATTTTCTGGCGCCGTAATGTGCGTAACTTAAAGGAGTATACCTAATTAATTTGTTAACAAGCTCGTCAGGAATACATAATAACAAATTGTTGCTGTCAGGGTGAGAGCGGCGAAACAGAATATTATTGCGTACAGTGTAATGGTTTCTAATGGTAATATTATTCCTATCTTGCCCAAAGTGTTTCATTTCTTTCCATACGTTGTCTTTACTCTGCTCTTGTGCTATGTCTCGTAATGACGACGAAATGAAATTTTCAAATGCAACTTGTTGAATATACATGACGCTGAAATTTGCTTTGCAGAAGTTGGTTGCGATGTCTTGCTGATTGTTGCTGAGAGAACGGGATAGTGCGTCTGCTACAATATTTTGTGTACCGGGAATGTGAACAATTGTAAAATTAAATTCCTGTAAATAAATTTTCCATCTGCTTAATCTGTCGTGTGTAAATTTAGCGGAAAGTAAAAACAGTATAACTCTATGATCTGTGTAAACGGTCGTATGTCTTCCATAAAGAAAATGCCGAAATCTCGTAAATGCCCATACAACACATGATGTTTCAAGTTCTGTAACAGAATAATTGCGTTCAGCAGGTGACAGAATGCGACTTGCAAAGGTGATGTTTTAAATTACTGTAGTACCATCTTCTTCAATTTTCTGAAAAATGTGTACCCCTAAAGCGGTGTTAGAACTGTCGGTGGCAATGGAAAAATTTCTAGTAAGATCTGGATGTGATAAAAGTGGTGCATTCAACAAAGCTTGTTTCAGATTGACAAATTCAGAATGTGCTTGGCTATCCCAGGACCAAATAGTGTTTTTACCTGTCAATTGACATAATCTAGGGGTGTCTAAAGCAGAGTAATGAATAAATTTACGAAAAAAGTTAATTAAACCCAATAAGTTGCGTAGTTGTTTCTTCGTCGTAGGAACAGTAATGTCACGTAAAGCTTGAAGTTTTTCCGGGTCAGGCGCAATGCCTTCTGCTGAAATTACATGTCCAAGAAATTTTATAGAAGTTTTGCCAAAGTGCGATTTACTGAGATTAACTGTGAGTCCTTGTGCACGAAAAGTTCATAACAGTTGTTCAAGAATCAAATTGTGTTCAGACCATTTAGCTTCTGCAATAAGAATGTCGTCTACATACGTTGTGATTCTGTCTTTAATGCAAAAGTGTGTATCGGATGTCGTCAAAACTAATAACATTTTCGTGAACAAAATTCTGCGTGTCAAAAGTATTGCTTGCGTTGCTGGAAGATGCAACCTGTACTGTATCTAGTCAAATTCTATCTGACGTGCTATTATTTGCGGGAGGATGCTGTGACATTTCGACTATTTGTACTGTTCTGTTTTTTCAACCTGACGTATTAGGTTCGGGATGATATCTGCTGTCTGGTTCATTCATGATAATCTGTTGTTGTGGATGATTCTGCTGCTGGTAAGACCGACTGTTATTAAACGTACGCCGAAAATTGTGCTCATTACTTTTACGTCTGTCATAATAATCATTGCTATACGGCGCGTTGCGATAGGAATTGAAATGATGTGTCTTCTGTACGTAGTGATTTCCTTATTGCTGAGCGTTACTATTTGGTGGAGCCGACGTTATACGTGTAGGCGGCGAAACATTAAAGCTTGGTTGACCTTGCAGACTGCATTGTTGGTTAGGCATACTAACCGGCTGGCTTTGATGCTGTTGCGGAGAAAAACCTGTATTGTTACCAAAATGTGTTTGCGACTGCTGAAAATTTTGTACATACTGATGATTAAAATTTTATCTGATATCAAAATTACGCTGGTAGTTCTGTAATGCCTAACGAAAATTGTCACTTTCGGTAAAATTTGTCATATCAGGTTTTCCTTACTCATTTCTAATATTAGATAGGTCGACAGTTGAAGAGCTGTTTTGATAGATATAAAGGATAGTAGAAGAGAAGGCAGCAGTGCAGAAAACTAAAGACGAAATAGCACTACTAAGGCTAGGGGCCCTGTGCACGCTACGGCACATATTCATCGAACTGTAATGAATCCCCTGAGGTCTCTTACGCGCTGCAAATAAATTTTAGTTTCTGCGTTGCAGGCAATGCCGGTGAAAATTCAAAAACAAATTGTAGTATCCATGCCAATTGTAGTTTCTGCATTACAGGCCAAGCTGGTGAAAGTACAAAAATAAATTGATGTATCCAGTTCAAAGCGTGAACCTGTGCTTTGTCGTTTTTAAATACCTTAGATTTTTTTACGGATGAAAATTGCTTATAATCAACATTATCGTCTCTGAATGTGTGAACTGGTTCACGATTACATGATAATCTGTTTGTCTTTGTCTCTTCGGATTCTAAGTCGCGTGGTCTCTGTAAATTACTTAAGTTATACATGCTGTGTGAGTGTAATAAATGTTCGGAATGTGGCGTATGCTGTGCCGTGTTAGAGGCTGAAACATTTTTCATCTCTGTCACTTCTTGCTGTAAAGTAGACAATTTTCTACGTAATGTATTATTGGATGAGCCTATCTCACTGATTGTCTGCTGTAAATTTTGGAATTCGGGTGTTTGATTAAACGAAATTGGTGAAGTATCGTCTGATTTGGTGTCATTATTACTTTCGATAACATCAATACGACTGGCCAATTCATCATATTTTCCAGTCAGTACTTTTACTTGATCATCGTTTTTATTATCACAAGCATTAATTTGGTTTTGTATTTTACGTGTGGTTTCGTTCAATTTTTTAACGTCTGCTTTGATTGCATCGGGATCCTGTATTAGTTCCAACTTTTCAAGTCTGTTGGTCATTGTCTGAAAGTCTAATGTGTGTGTGTCTGTTTTTGTTTTAAGATCGGAGATTTCATCATGCAATTCGGTGTTCAACTGTTTGATTTCGTCCGATACTGTAGCAGTATTGTTGTCTACGTATGTTTTTGCTTTCGTAAATAATTTACGCTTATCTTCCTCTCTCTGTGCAGTAATTGTTTCCATGACTTGTTGCTTTACTTTATTCTGTTCCTGTATAAATGTACGGTAACGCGTTTCACTGTTTTGTAGGTGGTGATTAAAACTTTCGTCAATTTGGCTGTTATGTTGGTCAAATTTCGCGTCTACTTTCGCATCCAGTGTACGTGAAAGTTCAGCTGACATTAATTTAAACTCGTCGCGTAACTGTGTTGCGTTTTCAGAGCATTGTTTAGCGACTGCACTAATTTCGTCTCTAAGTATTTTAGTTATGGCTGCATGTGTATTATTTAATTCTTGTGCCACACATCTAATTTCTTCACTTCTGTTCCTAGCACAAGCCTTAATTTCCTCACGTAATTGTCCTTTAGTATCATGACATTGCACGGTAACGGCTGTAATCTGTTCACTAAGTTGTTTGTTCGATTCATTAAGGTTGTCGCATTTTTCATTCAATTGTTTAAGATTTTCATTAAGTTGTTTGAAGTTGTTATCTTGCTTATTAAGTTGTTGTTTAAGATTTTCATTATTATCATTAAGTTGTTGTTTGAGATTTTCACCAAGTTTTTTGTTTGATTCATTAATTTGTTGTTTGAAATTGTCGTCTTGTTCTTTCTTCGACTGTTTAAGACTTTCATTAATTTGTTGTTTGGCATTTTCATTAATTTGTAGCATTAATGCTATAACGCGATCTATGCCAAAATTAGCTGCTGTATTCTCTGTGCTGTGTGATGATGTATCTGTATGTGTCACGTTTTGTATAACCATTTGGTCATTCTGTGATTCTTGAAAAGGTTTTGCCAATCGGATGTGCACTGTGGGTCACTACCTAGGAATCAAATAAATCTGACATATTTTGACTACATTGTTCATCTTCGTGAGAAAAATTTATCTGTTCACTATACAAATTTTGCACACCGGGTGTGTCAAACTGCAGCGTTCATTGTATCGGAACGTGCCGCGTCATCAGTTGTTAAATTTACTGTAGACATAATTGAATTTGTTTGTTCATCATTAGGATCAAAATCATTACTAGTGATCGGCATGTACTGATTATCTGTAATTAGACGATTATCACTATTACACTGTGTGTCGCAATTATTATCGGTCAAATTATTTGAGTCGGCTATTTCACTCATTGCACATCGCGATGTACTGTTAACAGATTTTCGCGGCATTTTTCACAAATCAAAATTAAGCACAGAAATGAAACAAACACAAAGCAAAAATGGAACAAACAAGTACAACAAAGAGCAATAAATTGCCAATGACCTGTGAAAGAATGAGTGACAAATTAGTAAATGCGTTGCGCCAGATGCAAACTACATTTAAGTAAATAAGAGCAGATATATGACTACTTCTCAGAGATTCACAAAGCAATACGATCCTGGCCGGTTGTCGCCAAGTGTAACCTCCCCACAAAAAGTAATAAAATAAATATTATTTGGTTAATGATTCTAATTTTAGTATAACCTCAGAACAAAATTGGTTCCCGTTTATAACTTCCCTACAGAAATTCATTCACATTTAACCTCCACACAAAATTTGTTTCCCATTTAATGTAAGCTCGAAACAGAAAAATTCCTAAACCTCGTAATAAAAAATAAATTCGGTAGCCTGGTAAATTTTGGACGACAGCAGTGCTGCGTCATGGCCCTGTAAGATCATTCTGAATAAAAAAGCAAAAATTCTTGCCTCAAGAAAGTCGCCAACTATCTGCTCTTACAATAACGTTTTTCCGGCACAGCTCTGTGCAATGCTGGCCGATAGATTTGTCATTTATGAAAGGAAGCAACTGATTTTTCTTTTGCAACAATCGGAATGATCATGGATTGGAGAAATTAGTAAATTCTTTAAATTGAAATGAATGCTTGTTGGAAATTACTTTATATGACAAAGATTATTATTAGGACCTTTTTAAAAGATTTACATGGGAGCTCACATAACATTACTAGATATGCACGAGGCTGCTTTTTACCTTATACAATAATACTCAGGCTCCGGCATCCCTGCACCGCGACCGGCCCAGCCAACACTATACCAGACCAGAGCAGATTCCAGACCAGACAAGCGCAGACTTGCGACAACTTACTGCTACAGCTACACAGTTCATAGTGAGTCAACACTGCTCTCTGGTCAGCGATTCTCTTATACCTTGCATATCGGAGGCAGCGCATGAGCAATAGATCGAAATTACATCTGCTCGGACCTCTTACAAGTAATCTCGGCTTGCTCGGACGTCACAAATTGGTATTTCGGATAGGAGAAAGTCTCCACAAAAACAGTCTTAGAGCTAGGACACTTTGAAAAAAGACGCAACCGGGTTGAGACTTTAACTCACATTCTAACTTGTAGAGGCAAAAGCCGAGTTTAGAATTGGAAAAAAGTGCTCTTTATATGAAGAACGTCACATACCATATTAATTATCAACCAGGCACTCCATCCAGAATGGAAACTATTCCCCGACGAAAACAGCAGAAGTCATACCTAGAGTCCAGAACAATATGTTTACGACATACTAAAGACGAAAACAGAAAGCATGCATGATTTTATCAACAACCTAGATGAAGAACGTCATAATAGTAAAAATCATACGAAGTATGAAAGATGGTACAAAGATTTCCTCGAAACTGAATTATCAATAGCACGAAAATGTTTTAACTGTAAATTTATCCATCGAAAAAACATCCAGACATTAAAAAATTTACGTTTTAACGTACGTAGGATAAATAATAATCGCGAATTAGTATGAGCAGAAGCAGTCGTCAGTTCCAATGCAAATACTTATATGCCGTCAAGAATTTAAGTTTTTTTCTTTTTGTTAACGAATCAGTTCCCATGAAAGTTTACACCACAAGGGCCCCTCATTCGCCAGGGAATTCCATACGCAGTAACCTATCGCTTTACCTGCTGCCCACCTGACCGATGTAGTTTACTTCTTGGTCGGTACAATCCACCAGTAACGGTGACTCACCTGTTGTCTACACATGTCTGACAGCTGCAACACGTCACCTCCTAGGGAACAATGCCCGCCTCTACGGGTAATGCCAGTCCCCACCATCTGTCAAACCTGCACATGTTGGTCGTTCTCGTATATGAATAAAATCTATCAGAAACATACAAAAATTAACTATAGTTTAATCAAAATAATTACTTTGTCTACTGCGTTTCCCTAAGATCAGAAACCTTGTTACATACACAGAAGAGCCAAAGAAACTGCTACATCTGCCTAACATCCTGTAGGGCCCCCGCGAACACGCAGAAGTGCCGCAACACGACGTGGCATGGACTCGACTAAGTAGCTGACACTACGAATCCTGCAGGACTGTCCATAAATCCGTAAGAGTACGAGGGGGGTGGAGATCTCTTCAGAACAGCACGTTGCAACGCATCTCAGATATGCTCAATAATATTCATGTATGGGTAGTTTGGTGGCCAGCGGAAGTGTTTAAACTCAGAAGAGTGTTCCTGAAGTCACTCTGCAGCATTTCTGGACGTGTGGGGTGTCGCATTGTCCTGCTGGAATTACCCAAACGCGTTGGAATGCATAATGGACATGAATGGATGCAGGTGATCAGGCATGATGCTTACGTACGTGTCATCTGTCAGAGTTGTATCTAGACGTACCAGGGGTCCCATATCACTCTAACTGCATACGCTCCACACGTTTACAGAGCCTCCACCAGCTTGAATAGTCCCCTGCTGACATGACATTTTCTCCATACCCATATGCGTCCCTCCGCTTAATACAATTTGAAACGAGACTCGTCCGAACAGGCAACATGTTTCCAGTCGTCAACAGCCCAATGTCGATGTTGACGGGCCCAGGCTAGGCGTAAAGCTTTGTGTCGTGCATTCATCAAGGGTACACGAATGAGCCTTCGACTCCGAAAGCCCGTATCGATGATGTTTCGTTGAATGGTTCGCACGCTGGCAGTTGTTGATGACCCAGCATTGAAATCTGCAGCAACCTGCGGAAGTGTTGCACTTCTGTCACGTTGAACGATTCTCTTCAGTCGTCGCTGGTCCTGTTCTTACAGGATCTTTTTCCGACCGCACCGATCTCAGAGATTTGATGTTTTACCAGATTCCTGATATTCACAATACACACGTGAAATGGTCGTGCGGCAAAATCCTCACTTCATCGCTACCTCGGAGATGCTGTCTCCCATAGTTCGTGCGCCGCCTATACCACCACGTTGAAATTCATTTACATCTTCACACCCTGCTATTGTAGCAGCAGTAACCGATCTAACAACTGTGACAGAGACTTGCTGTCTTATATAGGCGCTGCCGGCCGTAATGCCGTATTCTGTCTGGTCACATATATCTGTATTTGAATAGACATGTCTGTACCAGTTTGTTTGGTGTTTCAGTGTATTACTCAGTTTCTGGAAATATTATGTCTCTGTTGAACGAACAACAACTTTGGCAGATTCGGTCGCAACAGTGGACACAATGAGTTGTGTTACGTCTGTGCCAGCACATTATTGAAGATGTCAAACACTGTGTTATGCACTCTGTCGACTCCTGAGTCGACCCTAAACATCACAGTAAAAAGTAGCAAATACATGTTCTGTTGCAAATATGTTACTGAATAAACCTACTTACGAAAGCATCGAAATCAAAGTTTTTTAAGGAAGCATTGTTTGTGAAAGATGTAACTAATTCAGCTCATAAATTCCTTTGGTTAGTAATTTTATTTTTTGCAACACACAGGATCTGTTCGAGAAGCGGCAATCAGAGTTCATGTGGCTGTTGGTACTGAATGAAAGGAAGCCAGATTTGGTGTTGCACGATCTGCACATTGAGTTCAATTCGAATTTCTACGTGGTGGTGCCATCCGTTCGAGGTAGACTCAACATACTGGAAGCTTACAGGGTAGGCAAGGGATATCCTCTGGTTACGAAGAAATACTGCACACGGCATGCCAGCAAACAGCTTATCTGTGGAAACGAAACCGTCAGTATGCGCCGAAAAGACCTGATGGGATACAACATGAAGGTGGGGACAGTTGTGGTAAGTCATCTTTCAGTCTACTAAAATAAAACAAAAACGTTGAAACTTCTAAAATTGAAAAATCGTTGAATTATGTCTGGCGCTTACTGCTGCTACAACGTGTCAACTAGAAGTAGGCACCTCTATTGGGGCTGCTGGAAGCTAAAGGGTAGAGCAGTGTAGAATGAACAGCCATCTCCGAAATCATAAGTGACGAACGGAGCTAAAATAAGCTTTAATTTTATGTGCAGTCGAAATGAAATTGTCTTTTATAGTTACATGTTCAGTAATGATGTTTGTTGCCATAAATGATATTCAGGGTGTAGCAACGACTGCACGTGGTTGTGGACGAGTTAAGGTTTTCATGGTGCGGCTCTGCAATAAAATTTCTTCGGATTTCTTGCTGCGCCTATGCGTAGTGATTCCATGACTTTTCAGAAGGCATATATACAGCCCCCTTCGTCTGCTCGTGCACTTCCAGAGGGTCAAAGTCCGTCTCCTTCATACAGTCGTCTGTGGTGGCAGTTGACATTTAAAATCCTGCAACGCCGGCTCTACAACGCTATTTAACTAGCACTCCATCACCTTTAGAGGCGAACTTCCACGTGGTGGAATTTGAGGAAATCAAACTAACGCTCTTCGCAGTATTTGAATAAATGCGTAGACGATACGTTCGTCGTGTGGCAACATGTGAGGAACTCCATCGACAAATTCCTGGACCCATTAAATAATATTTTTAAATACATGAAGCCCGCCATATCTGTCGAGAAGAATAGCTGCCTATCATTTATGAACTTCTACGTGAAGAGGAAACCTCATGGTGCTCTGGGACGAGGGTATACAGAAAACACTCTCACACAGACCTGTATCTGCCCCCGTGTAGCTGCCATCATCGAGGATAGGCATTTTCATCTCGCTGGTGGTACGTATAAGGCGCTCGACAGAGTAGCCATCAGCGCCTGTATTCAACTGATAGAAGACGAATGTGGTTTTGTTTTGTGAAAAGTATGCAATAGATTGTAAAATATAATCCTCAGCCACCATCGGACACTGTCTACCACTCACACTCACACTTTCGTTTCTGATTAAAATAGACAGACTATAATTACACACCTAACACAGTGCAACGGGAAACTGTGTCTGGTTGATGAATTGGAAAATAAAAGTTGAGGTAACCACCCTGGAAACACGTTAAAACTTCAAACTAGAATGCTGTTAAGAGAACCAGACATCACACAGGAACCTAAAACACGGACACCATTCGATTTATCATCTCCTAAAATAGAGGGCACGTCAGCTGCTAAGTTGGTTGCAGCCACCATGATTTGGTATAAAGAGGTTCAAGAACGGTATTAAAAATTCAAGGTGAAAAGATATCAATGATAAGATTCGCTGATGATATTGCTACTTTTGGTGAAAGTGAAGAAGAATTACAGGAGCTCTGAATGGAATGAACAGTCTAATGAGGGCGGAATATGGATTTAGAGTAAATCAAAGAAAGACGAAAGTAACTAGAGGTTGCAGAAATGAGAACAGCGAGAAGCTTAACGGTAGAATTCGGGATCAGAAAGTAGACGAAGTTGAGGAATTCAGCTACCTGGGCAGCAAAATAAACCATGATGGACGGAACAAGAAGGAAAGAGAAAGCAGACTAGTACTGGCAAAAAGGACAATCTTGGACGTTAAAAGTTTACTAGTATCAAACATAGGCCTTAATTTGAGGAATAAATTTCTGAGAATGAAAATTTGGAGCACAGCGTTGCATGGCAACTAGTGATTGACTGTGAGAAAAGCGGAACAGAAGAGAATCAAAGCATAGTAAATGTAGTGCTACAGAATAATGTTGAATATTAGTAGGACTGATAAGGTAAGGAATGAGGACGTACTCCGGAGAAAAGGCGAGGAAAGGAATGTGTGGAAAACACTGACAAGAAGACGGGACAGGATGACAGGAAATTTATTAATACACTAAGGAGTAGCAGCCATGGTACTAGAGGGAGCTTTGTAGCGTAAAAATTACAGAGAAAAATTGGAATATATTCAGCTGATAAGAATTTATGTAGGTAACTGGCTACAGCCTGAGATATTTATAGAAAAGCACAACACCACATGGTGCCAATACTGAAATTAATTATGTCAACTAGTACGTGACTGTAGGCTTTCCCGGCGTAAACTGTTGATCTGACCTTTTCACCCTGTATTGATACAGTCGAATATTCACTTATTTTGTCGATGGAATACGTGTAATTGAGGAATCAGTCCATGAGCACCATGGGCTTTCCTCCACAGGTTTCAGATGTTATTTGCCACTGATGCTGTGTCATTTCCTGCGTTGTAGTTCATTACTGTTTATTATTTTCAAGTACTGGCTGCTTGTGGCGATACTGTACTCCTTGTGCTTTTATAAATGAATTAATAATACTGAATCATTGTTTTACATTTAGTTAATAATATGAGCACCTTATTTGTACTAGACAACCTATCACAACAATTTAATTGTTGCAGCCATTACCCTAATAATTCATTGTATGTCAATTAGGGATTTAGCAGTATTTCCTCATTCGCGGTGGTTCTGTAACTACTAGGTTCACGAGGACTGTCCATAGCATATAATGCGCCAAACACCTTCAGCTCGAAGAAACGCATCACTTGATAAACTAGCCTCAACTTATAACAGACTTTAACGTTCTAGGAGAATGAAGAGTTGGTTACGTTGTTTGTATAGTTTTCTTGTATTTTTGTGTTAAAATGTTGTAGACAGGAGACACCTAATGTTCGAGGAAAGCTGCGTTCTGTCAATTCAGCGAGTTTCCAACGCCCAGCCGGCTGCTGAACCGCGGCGTGCTTCAAAGATAAGAAGTACGATGCAACTGGCCACTACAAACGTTGGCCGGCGGCTGCTAAGAAGAAAAAAATGTTCAAATGTGTCTGAATTCCTAAGGACAACTCACACACCCATGCCCGAGGGAGGACTTGAACCAACGGCGGCAGGGGCTGCACGATTAGTGACAAAATGGTTCAAATGGCTGTCAGCACTATGGGACGTAACATCTGAGGTCATCAATCCCCTAGAACTTAGAACTACTTAAACCTAACTAACCTAAGGAGGTCACGCGGTTCCGGACTGAAGTGCCTAGAACCGCTCGGTCACAACGGCCGGCGATTAGTGACATGGCGCCTCCAACCTCGCGGCCACTCCGCGCGGCCTGCTAATAAGAAACACTTATTGTTAAAGAGAGAGTTATCGTGGTATGTTTGTTCGCAGAGATTGGTTCTTGGCTTGTCGTTTTAGAACTTCAGTTGAGTATCCGAGTATTGTTCGAGTAGTGAGTCTCGAGAGAGATGAGTTCAAGAGTGTCATAATATCGGTTCACACGTAGGATACGTGAATTAGTCTGCAAGGAGAAGTCAACTGTGTTCAGAAGAGTCCTAAGTCGCTCAGAAAGATTATCGGCTTGTTTCGAAACTGATTATTTTGCCGATTATGGTAGAGTGTAGACTCGCCACGTATAGGAAATGTCCGATTTATTTAAGTGTGTGATTAGTTCCTCCTACTTGTGATTAATGGTGCGTTGTGCTGCTTAATAGTCATGCGTTTGTAGGCGAACCATGTTTCAGTATTTTTGGCGGATCTACCGTTGGATGATGTAAGTGAAGAGACGTGTTCACGCGAAGTCGTTTAGTTATTTTGTGGTTTTGAGGATTAAAGTACCCACTAAAGGATAGCAGCACTGCATTGCATTATTATTGTTATGTAAATGTACGTAAGCACTGTGGGATAGTGACTTAGCGATATTTGGTTAGGATTTATTGTGTGACTTCGGCATGAACGTCGTAATATCGTAAATTCCGTGAAATCTCATTGGATACACTGAATGTGTAGTCTATATTAGAGAGAACGGTCGTCCTACGAAACAGTTATTTATTGAGAAACAATCGGACGTTTATTTCGGACTTGATAGCTGTTCCCCTTGTCCCTAAATGACAAATCAAGAACCATTTGCTAGCTCCGTCTACGTTTGTCTTAATGTTTTTAGTTTCGACAGACATAATCTTGTGACTATGCGTTTTTATTCTGTTTTAATTTTATTCTGTTACATGGCCAACGTTTGACCCTCAAAATAATTTAATTTTTCTAAGTACCACGATTTTATTTATTTTGAAATCATTAGATTGATGATGTATTTCAATGTGTAAAATATTCCCGTATGGGTTAATTTATAGGTTCTGAAGAAGATACCATTATTGGCACCGAAACCTAGGTAAACTACTAAAATTTTACCTTGCAACTGAAGGCTGAGTTTCTTAATTTCTGAACAATGCACGGTTGCTGAAGAGCTACACCATGTTAAAGATTTGTACATTTACTGGAGAACACTCTAAGTCTGTATGAAAGAGATCATCGAATGCTGTGTTTCGAGTTTTAAGTATTAGTGGGTCGCGGAGGTCAACGCCTGACTTGGTTAACCTTTGTTTGATTATTTAAAGCTCATATAGGTTGCTGTTACTGGTAAAGTAAATACAGAATTCCTACTGCCTGTAGACTCTCACATTTAGTATTTTTCTGGTGATTGATATTAGCTTTGGTGGTAGTTTATCTTTCTAACCGAGTGAACCTTGGTAGTCAGATGCGTTGTTGTAATTAATTCCCAGATAGCTACCGCTGACCCCATTATACCGCTAAAAGTGTTATTGTGTCCATCCTTTTGTACATACTGATGTCATAGCGAGCTGTAACGTAATTTATAGCGTGAGAAGCTGAATATCATATCTGACGTGGCTTCGTTGTGTTAGAACAGACGACTATTTCAAATCACACAATTACGTAGTTGAGTGTAGGAAAGGTCTTGTCAGTGCAACTTGTTGTAGTATTACGAAAATGAGCTACATTATCTGACGTTCCTTTTCATCTACGTATTGCGGTACCGTTAGAGCCCGTTCATACAGTGTATCTCCTACGAGTTAGTGGTACCTAAAGGATGGAGCATTACGAACACTAGTTCCAGAGTGTCAGGAAG
Source organism: Schistocerca piceifrons (assembly GCF_021461385.2). Classification (NCBI taxonomy): domain Eukaryota; kingdom Metazoa; phylum Arthropoda; class Insecta; order Orthoptera; family Acrididae; genus Schistocerca; species Schistocerca piceifrons. The sequence goes on from NC_060139.1 coordinate 847,021,195, forward strand.
TAGTACGAACTTTGCTTCATCAGCTAAGCATGTTAATCGTATAGTAAATGTAGAGCGACAGTTGTCAACTGTTCTCACGACTGAATGTAACGTATTGTCATTTTGTAGGTGCTGTTTCCACGGCTCATAAATCGTGACATATGTCATGGAATATGGTCTGCGAAAGTAAGTGTATATGGGTAAAGACAGGATATAAGTGTAATTTTTCTTCCCTGCCGTCGTAGACCAAGTAACCAATTGCCTAAGTTTCAAGAAAGAATGCTCACCAGGTTTCGAGGAAAGTAGAGCAAAATTGCGTATCAGTTTCTGAAACAAAGAATGTTAACTGTTTACTTGCTTCAGTACTGACACAGTATTGTAAACAGAATTATGACATGACTGGCTAGAATCTTCATGGAAAATGCAGAGATCCCCATTCCACTGGCCTCAGCATTCAAGGTCAGCGACGATGATGCGTGGAGACCAACCTAATCCCTTTTTTGGGAAGGACGCCAACCAAAAGACTCAGGTAACAGCCAGACTCTTGTCCACCACGACACTTCAGGCAAGTCTGATTCCGTTGCAGACGGGGGTTGTTTAAACTCATACTAACGACGGTACAGCGACGAGATTAACTTGGACTGGTTCACAGTATACAAGCTGGAACGTAATTTAAAGGTAAATGTGAGTTACGATCTATACTTACTAGGAGAAAAGAACGCCACCTATTCCTGGTGGGAACATTTGATGATTAACACTCTGCAGCGACCGTTGGAAGAAGATGAGGCATTGACTGGAACACAGATGACTGGAACGCCACAATTAAGAATTCAAAGTTCTTCCTCGTTCGTACATTCTGTTTATTTTAACCAAACTGAAAATTACTGTGTTCGTCTTGTTCACTGTACACACACCCATCACAGAAACTGTAACCCTTCTACACACTTTAACTTTTTTCCTATGGCGTTTGCCAGTTGCAACACGCCAGAGCTTTGGTGTACAAAAGGTAAGAGAACTACCTTAATTGTTAGTAGCAAATGAAACAAAGGTTATAGATAATTTTATACAGTGGTCTATATTCAGATTGTATAGCTGTCCTGAAAATGATCACATATTGTGTCTGTCAACAGTATCGATCAGATACTGTTTTTCTGTGGTTGATCTCCAGACTTCTTATTTTGCACTTGTATGAAAATAATAAGTTGCAGACGTTGTCCATTGTGCACAATCTTTTCACAAGGACACTCTGTGATCAGTAGCGATGTGTTGTACAAGCTCTTTGTGTTCATGTCTCGTTACGATATGGCAGTGGTAGAGTATGGACCTCTGGCGAGTTTCAGTCGCACTAAGCCTATCAATACAGCGAGCAGTATTGGACCATGGTAGCGAGGGTCTTTAACACATGCTGTGTTCCAGGGTCGCTGAGGCGAGAGGTCTTGCATTTCGGAGAGGGAACCTGCAGTTACAGTTTTTGAGAGTCTGCTTCGGCTATCTGCCACGACTGTTAATAGGCGACGTTATCACTCGTTTCACTCGTGTGATATTCGTGTTCTCACAGTTGCTTTACGAACTTTTCTCGCGCCGAATTTGTGATAAACTGCGAACGTGTTCTCTTAGTTAAACGTGAGAGGTTACGGAGCCTCGCTGTTTTTCGTAAGTTAGAAATTGGTTACAGAAGCAGGTCATAGTCAGTCAGTCCTAAGTTTATACATTCAATTTTGTCACTCTCTCCCGCATTTTAGGTTATGCAGTATTTTACTGAAAGTCGTGTGGAGAAAATCTATGTTTTCGTGACAGCTAGAATTTCGACTCATGTTTCGCTTGTAACTCCCACGCGGAAGATGCCCAGTGTTTCATTATTCTGTCCTCAATGTAAAATACCAGTTCAAATTTGCTGCTACTCATTTCCACATTCCTCAGTTATTTATTGAATTATCGTACGTAGTTGTGATCCATGATTTGTGTCACATCATCTTATGCACACCTGTTATGAGGAGCCCTTTTGTAAAGGAAATGATTGCCCATGATGTAAGCTATGAAACAGTTCAATTTATATATATTTCTCCCACATCAACAGGGAAAAACACCCTCACTCTTGCATGTACGATTTTCAGGTCGTGAAGGTTAGATTTTTGGTCGTTGGTTCCAGTATTACTGTATTCCTGTTGCAAATTTTCTACAGTTATATGTGCTCATGTCTCCACAAAATAACTTGTACGAAGTACGATGTTAATGCTATCAGCAGTTCCCAGTAAAACTCACCCATGAAATAGTTCAGTGGTTAGCACAGAGAACTTGCATTCGGGAGGACGACGGTTCAAATCAGTGTCAGGTCTTCCTGAATTAGATTTACCACGATTTCCACAGATGGTTTAAGACAATTACCGTGATGGTTCCTTTTGAAAGGGCACGCCCTATTTCCTTCTCCATCCTTCCGTAATCCAAGTTTATATTCCGCTCCTAATGATATCATCTTCGACGAAACGTTGATCACTAATTTCCCTCTTTCAGTAGTACTTGCAGAGAGTTTCTTTCGAATCTCACAATTGTTCAGTTGCTTTGGTGGAGCCTTAACAATAGTTAACTATTTACAATTTGCGTTTACTGTCCAGGCGAACCGTTCCATTGAATAGCGTCTGGCTAAAGGTTGACCCTTCTGTACTCTGCAGCCTTTATAGGATTTCACGAGCGATTGTTTGATGTTCAATAATACAAACTACGCCTGCCACTTTCTAGCTGGCTGTTTCTTGTGAGTTTTTCCTACTATAAATATTTCTTTTTCTTATTTTCGAAGTCAGATTGAGTTACAAAACTGATAATTGGGACATGAATACATCTATAACAAGGCAATATATCAGAGTTTCGTGTAACTATATATTTTAATAGACTAGTTCGTAACACAGTAGGCCACCTGCAACATCAGGTAGATTTCTATGGTGAAAGTGTCGGGCCTCATAATTTTTGATTGGCTCTTCGACACACGTGGCCGATATCTTTATAGACATTTAATCCAACTTAAAATTTTTTGAAACTGGCAATGGCTATAAAATACTATTAAAATACAACAAAAACAATTTAGACTGCTTAAAATATTGTATTTAACAGTCTAGGGATGATAAAAAATTAATCGAAACCAGTCACCGTTATTAAAATAAAATATTTTATGAGATGTTTAATCCGATGTTCGGTGGTTTCAGGAATGGCCTTACGTGACTTTCTCCAACAAGACACACTGTAGGGGACATCTCTGTGAAGTGTGGAAAGTTCTCTCGCAGCGGCTTAACGTCACGTGAGTATGTTTTTGCTTAGGACGTACACGGAGTGTTTATGGAAGAACGAGCAATATTTCATAAGCTGAAGAAGTGGCCTTTCAGAGCAAAAGAAGCTGTGCTAGACATGTCTTCTGCATCCATGAAATTGCGAGGTGAATCCTTCTAAATACTATATTTAAAAAATTTGATTTACCTACTGTGTTCTAAGATTACAAAAATAAAATGATGTAGAAAGAGTTTTCTAGGAAGCCACAAAATTTTTAAAAAGTCCTACATGAACTTCAATACACTCTTATACTCAGGAGAGAAAGTTCAAATATGTTCAAAACGTGTGCGAAATCTTATGGAACTTCACTGCTAAGGTCATCAGTCCCTAAGCATACACACTACTTAACCTAAATTATCCTAAGAACAAACACACACACCCATGCGCGAGGGAGGACCCGAACCTCTGCCGGGACCAGCCGCACAGTCCATGACTGCAGTGCCTTAGATCGCTCGGCTAGTGCCACGCGGCGCGAGAAAGTGTTATACCGCTGTATTATGGTTTATATATGATGCTTTATGAGAACAGCAATGTTGATGACATTTATAATGTGCCTATGACGATACCTAGCAGTTTATCTCACGTAGTGCACCACAGGTGTGGTAGAATATGAAGGGATAACGCAAGCTGAAAATTCATTCACATATCCTACTATATGTCTTCTAATTGTTCAACTATGATATTGTTTTAAAAATACGCAAGCAAATGTATCCTACCATTCATTGTTCCAAAATAAGAGGACTTATCAATAAATTACCCATTATGCTCCTAGACACTTTGATAGACCCACAAACTTCTGAAACTTCTGAATTCTTTTCACCTGTGCCTTGTGACTTGTCCTAGAATAATCGGTGGTTCCTATGTCTGTTCTTGACTGCGCCCTGTGTAAGTGTAACTCCAACACTAAACACTGTTTTGGAAAGCATGTCTCGATTGGTATAAAACCAGTGACAAAACTGAAATCACGAACTACTATCTCGAATGTGAAGATGTTGCACACACACCTTGGTGACGTGGGCGCAAGGTTTCAGCATGCTGTGCTCGATTTACAAGTGTTCGTGGAATATCATAACGTGCAGGAAGTTGTCGAATGCTGCTGTTTCCTGAATATTTTTGAGTAGCGAGTAAAGACATGTTGTCAGTTGCTGTACAAGAAATCTATTTACACAAACAAGTTTTGAGAATTTAGAATCTCGTCATCAGTGCAGTACATAAAACGAAATTACGAACACAATAAGTCAAATAAAACTGTTTTCTCACAATTTAAAGCAACGAACATCAAAGTTTTCCATTAGGCGTCCTTTTGTTTTTGAGGTACCATCAGCGCTGTTGAATGATTTTAAGAGTAATTCAGAATACCGGCTTGATTTTAGATGTATTTGTTTTGCTTACGCTACTAGTTTAGGTATTTAACGATACCATTATCAGATGGCAGAAGCTCACCACAGGTAGCGTTTGTATTCGCGCCACAGTTCAACAATTATCGGTCATCGTGTGTACTGAGGTGCTTACAGAATATACATGCGACTCTAGTCACCATTTAATTTCATCTTAGTTTGTGATGTTCCATTCTTATTTTACTTTAGTGGACTTGTGAAACGGCGAAGTATCCAAAGCAGTATATACGAAATTGAACGTTCACGAGCAAACCTGAGGAAGATTATTTACTAGCCAAAGTATTCCAGCGGTGGTGGAAAATATAGAGATATGAACATTTAATACTAATAAATGAATAGATATGCGTTCGCTCATTGGTTTAGGCACTTGCTCTCTCTATAAGACCCGCCTTCCAACTTTATTACCTCTCCCTTTCCTTCCAACTTTTTTCCTCCTCCCTCTGCCTCTTTCTCTCACGAACATGCAACCGTTAAGAAGAGAGTGTAATATCGGCGGCATATTTTTGACGCCGGTTCAAAGCTGTAAATTATAAATTGTGATGTGACATAAACGATGACGTGACTCATCATCAGTGAAGAAAGTTTCAGAATCGAGAAACTTAACATTAAAATTCAGTACTACGAACTAGACGAAGTGAATTAATTCTGTTCTGCTATCTTGGAAGCAAAATTATGCATGATAGACGAAGCGAGAAGGATATAAGAAGCAGACTTCCACAGGCTAAAATAAGTCTACTTGTATTAAACATCGGTGCTAATTTGAGGAAAACATTTCTAAGAATGTACATTTGGAGCACAGTATTGTGTGGAAGTAATTCACGGATGGGGGCAAAACCGAAAAAGAACAGAGTCGAATCATTTGAGATGTGGTGCTATAAAAGGATTTTGAAAATTAGACGTACTTATAATAAATGACGAGGTTGCACACAGGATCAGCGAGGAGAGGAACATCTGAAAAACATCGGCAATAAGAAGAGGTAGGGTGAGAGTACATTTGTTGGGACATCAAAGAATAACTTCTAAGCCACTAGAAGGAGCTATGGGGAAAAAAGTACAGAAAGAGATAGAGGTTGGGATATATCTCACAAGCAATTGAAGACGCTCGTTTAAGTACCACATTGAGATGAAGATGTTGGTACAGGAGAGGAAGTTATGGCGAGTTTCAGGAAACATTTCCGTATGTTGGTCTAGATTTTATTAGCAGTAAAACGAAACGAAGTGTTAGTCTGCATGATATTGCTGGCCAATGTAGCAAGGGGGGTGAAACACACGAGTGGAGGTTTATAGTGAGCCATGCCGAGTGCTAGGGTAGCAGTAGTCGTCAGCACACATTGTCTGGAATTCTCAAGCAGTTAAGAGCCCGCTCTGTCTGCCTGCTCGCAAGCAAGCAACACCAGCATGACGAGACAATGGCAGTGCCGGTATAAGAATACTTAGAATATTCACGAAAAGTCAATATTGTTAGAAAAACAGTATTGTGAGAAACAGTGATAAGTAGGAAAGCTGTTGAAAATACGCAACCTGTTATTGATGTTAAGGTGGTAGGAAGGGAAGAAGTATCATTTCTGGAGTAACGGAATCCTTCAGTCAGCAAATTAGGTGCAATGGGATGATAGAACTAGGAGTAACTGAAGACAGATTGGAACAGCAACAGGAGCTAGAAGCAAGCCCATTAAAAGGGAAATTTTATTGCACATCTGCACTGCGGAAAACATAGTTGTTAACACTGATGATGCTGATAATGATGATGTCAGAAAGAGAATAAGATTCCATAAGGAATTGACTTATAAAAAATGACGGCTCATTTAAGGATAAAAGAATATGACAAATTATTTGGTTGTGGTCGGATGTGGTTACAAATATTTTCTGGTTTTTGTCATAACGTATAAATACCGAAGAGCCAAAGAAACTGGCACAGCTGCCTAACATCGTGTACGGCCCCAGCGAGCAAGCAGAAGCGCCGCAGTGCCACGTGGCACGGACTCGACTAATGTCTGAAGTAGAGCTAGAAGGAACTGACACCATGAATCCTGAGGGCTGTCCATAATTCCGTAAGAGTACGGGAGGCTGGAAATCTCTTCTGAACAGCATGTTGCAAGGCATCCCAGATATGCTCAATAATGTTCATGTCTGGGGAGTTTGATGGCCCGCGGAAGTGTTTAGACTCAGAAGAGTGTTCCTGGAGCCACTCTGCAGCAATTCTGGACGTGGGGTGTCGCATTGTCCTGCTGGAATTACCCAGTCTGTCGGAATGCACAATGGACATGAATGGGTGCAGGTGATCAGACAGGATGCTTACGTACGTGTCACCTGTCCGAGTCGTATCTAGACTTATCAGGGACCCTATATCACTCCAACTGCACGTGAACCACACCATTACAAAGCCTCCATCAGCTTGAACAGTCCCCTGCTGAGATGTAGGGTCCACGGATTCATGAGGTAATCTCCATACTCGTACGCGGCCCTCCGCTCGAAACAATCTGAAACGAGACTCGTCTAACCAGGCAACATGTTTCCAGTGATCAATAGTCCAATGTCGGTGTTGTTGGGCCCAGGTGAGGCGCAAATCTTTGTGTCGTTTAGTCATCAAGGGTACACGAGTGGGCCTTCTGCTCCGGAAGCCTATAGCGATGACGTTTCGTTGAATGGTTCGCACGCTGACACTTGTTGATGATCCAGCTTTGAAAACTGCAGCAGTTTGCGGAAGGGTTGCACTTCCGTTACGTTGAACGATTGTCGTCAGTCGTCGTTGGTCCCGTTCTTGCAGGATCTTTTTCCGGTTGCAGCAATGTCGGAGGTTTGATGTTATACCGGATTCCTGATTTTCACGGTACACTCATGAAATGGTCGTACGGGAAAATCCCCTCTTAATCGCTACCTCGGAGATGCTATATCCCATCGCTCGTTCGCCGACTATAACACCACGTTCAAACTCATTTAAATCTTGGTAAGCTGCCATTATAGCAGCAGTAACCGATCTAACAACTGCGCCGTACCCTTGACGTCTTATATAGATGTTGACCGCAGCCCAGTATTCTGCCTGTTTACGTATCTCTGTATTTGAAGATGCATGCTTGTACCAGTTTCTTTGGCGCATCAGTGTATGTGAGTTTATTGTTGCCATAATTAACCTCAATTGATGGCAATGCACAGCAGACATGTGATAATCCAGGGAAGGGTTCATATAGTCAGTGGTAGTGATAGGCCTGCAGTTATCTGAGCAGTCACTTAATTAGGAATTCTGTTGTTTTTTACTAGTTGATTCGGCTGGTGATAGACGCACAACACTGTTGGCTGTGCACACATATGAAAGCGAAACATCTGTAGTTGGACGGATGCAAGAAACTGATCATCTCCATCTGAAGGAACCATCATCATCCGTGCATCTTGATGAAATTACCGTTCGTTTAATGAAAATGAAGTTTATGTTAGAGACAAATGCGGGGTCATTGGAAGTCCATAAATAAACTACTAATTATAGTAAGAAAAAATGGAATGATTTAATTAGATGCAATTGTTTCTATGAATTTATTGGTGTTTAAGCCATATGTTAAAAACATATTCATGCAAGTATAAGGGTAGCCTAATGGTAACGAATCAAATGGAAAAAATAAGTAAACTGTTTACTGTTTCAGAAGTAATCACCATAACTATAAATAATCTTATCCCACTGTGAGCCAAGATGTCAATGGTCAATGTCTCCATGGAAAAAAGTTTGCAGTTGCCTATGGAATCATGACTATACCCAGTCGCGTACCTCTTCATCTGAAGGAAAGCGACAACCAGCGGTGTCTTTCTTCAGGGCTCCAAAAATATGGAAATCGCATGTTGAAAGATCGGCGCGGAGTCTTGAGAAGTATGATGCCACAGTGGTATACATAAGCGGACGCAAACACAAGAATGCCGACAGCCTTCCAAGGAATCACAGCACAGCAGCGTAGGTGAAATCTCAATGATCGCTGCATTAAATGACATTGCTACTGAAGAGAGAGACTACCCAGCACTGCTGAAAACCATGAAAACCTTGAAGAACTAGAAGAATTCCAACTAATAAATGGTGCATTGTATATCAGAAACTATGATCCAGTGGAGCGGAAATCGTTCTTAATATCAGGTCGTCAGCAGCCAGCCACCTATGTCGAAGCATTTCCTCAATGCTCCAACCAACATCTGGTCACTTTTGATACGTGCAGACTCCGAATCAGATGCAGCTATCACTGGCCAGGTCTCTAACGAGCCGTTAGACTCCATGTGAGCCACTGTAAGAAAAGTAAACAATCGTGGCACGTGCCACAATTACGGTTTTGGTACCAATCCCGCCTGTAGTAGCATAATTCCAGCGAACTGTAGTCGACCTTTTGAGGAGGTTGCGAAGTGGACAAATGGGAATCTGCACTGACTATTTCACCCGCTATGCTGTCACCAAAGGTGTTCCAGCTGCCGAACAACCGGAATTTGCAATTTGAAGCACAGAGCACCCTGTGTGATGATCTTAGATCATGAAAATATTTTCCAGTTGAGACTGTTATCAGAGATAATTTGATGTTGCTACATCACTAACATCATGAACACCTAACATCCACAGTCGAATGCCCTCACAGAATGCTTTAATAAGACGTTGGCAAACACTCTCTCGATGTACGTCAGTGTCGGAGCGAGAGTTTGGGATAGAACAGTACTTTCTGTGACATTTTCAGACAGGCTTCACGCCGGTCTTCTGCTCCACAGTCACGAGGACGAAGCAGCCATGCATACACTGTTCCTGTTTCAGCCAGATGTTACGCAGAATGACTACGTGAAGCACATCATATCGGGACCGAAAAAGAATGGTAACTGTCTCGATTGCGGACCCTGGACGCTCAGGAGAGTGGTCAAAAGCGCTATAACACCAAAAACCGACTAATGAGATGCAGTCCAGGGGATGTGGTACTGATTTTTATGCTTGTGGGGAAAGAGGGGCTTTCGGAAAAGTTACTAAACCGCTAGTTTTGGTCGTCGATTACGAAGCTTGCGGGGAGCGGCTCATCATAGTAATACCACGTTCAGAACGTAAGGACCTCTTCATCGCTGCCATAAGGAGGAACATTGAAGAGGTCTATATCCAGGATGCTGTAATCGGCTCCGCTGAGAACTGAAACTGTTTTTCTGGGAGTGGGAGTAATGACGCGAGCCGTGATGTAAGGAGCGTGACGTAGTACTTAGCGTCACCGGATGTCGTACTGCGGGTCGCTATTTCATACTGCACAACCTGCAATTTTGTGTTATGTGATATTTATCATTTCTGGAAAGTTCTTGAATGTCTTGTGTGTGTAATCTTTGTATATTCTGGAACTGTATAAATACCAGCATTCTGAAAAATTCGATGTTTGTACAAATAGTTGCACTCTCTGTCTAGGGAGTCAGTTCTGTTCTGCCTGTGCTTTAGTGTCGGTAATAAAAGTACTTTCAGTTCTAAATGTTATACTTCATTAAAGATTCTGCCTTTGGATTTGGACTTGATTGGGGTTTTGACCGTGGCACTTGTTGTTTTTTGATGATGTGGTCTTCAGTCCAGAGACTGGTTTGATGCAGCTCTCAATGCTACTCTATCCTGTGCAAGCTGCTTCATCTCCAAGTAACTACTGCACCCTACATCCATCTGAATCTGTTTAGTGTATTCATCTCTTGGTCTCCCTCTACGATTTTTACCCTCCACGCTGCCCTCCAATGCTAAATTTATGATCCCTTGATGCCTCAGAACATGTCCTACCAACTGATCCCTTCTATTCAAGTTGTGCCACTAATTCCTCTTCTCCCCAATTCTATTCAATACCTCTTCATTAGTTACGTGATCTACCAATCCAATCTTAAGAAATATTCCTTAGCACCACATTTCGAAATCTTCTATTCTCTTCTCGTCTAAACTATTTATCGTCTATGTTTCACTTCCATACATGGCTACACTCCATACAAGTACTTTCAGAAAAGACGTCATAACACTTAAATCTATACTCGATGTTAGCAAATTTCTCATTTTGAGAAACGCTTTCCTTGCCATTGCCAGTCTACATTTTATATCCTCTCTACTTCGACCATCATCAGTTATCTTGCTCCCCAAATAGTAAGATTCATCTATTACTTTAAGTGTCTCATTTCCTAATCTAATTCCCTCAGTATAACCTGATTTAATTTGACTACATTCCAATATCCTCGTTTTGCTTTTGTTGATGTTTATCTTATATCCTCCTTTCAAGACACTGTCCATTCCGTTCAAATGCTCTTCCAGGTTCTTGGCTGTTTCTGACAGAATTACAATGTCGTCGCCAAAACTCAAGTTTTTATTTCTTCTCCATGGATTTTAATTCCTACTCCATATTTTTCTTTTTTTTCCTTTACTGCTTGCTCAATATACATATTGAATAACATCGGGGATAGGCTACAAGCCTGTCTCACTCTCTTCCCAAGCACTACTTGCCTTTTATGCCCCTCGACTCTTATAACTTCCATCTGGTATCAGTACAAATAGTAAATAGTCTTTCGCTTCCTGTATTTGACCCGTGTCACTTTCAAAATTTGAAAGAGGGTACTCCAGCCAACAAGCTGTCTCTAAGTCTACAGATGCTAGAAACGTAGGCGTGCCTTTCCTTAATCTATCTTCTAAGATAAGTTGTATGGTCAGTTTTGCCTCACGTGTTCCAACATTTCTACGGAATCCGAACTGATCTTACCCAAGGTCATCTTCTACCAGTTTTTCCATTCGTCTATAAAGAAATAGTGTCAGTATTTTGCAGTCGTGACTTATTTAGGTGATAGTCCTCTAATTTTCACACCTGTCAACACCTGCTTTCTTTGGGGTTGGAATTACTATATTCTTCTTGAAGTCTGAGGGAATTTCCCCTGTCTCATACATCTTACTCACCAAGTGGTAGAATTTTGTCAGGGCTGCCTCTCCCAAGGCTATCAGTAGTTCTAATTGAATGTTGTCTTCTCCCGGGGCCTTGTTTCGACTTACGTCTTTCAGTGTTGCTTCAAAATCTTCACGCAGTAACATATCTCCCATTTCATCTTCCCCTACGTCCTCTTTCATTTCCATAATATTGCCCTCAAGTACATCGCCTTTGTATAGACCCTCTATATACCCTGTTGTGACTTGGCAAGACAGCCAAGCCACTAGGAGGTGAAGCCGAAAGGCATGCGATTGAGCTCACGCAGGCTGGCGTGAGGTCCGGAACAGTTAAAGGATTTTAGTCTAGCAAATATAGTACGTAGCTGTTGGAATACTTAACTTTAATCCATAATTGGTAAACATCGGTCTGACGGTACATGCATCACAAGATAAATAGCAAATGATAATGGCGCCTTGCTAGGTCGTAGCAAATGACGTAGCTGAAGGCTATGCTAACTATCGTCTCGGCAAATGAGAGCGTAATTTGTCAGTGAACCATCGCTAGCAAAGTCGGCTGTACAACTGGGGCGAGTGCTAGGAAGTCTCTCTAGACCTGCCGTGTGGCGGCGCTCGGTCTGCAATCACTGATAGTGGCGACACGCGGGGCCGACGTATACTAGCGGACCGCGGTCGATTTAAAGGCTACCACCTAGCATGTGTGATGTCTGGCGGCGACACCACATACCCCTACCATCTTTCTGCTTTCCCTTCTTTGCTTAGAACTGGGCTTCCATCTGAGCTCTTGATATTCATACAACTGGTTCTCTTTTCTCCAAAAGTCTCTCTAATTCTCCTTTAGACAATATCTATCTTGCCTATAGTGATATATGCCTCTACACCCTTACATCTGTCCTCTAGCCATCCCTGCTTAGCCTTTTTGCACTTCCTGTCGATCTCATTTTTGAGACGTTTGTATTCCTTTTTACTTGCTTCATTTACTGCATTTTTATATTTTCTCCTTTCCTCAATTAAATTCAGTGTCTCTTCTGTTAACCAAGGATTTCTACCATCCCTCCTCTTTTTGCCTACTTTATCCTCTGCTGCCTTCACTACTTCATCCCTCAAAGCTACCCATTCTTTTACTACTGTATTTCTTTCCCCCATAGGCGTCAATCGCCCCTTATGCTCTCCCTGAAACACTGTACAACCTCTGCTTTAGTCAGTTTATCCAGGTCCCATCTCCTTATACTCACACCTTTTTGCAGTTTCTTCAGTTTTAATCTACAGTTCATAACCAATAGATTGTGGTCAGAGTCCACATCTGCCTCTGGAAATGTCTTACAATTTAAAACCTGTTTCCTTAATCTCTGTGTTACCAATATATAATCTACCTGAAACCTTCCAGTGTCTCCAGGCCTCTTCCACGTATACAACCTTCTTTGAGGATTCTGCAAAATTCTACCAGCCAGCTTCCTCTTTCATACCTTACCACCAGTCCATATTCACCTACTACTTTTTCTTCTCTTCCTTTTCCTAGTATCGAATTCGAGTCCCCCATGACTATTAAATTCTCATCTGAATAATTTGTTTTATCTCATCATATAATTCTTCAATCTCTTATTCAACTGCGGTGCTAGTTGGCATATGGACATGTACTACTGTGGTAGGCGTGGGCTTCGTGGCTACAATAATGCGTTCACGAAGCTGTTTGCAGTAGCTGACCCGCACTCTTATTTTTTTTATTCATTATTAAACCTACTCCTGCATTATCCCTATCTGATTTTGTATTTATAACCCTGTATTCACCTGACCATAAGTCTTCTTACTACTGCCAAGGACTTCACCTATTCCCACTATATCTAACTTTAACCTACCCATTTCCGTTTTTAAATTTTCGAACCTACCTGCCCGATTAAGGGATCTGACATTCCCCGCTATGATCCGTAGAACGCCAGTTTTGTTCCTCCTGATAACGACGTCCTCCTGCATATTCCCTGCGCGGAGATCCGAATGGAGGATTATTTTACGTACGGAATATTTTGCCCAAGAGGACGCCATCATCATGTAACCATACAGTAAAGCTGCATGAACTCGGGAAAAATTACGGCTGTGGTTTCTTCTATGGTTTCAGCCGTTCGGAGTACCAGCACAGAAGAGCCGTTTTGGTTAGTGTTACAAGGCCAGATCAGTCAATCATCCAGACTGTTGCCCCTGCAACTACTGAAAAGGCTGCTGCCCCTCTTCATGAACCACATGTTTGTCTGGCATCACAACAGATAACCCTCCATTGTGGTTGCACCTACGTCACGGCCATCAGTATTGGTGAGGCACGCAAGCCTCCCCACCAACGGCAAAGTCCGTGGTCCATGGGGGGACCGTGACACTTATAAGGCAGATATACCGGGTGATCGAAAAGTCAGTATAAATTTGAAAACTGAATAAATCACGGAATAATGTAGATAGAGAGGTACAAATTGACACACATGCTTGGAATGACATGGGGTTTTATTAGAACCAAAAAATACAAAAGTTCATAAAATGTCGCACAGATGGCGCTTCATCTGATCAGAATAGCAATAATTAGCATAACAACGTAAGAGAAAGCAAAGATGATGCTCTTTACAGGAAATGCTCAGTAAGTCCCCCATAATTCCACAACAACAGCTGTAGTCGAGGAATAATGTTGTGAACAGCACTGTAAAGCATGTCCGGAGTTATGGTGAGGCATTGGCGTCGGATGTTGTCTTTCAGCATCCCTAGAGATGTCGGTCGATCACGAGACACTCGCGACTTGAGGTAACCCCAAAGCCAATAATCGCACGGACTGAGGTCTGGGGACCTGGGAGGCCAAGTATGACGAAAGTGGCGGCTGAGCACACGATCATTATCAAACGACGCGGGCAAGAGATCTTTCACGCGCCTTGCAATATGGGGTGGAGCGCCATCCTGTATAAACATCGTACGTTCCAGCAGGTGTTTATCAGCCAGGCTGGGGATGATACGATGCTGTAACATATCGGCGTACCTCTCACCCGTCACGGTAGCAGTTACAAAACCAAAATCACGCATTTTCTCGAAGAAAAAAGACCCGATGACGGTAGATGTGGTAAATCCAACGCATACCGTGACTTTCTTGTCGTGCAGTGGAGTTTCCACGACAGTTCTAGGATTTTCGATAGCCCAAATTCTGCAGTTGTGGGCGTTGACAGACCCTCGGAGCATGAAATTAGCTTCGTCGCCAGCCACGGTGGTCTAGCGGTTCTAGGCGCTCAGTCCGGAACCGCGCAACTGCTGTGGTCGCAGGTTCGAATCCTGCCTCGGGCATGGATGTGTGTGATGTCCTTAGGTTAGTTAGGTTTAAGTAGTTCTAAGTTCTAGGGGACTGATGACCTCAGATGTTAAGTCCCATAGTGCTCAGAGCCATTTGAACCATTTTTTTGAGCTTCGTCGGTCCACAACACGTTACTCAACCAGTCGTCATCTTCCGCCATCTTTTGAAACACCCACACCGCAAATGCCCTCCGCTTCACTAGATACTGATTCTCTCTCTCTCATTAGAACTCTCATTAGAGAGTGGCCGGAAGTAATCCAAACTCGAAGACAGTGCCGATCAGTGTATAAGAAGAACTCGCACATGCAGGGTCACAAATCGTTCACCGTCTTGTGTGGCTGGAAAGCTCACTGTTATTCCATGCGCGGTTTAAAGAGCTATGAAACGAAATGGAAACGCGAAACCAAGCTCTAGCACAAATCACGCAAGTCAAAGAGCGCTGTGCAAACAGTGCTTTTGAACTGGGCAGAACGATGTCCGTCTAACCTGTTGGTCAAACCGTGACAACTGATCTCACACGAGCTGGGTTTACTCAGTGAATTAAGTCCTAGTGCACCCAATGTTCCCACTTACTACTAAACATACATCCGATTTTCTCTTTGGTCATCTGTGAGCAAGTGAGGAACAAATTTTGCAGACAGCCATCTCATGTGCAAATCTTCGGTTAAAATTCGATGAATCGTGCTCCTGACATTTTCGTTTCTTCAGAAATTTGGGCAATGGTACTTCGACGACTTTGATCTACTCAGCGCTTTATTGCGGCAATGTTTTCGTCACTTCTTCCTATCGGAGGACGATTGGGGCATGGCATGTTTCAGTAGGCACGTTGCCAAATTTTAAACGAGAAAACCACTTGTAGATCTGTGATTTGCAAAATTCTTCGTCATTAAAGGTTTGCCAAAGCATCCCAATACTCTCGGCGCAGTTGTGCCCAACAGAAAACAAAATTTCACACAGACTCTTTGCTCCTTCTTGTCGGCCGTGTTATTAAACGCCGAAGGGTTCAAACAGCAACGCGAACAACGGAGCACCGCAAACAAACCACTTACCTACAATTGACTCACTGAGATACCGGAGGAACTGAAGTGGTAGACACCTGAAGGAAGAGAGTAGCTGTGAAAACCTACATCGAAAGTTTGTGGAACACACTTTAAATGATGTGTCTAGGAATAAATTACAATTCCTCTACATATCAGTCCCACAGAAAAAGCAAAGACAATTTGAAACTAGTTAGCTCACACACGAGGTCATTTCAGCAATTAATCTCCTGCGCTCCACACACGAAAGGAATGCGAAAACGTCCTAAAAACAGATTCAGTGGAACGTATTCTCTACCATGCACTTCTCAGTGGTTTGCCGATTAACATATAAGGAATATGCCATCGTAAAATGCAGGGCTGCAAACTATTTACGAAAGATGAATTCAGAGGATGTTCTTTCCATCAACATCTACTCTGGTAATCTTTTTATGTTATTTGCCATTCCTACTCTTCTTTTCTCTTGTTTATTGTGATAAGCACGCTCCATAAGTTTTCGTAGAAGGTAATAAACGTTCAAGGAGTGTAACTAACCGAAATAACAAATTAAAAGAAAGGAAATCGACACGCAAGATCGAAATGTACACATAGTGCAAGAAAATGAGAATATTTGTGACTAATGGTGGTGTGTAATATACAGATTGAACCCAAATTCCAATGACAAAATGTCAAAGTTTGTTTAGTAATATTTTCTGAGTATTTTGGTATAAGGGAACAGTGGTTTCTGGTGACTCATTACAGAGTAATATTGTAACTATAATTTATTCTATTTGCTAACTCAGTTATGCAATTACTAAAATGTAAAATACATAACACAACCACCAGTGATGTGGTTGCCATAGCTACAGGAAAAGCTCATTGTGCTGTTACTGGGTGGAACAAGTTATTTTCCGAGGAAAACACAGTGAATGCCGTATTGTGCAGATATTTTCAGTGCAATGTATATAAAGATATAAGTGACGGTAAGAATTCAAACGAAACAGAACTACTCTTAACGAATGACTGGAGACAAAGGTGCAAAAAATATCCACAAACACTACATGAAATTTTATCGGTTGATTTCTGGATTACCCTGTATTTCGCTAGTGTTCAATATAATCCTGTCGATGACTGTAAATTGTTGACTATGAAAAGGAAGTACTAAGCTAGTTAGTACTTTTGTTTAGATTTTTCATCACGTCTTTGGACATGCATTAACGCTCATTTACACGTTCATTAAAGTGAGCAACAAAGCGCACGGTAAAGGAAATGGGACAGGTTGCATTTGGTTAAAGTAGCAAAAAGCGCACACACAGGTAGCAGACAGTCATCAGTATACCTCGTATTTCCTCTACAGCTTCAAACGGTTCAAATGGCTCTGAGCTGTATGAGACTTAACATCTGAAGTAATCAGTCCCCTAGAACTTAGAACTACTTAAACCTAACTGGCCTAAGGACAACACACACATCCATGCCCGAGGCAGGATTCGAACCTGCGACGTAGCGGTCGCGCGGTTCCAGGCTGAAGCGCCTAGAACCGCTCGGTCACACCGGCCGGCCCTCTACAGCCGTTGCATTATATGCCGTGGCAGTGAACACCACAAAAGGAAGAAAATGGCGTTACAGATGAAGGAGTGAAGCAGGGGACGATGTGAGTGGGAAAGCTTGACATTTCTTCGAAAACAATTTCTTTTAGACGACGAATACTCGTTTCGAACTTGACTGAGAGCTTGTGCGACAGAAATTGACGAGACAGGATGCTGATGACAAAATCAATTACTTTTTTCCAAGAAGTTATCAATTACTCTATAATTCCATGCTACTGGTGGATAAATTATGTTAAAAATATGCGGCCGGCCGAAGTGGCCGTGCGGTTAAAGGCGCTGCAGTCTGGAACCGCAAGACCGCTACGGTCGCAGGTTCGAATCCTGCCTCGGGCATGGATATTTGTTATGTCCTTAGGTTAGTTAGGTTTAACTAGTTCTAAGTTCTAGGGGACTAATGACCTCAGCAGTTGAGTCCCATAGTGCTCAGAGCCATTTGAACCATTTGAAAAATATGCGTTTGGTACTAACATTCTCAGTGATAGCACCACCTCTCTTCGAGGCCTCAGCGATATCTGTCTCAACAATAATGTGAAGGCAGACTTTATATTTTCCTTTTGGTTTCCTCCAGTGTTGTCTCCAGCCTACGCTCTTTTAATGTACAGCATATTCCGTCTGACACTGTATAACGTTTTGTTATTGTGATAATCTTTATTTCTCGTGTCAAAAAGACTTGGGTTCAATTCATATTGACAGATAAAACACACAAGTGTTCTTTGCGCCAAGTTGCAGTATTCTACCTTCTTTCTTGTCAAAATCACTTTGTGAGACCGCAGCGGGGGGCTGTGAAGTGCATAGTTGCAGACGTCTTTACTGCTTAGAGGCACACGAGCGAGCAGAAGTTCTGTTTATATCGGCAGTATTCGTGTAATATCATACGTGCTTTCAAGCACGAATATAGACTTCTATTTGGTTACGTCCAACATGCAGCGTGAAGGGGTAACAGCGAGTTTAGGAGGTCTGCCCAGTGTGGTGTATTCGTGTTGTGCACTTAATGCAGTGTGTAAATGGGCACTGAGAGCAGCAGCATCGAGTGCCTACACTTGAGTGAGTGTGTCTGCTGCGGACAGGTACACTTTCGAAAGGAGCGAACTCTTTGGCGGCCGTTCAACGAACGGCACTTGGGAAGGCCTCGTGGGGCAGCTGATGAGAGGTCACACAGACTTCGGGCTGGCGCTCATGATGCTGACGACGGCGCGTCTGAACGCAGTAGATTTCTCGCTGCCACTCGCCTTCTCGCGGTAAGTCACCTATGGCTTAAAATAAGAGACTTTCGTTGTCATCCAACAGCTATACTGAAACTTCTGTGAAAATTCTAACACTTAGAAAAAAAGTTCCAAACGAATGCAAAGACTCGAGATGTTCAAAAGTCTTCGAGCAATAAATACACTGATGTGCCATTAAAATTGCTACACCACGAAGATGACGTGCTACAGACGCGAAATTAAACCGACAGGAGAAAGATGCTGTGATATGCAAATGATTAGCTTTTCAGAGGTTGGCGCCGGTGGCGACACATACAATGTGCTGACATGAGGAAAGTTTCCAACCGATTTCGCATACACAAACAGCACTTGACCGGCGTTGCCTGGTGAAACATTGTTCTGATGCCTCGTGTAAGGAGGAGAAATGCGTACCATCACGTTTCCGACTTTCATAAAGATCGGATTGTAGCCTATCGCGATTTCGGTTTATCGTATCGCGACATTGCTGCTCGAGTTGGTCGAGATCCAATGACTGTTAGTAGAATATGGAATCGGTGGGTTCAGGAGGGTAATACGGAACGCTGTGCTGGATCCCAACAGTCTCGTATCACTAGCAGTCGAGATGACAGGAATCTTATCCGCATGGCTTTAACGGATCGTACAGCCACGTCTCGATCCAAGAGTCAACAGATGGGGACGTTTGCAAGACAACAACCATCTGCACGAACAATTCGACGACGTTTGCAGCAGCATGGACTATCAGCTGGGAGACAATGGCGGCAGTTACCCTTGACGCTGCATCACCGACAGGAGCGCCTGTGATGGTGTACTCAACTACGAACCTGGGTGCACAAATGACAAAACGTTATTTTTTCGGATGAATCCTGGTTCTGTTTGCAGCATCATGATGGTCGCATCCGTGTTTGGCGTCATCGCGGTGAACGCACATTGGAAGCGTGTATTCGTCATCGCCATACTGGCGTATCACCCGGCGTGATGGTATGGGTTGCCATTGGTTAGACGTCTCGGTCACCTCTTGTTCGCATTGACGGCACTTTGAACAGTGAACGTTACATTTCAGATGTGTTACAACCCGTGGCTCTACTCTTCATTCGATCCCTGCGAATCCCTACACTTCAGCAGGATAATGCACGACCGCATGTTGCAGGTCCTGTACGGGCCTTTCTGGATACCGAAAATGTTCGTCTGCTGCCCTGGCCAACACATACTCCAGATGTCTCACCAACTGAAAACGTCTGGTCAAAGGTGGCCGAGCAACTGGCTCGTCACAATACGCCAGTCACTACTCTTGATGAACTGTGGTATCGTGTCGAAGCTGCATGGGCAGCTGTACCTGTACACGCCATCCAAGCTCTGTTTGACTCAGTGCCCAGGTGTATCAAGGCCATTATTACGCCCAGAGATGGTGGTTCTGGTACTGATTTCTCAGGATCTATGCACCCAAATTGAGTGAAAATGTAATCACATGTCAGTTCTAGTATAATATATTTGTCCAATGAATACCCGTTTATCACCTGCGTTTCTTCTTGGTGTAGCAATTTTAATGGCCAGTAATGTAAGTAATACTGCAGACTGATGACTAAATGGTGGCCTCTCTTGTGTCACTAGGAAGTTCAATGATATTCACAGTGTCGGGGGACGAAAAGACATGAAACTAAACTGAAATATAAAACCAAGTAAAAGCGTGTTTCTTTATCTTATTAGCTACAGTATATTACATTTGTGTCGATCAGAGTGATCGATCTGTAGGAAACGGGTTTGCTGTAGCGTTATGTCTTTGATCGTACAGAGCGTGCATCTCAGATTGTATGATCCATGTGTGGGACCAGTAGATAGCATACATTTGTCTGTAGTAAAGAAGGTGTTCTACGCCACAGAATGTGGTCACAACACAAATAATCATCATTCACTCCACAGAGCCATAATGGGCTCTGAAATGTCAGCACCAGTGTTTTGCAAATTTGGATTCATTTCGATCATATCTTTGAGTATTGCGATTTCACAGATGTATATGTTTTGTAGCAGAGAATATTTAATTCTATAGGTTAAAGCAGGTGAACTGTTTGGATAACAAGAATTAGTAACCTGTTTTTAGTTCCTGCTTTCAGGGTGGTCGTAATTATTCAGGAGCCAAAGGAGGAGGAGATGACATGGAATAGCTTTCTGCGGCCCTTCGATGTACGTCTCTGGCTGTGCATTATCGCAATCACTGCCCTCGTCTGGGCTGTCCTCAGAGTTCAGAGGAGATACAGAGCACGTGTTGGGTATCACGACGACTACTGTCAGACATACAGTGATGTATTACACGTCGCAGGAGTATTCTTGATGCAAGGTATGCATTTTTTGAAAGGTCTGGCTAGAATTTGTCAGGATGTGAGGAATAACTTATATTAAATTATGTATGATTAAAAACAACATAATATTTGAATCAAATAAACAACATATGTGATAAGCAGTCGTATGTGGTCGCATTTAGAACTGGATATGATATGTTACGATATAAATTCTACTATGATGTAATAATAATTCGTGATTAATTATAATAATTATAATTCAACTCTGCTAGAAGCTGAGGAAATGCCTTAAAATTTGTGCCATAGCTGGGACTTAAACCTGCGTCTCCTGCTTACTATGTAGATGTGGTAACCTCTTACAACACCATAACACTAAGGATAACAAACATGCACGGACAACCCTAGTCCAATTCCCTCCATAACATGGACGTCAGTACACGCCTTCCACGGTGTTGTAACGCTTACACATCTGCCTAATATGCAGGAGATCTGCTGTCCCAACTGTGGCTCAGATTTCACTCATATATTCTGATTTTCTCATTAATGAAAATAAATTTGAGAAAAATGTTGTTCCGTCAGATCAATAATTAGAATTATTCATGAAAATGCAAAAACTGTTGCATTTAGAGCAAAACTGTATAATAAAGAAAAATTAAAATTAATATGAAACATTAATTGTTTAAATAAACTTTAAATCTGTAAATGATAGAGGTATATCTTACAATCATTTCCACAAGAAAGTGTACGCCATAATTTTAAATGTGAAAGTATACACGATAATTTTAAATGTAACGTTCGCAGTGACATCTCTGGTAGTGGTCTTGAATCTGTAATCAATGCGCTTTTGCATTGTGTATGAATAAACAGCGTGGGAGTGGAATGTTATATTTTGTCAGTTGCAGTTTGAAATTAGTGCCAAATTTCTGAAGCGTCACGAGGTAGTGCTCCTTGTAGATCATCCAAAAGGACCAAAGCTTTCATATGGAGCTGCTGCTAAAATTCTTCGAAGGTCAAAGACACTTGTTGCAAAGAGGGCCCAACGATATTTACAGGTTGGGAACGTTGATGATTTACAGCAGAGAAGGCTAAGGCGCGAAGCAATACTCGACAAAGGAGGCGATTGGATTAACTATTAGGTAATTGTGCAATTAGTAATAACATATGTTTTCATGTAAACATATATTTATAATTGTGTCTTTTATTACATACAAATAATGGCGTACACTGTCTTGTGAAACTCATCGTATATTCAGATTTAAATAGTCTATGTGAGTAACTTCCTTTTTTTGTAAGACATTTATGTCTCGTCAGTGTGCTGCTGAAGAGGAACATTTTGAAGAATTATTTCCCATGCATAACTGGATCAGTTTCGAATCTCTGTAATTCAGCTTGCAATTAATAACAAAATATTGAAACTTCAACTGTCAGATCATTGAAAAATATGGAAATAACTGAAATTGTCTCTCAGGTGGATATTAAAATATTAGACAGCCTGATAGGTATATTTAGATATTTGAGGAAGAAAATTTTGAAAAAGTGAAGTGGAAAGTCTCCATCCATGAGATTTAAAAGTACGAAAAATGAATAATCCAAGCTGAGGATTATGTCTTTCATGAAATGTGTAGACATGGAGGAAATCCAACTTAATAGTATGTACAATATTAAATGGTCCCAAAAAGATAAATTGTAGAAATGTTCATTAAAAAATTATATAAAAACGTTTTAACATACAATGCAATCAAGGAAATGAAAAATCTAAACAGGAAATGGAATTTTTTCTAGTTAGTTAAACTTTTTTGCACAATATCTAGTAATGGAAATTTTACAAGTGCAGGTTTCTCTCAGAAAATGTTTTCCTCCTTGAAGTAATTTTTGAGTTCAAAATGTTTCTTCTAGGGTATGTCCTCCATTTTTACTTTTTAGCTGTACTTTGCTTTTATCTACAAGTTTTGAACAAGTGTCTATTCTTTCTGTATCAACTCACCTTTGTTGCCAGCTCTCGTGACACGTTATGTTACTAGAGTCACCTTCATCAGAATCGTGGTTATCCATATATTTTAAGGCAAAGTATCCTCATGTTGCGTTAACACTACGATGCCCATCTCAAATCTAGTGCTGTAGTACGAAACACAGGAATTTCTGATGGTCATACATAACAAATGAAACAGGACATGGTAAATTAACTTTGAAATTGCAACGTAGTCTTCATACTCGTGGTGGTACAGTTAATGATATAACTCGACCTGGTAGGAAGATTACTGTTGCTTGTCCCATCCTACAGCTCCTGCATGTTACTCTCTGTAGTAATGGTTTAACAAATTCGTGTGGTCCACGAAATTACAGTTACTGCTGGGGTATAAATAATTTCTAGCGGATGGGTATAACCAACCGGTAAAAATTTGAATGAACGGATAACGCAAAATTTTTGGAACCACTACAGAAGGCTCCTATGCAGGGCTTAATAGAGAGCATAGAGCCATTATTTACTTTCATGATTCAGCATTCAGCTGTGGTACTGACTTTCACCTGTTCTTTATGATGAAGGGAGGATATAATCAGTCGAGGGTACAGGTTAATCGATATTTATTCAATACCGAAGGCATTTCAATAACTAGCCGTGTGTCTGTTGGAATATACATCGTCACAACTCGTGTCTCTAGTTAACATGATTCACTTTCGCCACGTAATTATGGAAAGGGGAGGGGAGCGCAGACGTGGCTTCAATCTAATTTTATTAAGGCACACAATTATACCTAACCCATGCTTATTACAGTCAATTACTATAGGTCACGCATAACAAGTCCAGCAAAGACACTGCAAGCGAACTCAGTCAGGGTGGACGAGTATTTGCCTAAATATTTCAATTTTCGTTAAAACGTATGCTGAAGAAAGGGTAGCAAGTGGTCCACTTAACTATGACTGTCAATTTTGCTTCAATCTTTCTTTCTGAAACAACACCACGTTACTCAGCTTGGGGGTAGGACATTTACTATCATATGGCGGGAAAATTTTGCAAGTCTTTGTTCTATCAGTGGGCATTAAAATCTGAACTTTCCTAGATACAAGAGTTTAAACCGTGTATTTTACCTAACGCACTTCATTGTTGCTGAATCAGATAGTTATGGGGGCACAAGCAACATTAACTATCACATCAGTATTATTCCACACATGTGGCCAAGTAGCGGTAGCCATCAGAAATGCAAAAGTATGGACACACAAGATCATTCCTTCCCTATCTTATACTCGCCCACTATAGTATGGTTATTCACTCGTCTAGTACACATCTTCAGACCGAAACTATAGTTTACCAATGTGGCGGTTGCTCCAACAGACCACGAGGCGGGAAAGCAAGTACACAAAGGTAACATACGAAAAATAAAAAAAAACACCAAAATATTACTGTAAAAGAAAGACCACATTAAAATACATTAAATGAGTGGACTTCTGTTAAACGCCGAGAAATAATGCGACCGTGAGCTTAAGACCCATGGCGCGTGGCCTAACCTATGCACAAACGCAAAGTTCTACTGAAATTTGACTAAATTATGAAAATAAGCTCCCTTGTCGGGGTTTCGTGGTAATATCACACCTGATTTCAACATCTGGACCATACTAACGAGCAGTTTTGAGACATTCTGATACCTTTGTTAACATTACCAAAATCGAGAGCTGAGTCTCCACGTCTGTCCAGCGTGGCTACCCAGGAACAAGTGGACCTGCGGACACCTCGCCTAAGCGTTGTTCGTTCAAAAGGTGGTGGAGGGGATGGTTCGCCAACCTGACAGAGCCAATACTCCTGCCTTCGCGACCTCTCTGCCCTGACTTGTACACTATCTTTGACAAACTTGTTCGCGTTTAGGGGTTGGTACTATCCTACGACAGAATCACTGCACTCATGCAATGTTACGACCTCTGACTAAAGCTTTCTGCTGCTTCACATAATATCTCATTTATACAGTCCAAGGTAGTATAAGGGAAAGGATGCAGGGAAATGTGGCACACACGAAATAAGAAATCAATGAATAAATAAATAAACACCGCTTGGTCCATTCTCTTCTGCTTGTCATCCACGGACTTACTTCCGCAGAGTAAAAAACACTCTCTCCATAATTCCCCTGTACCGGAATTTATTGAGAAAACTATGGAACGGGACAACAAGTAACGTTTCAGAATGAAGTGGAAAGGTCCTAAAAGACTTTTGCCCTCTATCTCCAAATGCATCTTTCGACAACGCACAGGCGCCGGCCAGTGTGGCCACGCGGTTAAAGGCGCTTCAGTCTGGAACCACGCAACCGCTACGGTCGCAGGTTCGAATCCTGCCTCGGGCATGGATGTGTGTGATGTCCTTAGGTTAGTTAGGTTTAAGTAGTTCTAAGTTCTAGGGGACTCATGACCTCAGATGTTGAGTCCCATAGTGCTCAGAGCCATTTGACAACGCACAGGCAGTGAAATCAAGTGGAAAATTCCGAAAAAACTTTCGCCCCCATCTTCAAACGCATCTTTCAGTATTGTACACAAATTAAATACACAGACAAAGTAACGAAAGAATTGATAAATATAATCAGAGCTGATGATATACTCTGGCCACATATAGTTTACGACTGGGTGGATATTAAGCACTAGTTACTGGACTGCAAAACCAGAATACCAAATAAATAGTTGAAAAACGGAAAGTAAGCAAACGTTCTGAAGAAAATAATAAAATTCAACTGCTGGAGCAACCAAACTTTATAGAAATAAATCTCAGGGCGTTTGCCGTCAAGGTCCTGTAACATTTGCAAAGCTTCCTAAGCAACATAGAAAAACATGAGGAAAGATCTTAAAATTAATCATCACATGAAACCGAAACTAGCCTCGTTTTATGGTAGTGAGCCATCACCCTTAGACACTAGTACAGTAACAACGTTAGACTGTTAAGAAAATCGATGCAGTGGTTGTCAATCGACTGGTGTTTGTCTCGTTGTCAAATACACTACTGGCCATTAAAATTGCTACAACAAGAAGAAATGCAGCTGACAAACGGGTATTCATTGGACAAATATATTATACTAGAACTGACATGTGATTACATTGTCACGCAATTTGGGTGCATAGATCCTGAGAAATCAGTACGCAGAACAACCACCTCTGGCCGTAAGAACGGCCTTGACACGCCTGGGCATTGAGTCAAACAGAGCTTGGATGGCGTGTACAGGTACAGCTGCCCATGCAGCTTCAACACGATACCACAGTTCATCAAGAGTAGTGACTGGCGCATTGCGACGAGCCAGTTACTCGGCCACCATTGACCAGACGTTTTCAATTGGTGAGAAATCTGGAAAATGTGCTGGCCAGGGCAACAGTCGAACATTTTCTGTATCCAGAAAGGCCCGTGCAGGGCCTGCAACGTGCGGTCGTGCATTATCCTGCTGAAATGTAGGGTTTCGCAGGGATCGAATAAAGGGTAGAGCCACGGGTCGTAACACATCTGAAATGTAACGTCCACTGTTCAAAGTGTCGTCAATGCGAACAAGAGGTGACCGAGACATGTAACCAATGGCACCCCATACCATCACGCTGGGTGATACGCCAGTATGGCGATGACGAATACACGCTTCCAATGTGCGTTCACCGCGATGTTGCCAAACACGGATGCGACCATCATGATGGAACCTGGATTCATTCGAAATAATAACGTTTTACCATTCGTGCACCCAGGTTCGTCGTTGTGTACACCATCGCAGGCGCTCCTGTCGGTGATGCAGCGTCAAGGGTAACCGTAGCCATTGTCTCCGAGGTGCTGGTCCATTCTGCTGCAAACGTCGTCGAACTGTTCGTGCAGATGGTTGTTGTCTTGCAAACGTCCCAATATGCTCACTCAGGGATCGAGACGTGGCTGTACGATCCGTTACAGCCATGCGGATAATATGCCAGTTATCTCGACTGCTAGTGATACGAGACCGTTGGGATCCAGCACGGCGTTCCGTATTACCCTCCTGAACCCACCGATTCCATATTCTACTAACAGTCATTGGATCTCGACCAACGCGAGCAGCAATGACGCGATACGATAAACCGCAATCGCGATAGGCTACAATCCGATCTTTATGAAAGTCGGAAACGTGATGGTACGCATTTCTCGTCCTTACACGAGGCATCACAATAACGTTTCACCAGGTAACGCCGGTCAATTGCTGTTTGTGTATGAGAAGTCGGTTGGAAACTTTCCTCATGTCAGCACATTGTAGGTGTCGCCATCGGCGCCAACCTTGTGTGAATGCTCTAAAAAGCTAATCATTTGCATTTCACAGCATCTTCTTCCTGTTGGCTAAATTTCGCGTCTGTAGCACGTCACCTTCGTGGTGTAACAATTTTAATTTCCAGTAGTGTATTGTCGTTTCTTGTAGTTGGAGGGAAGGATGTAACTTCCAGTCGACATTGAGGTCATCACATTCGGCCATTGGTTGGATTTTTCCGTTAGGTGCTGCCACTGGCAGAACATCTTGTTCATTTTATTTGTATACTAGCATTTAGTAATGACTTCACTGACGTTAAAGGAAATCTGACGTTTATTAGGCCAGCACAGAGATTCTTTAGTGAAGTCTCGGCAACTGTTGAACGATTTTCAAGAATGCAGATCTGCTTAATATAGGAAAGTCTACTAGTTATTTATGAGTATTTTGACAAAAAAAATGCTTTTTACTGAAGCGGCCCCACAATGAATCCCTTCACTGGCAAGGTACAGATATGCCTGCCGCCGTCTCAGCTACGAAAGAAATACACAGTTACTGCTGCAATCTCTTTCTCACTCTCTACCTTTATTTTACTTTTAAAAAATCCCCAAAATAAAAATATGATTCAGATGACTCATTACTTCGACACCTTTATATTCGTGAATGTTGTGATACTCCTTAAATGCAGAAAGATGAAAGGAATATCACATGAAACCCCAAATGTTTCTTACGCATAAAATTACCTTCCCCGTTTGCTGTAAGCAGTCGTACTTCGGCAGTACACAGTAATAGGGTAACTGAATAAAGTGTAACACGTGACAGCAAGACTCATATGAGTGAATTAGATCATCCTAGGATATCTTCTTAAGGAATTTGCTACTTGCAAACCAAACTGCTTACGGACATCAACGGGGTCGGCAGGTTGCGGCCGGGGTCGAGACACGAAGTCGTGCGACAGCGTGCGGGCGTCTCTGCTGGTGGCGTCGATGTCTGCGCTGCTGGTGTACACCGCCTACTGCGGCGCCCTCACCGCCTCATTGGCTACACACCGCCTTAAGATGCCCTTCACAGACCTGAAGGGCCTGCTGCAGGACGGCTCCTACAGGTTGCTGGTGCTCTACGCCTCTGGAGAGATGACCATATTCGATGTCAGTAAATTTAGGTTAAGTTGTGTGCAAGCTTAGGGACTGATGGCCTTAGCAGTTAAGTCCCATAAGATGTCACAAACATTTTTTTATTATGTCAGTACGGCCCTAATATATCTTAATGTCATTCATCTACGTATGGCCAATGCTACACTGATGTACGTCAAAACTGAAGCGCCAAGACGGAACCATTTGGCTGGAAATGACATCAAAGCACAAATAACATATATGACATTACACTGCACATAATGGCCACGCTAGTAGGAGGGTGACAGGATTGGCAATGAATTTAAGGGATAAGATGAAGGGATAATTGACAACAAAGTGTTTTATTGAAAAAAAGGATGCAGGTGCCCTATGATACATGGGCCCTACATATGGGGAGGCAAGATGGAAAACTTCAGCCTCTCCGATATCGGTCTGTTGCGTTTTTGCGTTTCAAGGCCAGTAACAGAGAGAGCAAGCAGCTTCCCAGGCCAGCTATAGGTAAAACCCGCCCAGGCTGTTTGGAAAAGTTCACTGGTCTCATGGGAAGCGCTACACTATCAGTGCTGACACTACATCAGCAATGGCCTTACGGCACGTAGACTCTCGTTTCCCTATTGTAGCCTCGGTGGAAGGTTCGAAAACATTGAAGCTGTTACAACGTTTAGGAATAATTATATAACAATACTTAGGAATAATTATGCATTTTATTCTCCTCTCCCTTCTCAAAGATCCACGGTATGTGGTGATTTTTCTCTGATTGAGGATTTATAATAATTAAGACAGAGAAAGCAACGCGGGATTAGCCGAGCGGTCTAGGGCGCTGCAGTCATGGACTGTGCGGCTGGTCCCGGCAGATGTTCGAGTCCTCCCTCGGGCATGGGCGTGTGTGTATGTCCTTAGGATGATTTGCGTTAAGTAGTGTGTAAGCTTAGGGACTGATGACCTTAGCAGTTAAGTCCCATAAGATTTCACACGCATTTGAACATTTTCGAAAGACAAAGAAAAGGTTAACGGTGTTACATTCACAATACGCAATTTGCAAAAGCCATGAAAACAAAGATAACAACAGCATTTATGTGACTGGCCTTATGATGAGTGGTGAAATGACAGATACGGTATACAGGACAGAGTAGCCGCTAGGCTGGTACTAGTCGGTACGTGAAGGTGAACAGAAAGTTGCACTGCTCGTACTAGCATAGTAATTGGTGATTTACTACATTATCATCCTACAGAGAGGGATTATAGTTCAAAATTTATGTGAGATTTTGGCTGATTCAAAGAAGTTACAGTCAATCAATGTATCTTTTTACCAGTCGGGGTATCTTTGTGCCATTTACCACTTTTGTTTCAAATGGCTGCTGCTTGACCTACTTGCATTATTTTGCAGTAAAAGTAACAGTTTTATTACCTGTGTGATTTCTAATTAGTATTTTAGTTTGTTTTCCCAACCTCATAACAGATTTTAGGCTTCTAATTATCCTTTAATTGCGTTGGCTGTGAAGAGATTTTCTGGCGACAGCGATTTAAGTTGAACAATGACAGGTCGATACAAATATCTTGATATTTCAAAGTTAACCTGCAGTACTGAAGTGATATTGTTTGTTTTCACCTCTTATTAACACCTGATTTTGTTCTGGCACTATCTGAATTTGCCCAGAGCGTTAGATATAGGAAAAATTCTTAGTTCCTGAAGACTGGTTTAATGTTATCCTGAATGACGTTGTAACTTTGTACCAGCATTAAAATTGAAATTTTAATGTATTACACTTTCACTTTTCCAGGAACTCAGTAAGTGTAGATGTAAAATGTTACCATGTCTCTTGTGGTGTGTAGTTTATTTTCTGTCGAGTTTTTTCAAAATGGTGAAAATGGTATAAAGTTTTCATGATTGACTGTAGCAGTTAACAGTTATTATTGTGATTTTTATTTTCTCTCTTTGAGAATAGGATAACAGATTAATGGGTTAAGAATAGCAGTGAGAGAATTTAAGTTGAATAATTCATGCATCTTTCTGGGAATTATAAAAAATGGCATAAATTAAATCTACTTAATTCATCATAATGTGACACATCGCGTGACCTTAAGTTGTTTATTTTGACTGAAGACATTGAAATAGATCGAAAACTACACATCGGATCATTAAAAGTTGTAATTCAATTTGTTCGTCTCGGAGGAGACATTCAATGATACCACATTCGACCCACCATCGACTCGAGGGTCCTTGAATATGCCATGGCACTTGGGACTCCACCTACACCATACTGCGAGCACCGGACAGGCCAGCATTTCATAACTTCTAATTGGAAACCCCATTCGCAACGTTGCATTCCTCCGACATAGCGAACAAGGAACTACTCTACGTGCAACTGTGGCCATGGCCGAGGCGAACGTTACTCTACTTTTTCAACTACAGTAAGTGTTCGAACGTAGTACCGCCAGCTTCAACACACTTAGTGATTCGATTTTCAAATGACCGTACACAGGACAGGAGCATATCTGTGGGAATGCTAGCACAGGCGTTTCTGATGCCGTTGACGATGTCTCTGCAGCCTGTTGGCAGTTGCTGGTATACCTTACCTTTTAAATATCCCCACAGAAATAAATCCTGCAAGTCAAAATCCGGCGACATGGCGGGCTAATTAATTGTATCACCTCTGTCGATCCACCGACTAGTGTAAACACGGTCTAATATCTCCCGTGCTTCAATTGCGTAATGTGTGGACAACCATCATTCTGAAACCACACACGTTGTCGAACGTCCAGGACAAGTTACTATAATAGTACAGGAAGTCCCTCGTCCAAAAACGTTCGATGTTTGCGTCCGTTCAACGTGCTATCGATTAAACACGGACCAATCAGTTTGTTCCCTATGATGCCACAACATACGTTAACCGACCATGGACGCTGATGGTCAGCTTGCCGTAACCAATGGGGATTGTCTACACTCCAGCCGGTTAGCGCTGCCTTGATTAGTGAATGTAGACCCATCGGAAAATAGTATCTCGACAAAGAACATGTGGGGCTTTGCATTTGTTGATGTACACTACCCTGTTATAGAAATTGGCGCCATGAAGTTCTTGATATAGCGACTCGTGGTATGGATGAAACTTACGACTATGCTGCACTGTGACTACGGACATACCGGAATCGCGGTGTAATTGCTGGGCGGCTACCCATGGGTTGTTGTGCACTGCCGCAAGTACAGCTACTTCATTAGCTTCTCCTATAACACGTTTGCTTCTTTTTCCCTTTGCCGGTCTGTGTGCTGTCATCAGTCATAAAAGCGTTCACAACCTTGTAAAGGACGAACGAGAGCAAACATGCTCAGGAAAACTCTCGGCATACAAGGCAACAGCAGCCCCAACATTTCTTCTACATTCTCCGTAAGCCAGGGTCATTTCAAAAAATTTTTCTTCTGTGGTTGCAACATTCACCCTCCACTTGTATGTCTGTTCTCCAAATGATAGGTAGGTGTGCATGCAATAAACACTGCTTAGGTATTTTAATGTTTAGAGCCGCTATCTGTTCTACGTCTGCCCGATACGTGAGCTCTAGTCGCGCTACCTGTTATGAAATGTCGTAGTTCGCTACACGGCCACGGTTGTGCGTCGAGTAGTCAATATGTTGGGCGAATACAACGTTGCGAATGGGGCTTCCAGTTACAGGTTCTGAAACCTGTCCTACCCTCGCAGAATAGCGGCGGAATCCACTTGCCACTGAATATTCAACGGCCACTGAGTAGCATGTCGTAAGTTACGATTGTGTGCCCATTTCTATTCCTCCGATTACAGTCCCGTCTGTGGAAAAACAAAGAAAATGCTTCAGACAAAATGTATGTATATTTTGCCGTCCAATTATAATCTGCAATAAAAAACAACGGTTCCCATTGAAGAGTTCAAAGTTGCCCCCCACCCGCACCCAGACAATGGGATGTCTCAGTGCAAGATAAACAAATTGGAGTTATAACTGTTTTAGTTGCGATGTGTAGTTTTCGAGATATTTCAATGTCCTCAGTTAAAATGAACACCCTGTATATTCTCAGTGACGTATTACGTTCTTGGACTAAGAAAATAAGTGAGTACTACGCTGATCTGTTTTACATGTCTAGGAATAGGTTTAATATTGCAAAATTATGAATTTTATCTTCATGATAGCCATAACATCCTCTTCTAGTTACTCATCCTCGCAAGAATCAGTCACCTGAGAAAATAAGAAATATTTAGAAAAGATCTCTTCAGGAATGAAGCATTCTAGGAAAGCACATGCAGGCTGAAATAAAAGTCGTTAGCTAAACCAATATTAATGCGGATATGAAATTGGAAGAATATTCGTGCTTGCCTGCATATAATCATCCCAAATGTTAATACACAAGAAACACAATAAACCCATCTTCAGCAGTTTGGTGGGCGGTTTGGTAATAGTGGCGTATTGTAATACGAAACAAT
This sequence comes from Schistocerca piceifrons, assembly GCF_021461385.2. Classification (NCBI taxonomy): domain Eukaryota; kingdom Metazoa; phylum Arthropoda; class Insecta; order Orthoptera; family Acrididae; genus Schistocerca; species Schistocerca piceifrons. The sequence goes on from NC_060139.1 coordinate 847,054,015, forward strand.
GATAATAATTTGCCAACCAAGAAAGGGCTGTTATCCTTTCATATTACAAGGAGCAGAAAATTCCTTTACTGCATTGATTAACGATGGATAGGATGGACATCCATCAGCTGAAATTGTACAGCCCAAATAACTCACTTGGAGCTCTACAAATTTATATTTCCGTAATTTTAGGTTGAAATTTGCGTTTTGTGTGTATGAAAGTACAGCTCTTAGTCATTGTGCATGTTTTTCTAGGGAACTGTAAATTACAGTTATGTCACCTAAATACACACGGGGCATAAAAGGTTTCAGTCCCTCAGCAATAAGTACACAAATAGTTGGAGTGTTGTGAGTCTGTTTCATAATCTGAAAGGCATTCTCAATTATTCATAGTTCCCTGTCAGTACTAAAATCGTAGTTTTCTGTCGATCTGCTGGGCGATGTATATCTAGTGATGGCCAGAATGTGTGTCCAGCAACGTGAAATATTGACAAGCTTCGTGCTCACATGTCGACACATATTTGCTTTGCTTTGTCTCCTTCTTGTGAGTGTTTAGGGATAATGACGATAGGTGAAACCCAAAAACTTTTTGGTGGTCGTGTTATCCCAGTGTCCAACTTTCCTCTAATGCTCCATTCAACAACAGGTTGCAAATGACAGGCTGTTATATGAAGTTTTTGACTAATTACCCCAGTGTACACAGCAAGAATCTCATGACATGTCAGTTTTGTAGTAGGCACAAGTCACCCCACTTTTCAAGAACTATACAAAATATTTCATGTACAGCAGTGTGCTCCCTGCCGCCGTTGGATAAGCAGCTGCAGCAGCAAGTCGTATACTCCTAGCTCACTCATTTGTTACATAGTTTAATTCTTAATTTCTTTGCGTGTTTTTGGTACTTGCATTGTTTAATTCATAAATTTCGGGCGTATTATAGTATTTGAGAGTTGTAGCATCGCGTTTTAGTACCTGAATAGTGTAAAATCGCGTAGTCTCCTTCCGCCGCCGAGCAGTGTGTCAGCAGTGCGCAAGTAGCAGCATTACTGCATTTATTAGGCAATCTTGTATTTTAATAACCGTTTAAATTTTGTCGATTTGTTTGCGCTCTCTGTAGATTAGTTCAGACGTTCTTTGCACAACAGCTTTTAGCATGGATAGGGACTGCAACTGCTGTGTTCGGATGCAGGCTGAGTTGGCATCCCTTCGCTCCCAGCTTCAGGCAGTGTTGGCTTCGGTCACACAGCTTGAGGCTGTTGCCAATGGTCATCACTGTGGGGGTCCGGATTGGGGTTTGTCGGGGACGGCCAGCTCGTCCCACGCATCCCCCGATCGGACTACGACTGTGGCTGCCCGGGATACTGCCCGCATTGAGGCTGATCCCTCACCTGTGGTAGAGTGGGAGGTCGTCTCAAGGTGTGGCAGGGGGCGAAAGACATTCCGGAGAGCTGAACGGATGGTCTATCCAGTTTGTCTGACGAACCGGTTTCAGGCTCTGTCTCAGGCTGATACTGATCTGCCGCCTGACATGGCTGCTTGTCCTGTTCCAGAGGTTGTCCCTCAGTCTGCATGATCCGGGCGGTCGCAGAGGGTGGGCTTACTGGTAGTTGGGAGCTCCAACGTCAGGCGTGTAATGGGGTCCCTTAGGGAAATGGCGGCAAGAGAGGGGAAGAAAACCAATGTGCACTCCGTGTGCATACCGGGGGGAGTCATTCCAGATGTGGAAAGGGTCCTTCCGAATGCCATGAAGGGTACAGGGTGCACCCATCTGCAGGTGGTCGCTCATGTCGGCACCAATGATGTGTGTCGCTATGAATCGGAGGAAATCCTCTCTGGCTTCCGGCGGCTATCTGATTTGGTGAAGACTGCCAGTCTCGCTAGCGGGATGAAAGCAGAGCTCACCATCTGCAGCATCGTCGACAGGACAGACTGCGGACCTTTGGTACAGAGCCGAATGGAGGGTCTGAATCAGAGGCTGAGACGGTTCTGCGACCATGTAGGCTGCAGATTCCTCGACTTGCGCCATAGGATGGTGGGGTTTCGGGTTCCGCTGGATAGGTCAGGAGTCCACCACACGCAACAAGCGGCTACACGGGTAGCAGGGATTGTGTGGCGTGGGCTGGGCGGTTTTTTAGGTTAGATGGCCTTGGGCAAGTACAGAAAGGGCAACAGCCTCAACGGGTGCGGGGCAAAGTTAGGACATGCGGGGACCAAGCAGCAATCGGTATTGTAATTGTAAACTGTCGAAGCTGCGTTGGTAAAGTACCGGAACTTCAAGCGCTGATAGAAAGCACCGAAGCTGAAATCGTTATAGGTACAGAAAGCTGGCTGAAGCCAGAGATAAATTCTGCCGAAATTTTTACAAAGGTACAGACGGTGTTTAGAAAGGATAGATTGCATGCAACCGGTGGTGGAGTGTTCGTCGCTGTTAGCAGTAGTTTATCCTGTAGTGAAGTAGAAGTGGATAGTTCCTGTGAATTATTATGGGTGGAGGTTACACTCAACAACCGAGCTAGGTTAATAATTGGCTCCTTTTACCGACCTCCCGACTCAGCAGCATTAGTGGCAGAACAACTGAGAGAAAATTTGGAATACATTTCACATAAATTTTCTCAGCATGTTATAGTCTTAGGTGGAGATATCAATTTACCAGATATAGACTGGGACACTCAGGTGTTTAGGACGGATGGTATGGACAGAGCATCGAGTGACATTATACTGAGTGCACTATCCGAAAATTACCTCGAGCAATTAAACAGAGAACCGACTCGTGGAGATAACACTGATAACAAACAGACCCGAACTTTTCGACTCTGTATGTGCAGAACAGGGAATCAGTGATCATAAGGCCGTTGCAGCATCCCTGAATATGGAAGTTAATAGGAATATAAAAAACGGGAGGAAGGTTTATCTGTTTAGCAAGAGTAATAGAAGGCAGATTTCAGACTACCTAACAGATCAAAACGAAAATTTCTGTTCCGACACTGACAATGTTGAGTGTTTATGGAAAAAGTTCAAGGCAATCGTAAAATGCGTTTTAGACAGGTACGTGCCGAGTAAAACTGTGAGGGACGAGAAAAACCCACCGTGGTACAACAACAAAGTTAGGAAACTACTGCGAAAGCAAAGAGAGCTTCACTCCAAGTTTAAACGCAGCCTAAACCTCTCAGACAAACAGAAGCTAAACGGTGTCAAAGTTAGCGTAAGGAGGGCTATGCGTGAAGCGTTCAGCGAATTCGAAAGTAAAATTCTATGTACCGACTTGACAGAAAATCCTAGGAAGTTCTGGTCTTACGTTAAATCAGTAAGTGGCTCGAAACAGCATATCCAGACACTCCGGAATGATGATGGCATTGAAACAGAGGATGACACGCGTAAAGCTGAAGTACTAAACACCTTTTTCCAAAGCTGTTTCACAGAGGAAGACCGCACTGCAGTTCCTTCTCTAAATCCTCGCACAAACGAAAAAATGGCTTACATCGAAATAAGTGTCCATGGAATAGAAAAGCAACTGGAATCACTCAACAGAGTAAAGTCCACTGTACTGACGGGATACCAATTCGATTGTACACAGAGTACGCGAAAGAACTTGCCCCCCTTCTAACAGCCGTGTACCGCAAGTCTCTAGAGGAACGGAAGGTTCCAAATGATTGGAAAAGAGCACAGGTAGTCTCAGTCTTCAAGAAGGGTCGTCGAGCAGATGCGCAAAACTATAGGCCTATATCTCTGACGTCGATCTGTTGTAGAATTTTAGAACATGTTTTTTGCTCGAGTATCATGTCGTTTTTGGAAACCCAGAATCTACTATGTAGGAATCAACATGGATTCCGGAAACAGCGATCGTGTGAGACCCAACTCGCTTTATTAGTTCATGAGACCCAGAAAATATTAGATACAGGCTCCCAGGTAGATGCTATTTTTCTTGACTTCCGGAAGGCGTTCGATACAGTTCCGCACTGTCGCCTGATAAACAAAGTAAGAGCCTACGGAATATCAGACCAGCTGTGTGGCTGGATTGAAGAGTTTTTAGCAAACAGAACACAGCATGTTGTTATCAATGGAGAGACGTCTACAGACGTTAAAGTAATCTCTGGCGTGCCAGAGGGGAGTGTTATGCGACCATTGCTTTTCACAATATATATAAATGACCTAGTAGATAGTGTCGGAAGTTCCATGCGGCTTTTCACGGATGATTCTGTAGTATACAGAGAAGTTACAGCATTAGAAAATTGTAGCGAAATGCAGGAAGATCTGCAGCGGATAGGCACTTGGTGCAGGGAGTGGCAACTGTCCCTTAACATAGACAAATGTAATGTATTGCGAATACATAGAAAGAAGGATCCTTTATTGTATGATTATATGATAGCAGAACAAACACTGGTAGCAGTTACTTCTGTAAAATATCTGGGAGTATGCGTGCGGAACGATTTGAAGTGGAATGATCATATAAAATTATTTGTTGGTAACGCGGGTACCAGGTTGAGATTCATTGGGAGAATGCTTAGAAAATGTAGTCCATCAACAAAGGAGGTGGCTTACAAAACACTCGTTTGACCTATACTTGAGTATTGCTCATCAGTGTGGGATCCGTACCAGATCGGGTTGACGGAGGAAATAGAGAAGATCCAAAGAAGAGCGGCGCGTTTCGTCACAGGGTTCTTTGGTAACCGTGATAGCGTTACGGAGATGTTTAATAAACTCAAGTGGCAGACTCTGCAAGAGAGGCGCTCTGCATCGCGGTGTAGCTTGCTCGCCAGGTTTCGAGAGGGTGCGTTTCTGGATGAGGTATCGAATATATTGCTTCCCCCTACTTATACCTCCCGAGGAGATCACGAATGTAAAATTAGAGAGATTAGAGCGCGCACGTAGGCTTTCAGACAGTCGTTCTTCCCGCGAACCATACGCGACTGGAACAGGAAAGGGAGGTAATGACAGTGGCACGTAAAGTGCCCTCCGCCACACACCGTTGGGTGGCTTGCGGAGTATAAATGTAGATGTAGATGTAGAATAGACAAATTTCTGTCCTTCTCAGGTAGATGCATCAACTTACCCTGTAACCTCTGTTTTAAGAGGGTTGTGGTGTATACATTATGCTGGCTTTTGCGGTAGGGTGTTCCATTCCTCCACGAGTGCAGTTGACAGTTGCTAGATGGTTATTAGCACACGCGGATGTGCTGCAATACGTGGACTCAACACGTACCAAATTTGCTTGATAGGATTTATGTCAGGGGAATAAGCAGACCAGTCCATTTACCGAATATGCTCTCATTACAAGAGTCCCTTCAACTGCACTGTTCGATGCGGGCGCTCGCTCATTGTCATCCAAAAAATGAAATCAGAGCCAAATGCACCCTGAAAAGATGCACATAGAAGGGACTACAATATCACAATAATATTTGTAAGAGAGTGTATCGTGTTCAAAGATTTGGGGCTATCATGTGACACCACTGTTCATTGTCCGAGTCCTTATGCTCTTGGGACTATCGCAAATGATGTCATTGATGTACAGGTGCCAACCGAAAGCAAGGATGCAAGGTACTGGCCAGTAAGCAAGAAGACTACACCCATGCAGTCACTATACCAATGTGGAACGTGAGATTGCGTGGCTTATAGTTGTGTTCAATATAGATGAACTGCACCTGCTGATTGATGTAAGTCTCTTTCTGCCTGATACAAAATTAAGCAGTCATCTGCTACTGTTGTCCACCAAGGCTGATCACCTCTTCTCTTGTGGGCAGCTGTGCCTGCAGTTTGGAATTCTCCCCATGCACATGAAACAATGCTGTGAGTAATACGAAATTCCTGGGCCACGCTCGTCATACTTCATGCTTCTTTCAGTTTCCTGATGATTCTTTCGTATGTGGAGTGATACATTCTCTCTGGTCCATGTTGTAATGAAGAACAACACCACAGTGCACCATAATTGCTTAGCGATTGATACTTACTGTGTTTTCCCATTCCTTCAACAGACTCATGTTGTGAGGTCAGCCCCGCTTTCTATTACAGTCACACTGACGTCACGCCTTGTGACGTCAATTTTTCTGTACGTGACTGGGAGATCTCTGGAAATATGCTCCACGCTTTTATTCATTTCCACTGAGTAGTTAATATGTTATGCAACTTTATCTGACTTGTTCTTAAATTTTTAAGAGTAATGCATTTCTTCATTTAGTACAATCGGTTGATATATCCTTCTTTTCAATGCACTTCCAGTTCATCTACCAACACATTCTGGGGTATCAGAGGAACCAGGATAAAAGAGTACATAGGAAATTTCAATTTAATCTTCACAGAGAGAATCTTTCCCAGTTCACCACTTATAATTTGGAATCAATAGCCTTAATCTTCTGAGAATGGCAGGACAGATTCTTTCCTGCCCTTCAGTCCTGTTCCTGTCACTGGCAAATAGGAATTCTTGGTCACCTATTTGGACACTACGTGGCCCAGAGTCAAATACATCATGGACGCAGCACAAGTAATCATTCCACGGGAGCACATAAAAATTTGGATTATCGCATGATAATATATGTACTATAAGCGCAAATACTTCTACACCAGTCCTGAAATTAATCTCCTGCACGCCTACAGGACGTATTCTCTCAAGTCCTAAGACACTCAGATTACAGCGAGGCTATACGTCTGTCGCTATTGGGGTCAATGTTAAACCCACCTATGATCCAGAGTCAAAAGTATCTTAAGTATCTTCCTTACCTAATTCTCCAACCATCGCCATATATTTCACCTTTTTCAATCTTTAACTTCTCACGGGATTGTTCTGGATCAGTGTGAGCTCAGAGCGGTGGCTACTCCAACTACCAAAGCGTTACTGCCTCTAGTGTTTCTGCAGTTGCATGTTGCTCGTAGCCGAATTCTCTACCATGCGCTCATAATGGTGCTTAGCTATTGCGCACGTGCTGTCCTAGGCGATGCCAGCGACCAGACTTGGATCCGGTTACGAAGATGTAGCACACATCAAATTGGTTTGCCTCTTCCCTCAACAGAGCGAGTCGTTTGGTTTCTTGTAAGATACTAATAGACGAAAATTTGATCTAGCCTCCTACTCTAGGATCAATTCCTTCAATAAAGGCATCTATATCGCGATCCTCGGGCTCGCAAAGTACGATATTGTCATGTTCTTAACATTCTGTCAAAACATATGTTCGACAAAAAACAGCTCCGCTTCTATCAGCAAACGATTCAAAATCCTCTGCACGTTTTTTCGTCAATGTAGATCACAAGTACCGATAAAAACTAACTCATTTTTTACCTGGAATTCTTTTAGCTGCGTAACATGACAAATCCAGAACACTTCACGCACATGTATCGGTTCAGTTAGAATCATTTCGTAATAATGGCGAACAGCGCAGTCTGTTAGGGGTTACTGGTAGCTGAAAGATTCTCATGCAAGGAGAGCAGCGGCAGAAGAAGTTTGTCTCAAGTTGGGTGGGGTTGGTCTGGGAAGGTCCCAAGGGCCTGTTCTTTTCGTTCTGAAGTTGCGGTTTCTGAGTGTTAATACTTTATGCGCAGCCACCTTATCCCCCAAGTTCCTACCTGAAGAACAACATGTATATATTCAGCATTAACGTCACCAAGAATCCGGCCTTTCCGTTCCCACGAGACGTGAGTAATTTCGTACTATTTCAACAGTATTTCTTCTTGTATAATTCCATGTTTCACCTCCCTTACTAGACACTGTGTATGCCATGTCACGCTGTACTAAAAGACCGTTCAAACGCCGCGGGGAGTGGCCGCACGGTTTGAGGCGCCGGAGGTTCGAGTCCTCCCTCGGGCATGGGTGTGTGTGTTGTTCCTAGCAGAAGTTAGTTTAAGTAGTGTGTAAGTCTAGGGACCGATGACCTCAGCAGTTTGGTCCCTTAGGAATTCACACACATTTGAACCGTTCAGACTCAGCACCAATCAAGCAAATTGTTTTTGCGCTTTTGTACACCATGTCAAGAGAACTTCAGCAGTGTTTCTCTCTGTTCTTATTCTTCGCGGGACTTTTTCGTTCATCACATTGGCTACAAGCTTGCTACCGCCCCTCCAAAGAGAGTCTGCGCTGAGCACAGAGAACTTGGTATTCTTTGGTTCACTTTGTGCCATTCTGATGATTCGCTTCCTGGCTGTCGTCCTACGCTGACAGTGCAGTTTGAAGATGTTAAGTGTCGCGTTTTGCTACTCTCACTCCGAGAACCTCGCATTTATCTGGTTGTTTCTGCGTCTTGGATGCGTGATTCATGGATTATTTTTGTTGTTTGTGAAATGTGCAGATGAGGAATTCTGATTTCGTTCTTCTTTCGGTCTTATTTACGATTTCAATTGAAGTCCTGCATAATTAATTTCAGCATTTCTTGTTAGTGTTCTGTGTTTTTTCTTCTTCGAAGAGTCACACTGCAGCAATATTCCACGTTGTTCTTCAATTTGAATAAATATTTGGTATCCTGATATCGACTCCAATTACGAACCTTACTTCGTACTACCTCTCCCCTGATTAGGCGAGACTTCTTTAATGAATACAATCAGATATGATTTCCCATTGTGTACAGCGCCCAAATTCTTAATGGAGTTTTGCATAACATGCAAAGCTGTTTATTCTTATGACGAGTGGGATTTTATTTCAGAACTCAAACCATTATTAATGTACATTAGTTTCAGTAGCCACGAACAGAAGGAAAAGTTTCAGACTGGATCGCCATTCTGCAGACCAGTGTAGAGGATGGGCATGCTAGGAATGTGGGAGACAGGATAGGGATTGATCTTAAGAGTAATAAGATGAAGCAATAATTGGCACCAAAGTGGTTCATTGGAATAGCGGGTACAAAGACCATACTTGGGGGGGGGGGGGGGGGGGAGATGAAACAAAACTGACTTCAGGCTCTTCAAAATCGGTCAATCGTGTATCGAGGCAGTAAGAGCAGTTTCCCAGGCCTGCTATAGGTAAAACTCGCCCAAAGCGATTGGGGAAAGCTCATTGGTAATTTCGGAAACACCACACCATGGGCTGTGACGTCGCATCGACATCACTGACTATACGGCACGTGAGCGTTCGCTTCCGTGCACTAGTGTCAGTTGAAGAATTAGAAGTACCTAGGCTGTTACAATACTTAGTAATAATTATGCACTGTACAACAGAAACAACGAAGACTACATAAATAAAAATGGATAGAATGCTATCTTTGGAATTCTGAAGGGAGCCGGAATGAAATGCAAGGGTACGAAAGAATACATACAACTTGTGTAGGTATGAGACTGCAGTTTTAGAGACTAAGGACGTGAAAGGGAAGACGTAGTTGGGAAGGAAATCAGAGAAGTATGTAGGCGATTCCCTATGTCATTCAATAAATACATTGAGCAAGCAGTAAAGGAAATCTGTGAGAAAATGGGAAAGGAGTTAACGTTCAGGGAGAAGAAACGATAACTTTTACATTTGTCAGTGACGTTCTAAATCTGCCAAGGATGGCAAAGCACTACAAAGATAAGTTGAAGCTTATGGATTGTGTTCTAAAAAGAGTTTGTAAGATGAACATCGACGATAGTAAACTAGAGTAATGGAAAATATTCAAATTAAATCTGGTGCCGGTAGGGAATTACATCACTATAAGTTGCAGGTACGTTTTCTAATTGGACAATAAAATGACTGACTATAACTAATGTAGAGAGAAAATGAAATACAGATCGTCAATAGAAAGGACACCCCTCTGACAAAGGAAAGTTTTTAATATCAAGTATAAAATTTTGTTAAGTTATTTTTATGATATTTATCTGGGGAGTAACATTGTATGTACCTGATATGTGGACAATAACTTGTTCAGACAAAATACAATACAAGCTTATGAAGTGTGGAGAATAGCGTGGCTATAGGTATTCTGGCCCACACCGTTTATCCTTGTGTCATCATACTTACAGGTTAGTACAGTACCCTGCCTCCTTTCTATGATGTCACTGTGCCTCCTCCCCTTTCCTAAATCACGTCCCTTTCCTCGAATCTGACCAGTCAGGGAGCTTCTACGGAAACATCTACACATTTCGCTCTCTCAGTCAAACGACATTCATTTTCCCAGGCATTAAAACGAAACAGCCAGTCCCCCTCTTGTTCCCGGTACATCCTACTTTTCAACAAGTGCAAGGTACTACGGACGCTAAAATTAAATATTTCCACATCTCAAATACCTGTATTATTTATCAAAAAACATGTGCCTATAATGCTATGAACTTACAACTTAGTTATGTGTTAGTTATGTGTGTACTTGCTACTTGCAAGGAACACCTTGAGTTTCAGGTCGCAAGTTCGATTGCTCATTTGAAAGCATTATTATGTCAGTTACGGCAGGTAAAATATTACTTGATAATGACTCGCAATGTACATCAGGAGGGCGACAGAAAATGAATATCCCGGTGGTGCAGAGATCAACCTTATATGGGACGTATATATTACACTTCACAAAATGGACGTCGTCAATTTCAAGAAATGTGCAAAACAAACATTAACTTGCGCCAGGAACACTGAATGAAAAATGACTCTCCACAGTGATCACAAAGTTTCGCATTATCAAGATCGAAGATGAACTCCTTTGGAGCAACAAATCGTGCAAGACGTTCAGATAGGTATTCACATTGAAAGAATGCATGCAGCATCATGCTGGTGTAACAAGGTGATGAGAACTGATGGAATGTGATGCCACGCAACCGAAAGCGAAACAGTCCATCGTGGAGCTTACCATAAAAATGGCTATTCGTTAAGGCAAAGCTGCAGTAAACCGATAATATGTTTTATAGGCACGGAAAAAACAAACATCCAGAGACAGAATTTGTCCATTGGCTACAGTGGTATGAATTGCAATGTCACACACTTTTCAGGAGGGATAGAGTGATCTAAAGGGGTACGACATTTATACACAGACCAGGAATCAAGCAAAAGCAAGTTATTTTGACCAGATATTAGCCGAAAGCAGTGCTCAAACCATAGTTATAGTTTTCTTACGCCCATTTCCCACTTTTTCTTGCTGTGACGTAAATATTCCCTATTATTCTTGCCTGACCATGCACACGAAAAAGAATTTTATGAGGCCACCCATTGCTCCTTTGAAATCACTGTAATCTAAGTCGCGTGCAATTTGGTGTGCATAACGTAGAAGATCACTATCACGCACATCCTGTAAATTGCGTAGAGCATCATTCAAAAGCGCAGACGCCAGGTTTTGTAACAAGTGCGCCTTGTTCTCCCTTGAATATCTGTAGTTTTTCTTACCCACTACATGGTCATATTGCTACGGACTCATTCGAATTCTGTTCGTAATTGTTTTTTACTCCGCTGTTATGTTATTCCACGTACGTAATTATGTTTAGTACCTGCTGCTTGACAACGATTGTTCTTTATTATGTTTCACTGGAGACGGAATTTTGGCCTTCCTGTCCGTCAAAGATGATGAACTGTTTCAGTATCACTTTCACTTCCTGAGCACCTATCGTCATCATTGCACTCCTCATGTACATTGTCCACACCGTCCAGAGCATACGACGCCATGCATTCCACTGATTCATTTTGCAGAAACAAGAATGTTTCATCTGCCACTTCTTTTTCAATCTGAGAATTCCTTGTGTTCATTTTTGACGAATTGTGAACTTCGGCAACGTTGTTGTAGATATAATGAAATGTTTTCTTTGTTTATCGCTGCCATTGATCTGTTTTGTATTAACATCAGTAGGAGTTAAGCACTGTTGAATGTTACTCGTCGACTAAGCAGTTCATCTAAGCTTCGTAGCCTGAAGCTGTGCTCACCATTGGATACCGCCAGTTCCGCTCCCTGTTTCCATTAGCAACAAATATTGTAGTTGCATGTTAGGCGAAATGTGGGGCGTCGAAATCTGGAAACTTCATTGGCCTTTTGCGACATCGCACTCAAGGGATTCATTGTAAGTAATAGTAACTGTGAGTAACTGGTCCTACTACATATCCAAATCTACGTGCGTCAGAGGAGGAAAAGTTACTTTTCATGGATAAGTAACATAAAGATCTAAATCCAGAGCCATTTTTGGTGTTGAAAATATGTAACGCATGTATGTACATATACATACTAGATAAATCTGCTAATGTGGGGGTGTGCTGACAGCAGTTCATTGAATGTATACACATACAGAGCAGATGTAGGGGTAGGAAAGTAGTGTTTGAAGACCCGTCGATGACGAGGTCATTAGAGACGGTGCACAAGCTCGAATTAGGGAAGGATGGGGAAGTAAATCGGCCGTGCCCTTTTAAATGAACCATCTCGGCATTTGCCTGAAGTGATCTAGCGAAATCACGGGAAACATAAATCAGGATGGCCGGACGCGGGATTGAACCGTCGTCCTCCCGAATGCGAGTCTAGTGTACAGAGCAGATAGATAAGTTTTGTATATGACAGAGTGAGTCATTACATCCAGCTTATAAAGATTCTCAAACCACTGTGTTGATTTTAAAGTAGTCACAATAGGAAATTGTAGCACTAGTACTAAAACTTTGAGGTTCGCCGATGACATTGTAATTCTGTCAGAGACAGCAAAGGACTTGGAAGAGCAGTTGAACGGAATGGACAGTGTCTTGAAAGGAGGATATAAGATGAACATCAACAAAAGCAAAACGAGGATAATGGAATGTAGTCAAACTAAGTCGGGTGATGCTGAGGGAATTAGATTAGGAAATGAGACACTTAAAGTAGTAAAGGAGTTTTGCTATTTGGGGAGCAAAATAACTGATGAGGGTCGAAGTACAGAGGATATAAAATATAGACTGGCAATGGCAAGGAAAGCGTTTCTGAAGAAGAGAAATTTGGTAACATTGAGTATAGATTTAAGTGTCAGGAAGTCATTTCTGAAAGTATTTGTATGGTGTGTAGCCATGTATGGAAGTGAAACATGGACGGTAAATAGTTTGGAAAAGAAGAGAATAGAAGCTTTCGAAATGTGGTGCTACAGAAGAATGCTGAAGATTAGATGGGTAGATCACATAACTAATGAGGAGGTACTGAATAGGATTGGGGAGAAGAGGAATTTGTGGCACAACTTGACCAGAAGAAGGGATCGGTTGGTAGGACATGTTCTGAGGCATAAAGGGATCACCAATTTAGTATTGGAGGGCAGCGTGGAGGGTAAAAATCGTAGAGGGAGACCAAGAGATGAATACACTAAGCAGATTCAGAAGGATGTATGTTGCAGTAGGTACTAGGAGATGAAGAAGCTTGCACAGGATAGAGTAGCATGGAGAGCTGCATCAAACCAGTCTCAGGACTGAAGACCACACCAACAACAACAACAGCACTAGTATCTTTCTCATGAAGAATGATTCTTAATGTCTAATTTCTTACTAAAAGTGACCTACAATGAATAAAACTACTATTAATTTAGTACACGAATAATGAAGACTAAACATATGTCCCCAAAAACGGGAAGTCAGAGGAATTTCTCCCCTCCCCACTCCAAAAGAGGTTTCCTATAAATCGAAAATTTGTTGCATGTCATAACTCCAAATTTACGTAATTGGTTGCAGAGAAGTTTCTACGAGCTAAGGCCTGCAGATGCTGACTCCCAGAATTCACAGTTGCCTAAGAAACCTTCAAAATTTACTTTGCCGTTTGAGTTGCTTGATGGCTATTAATCTAAGATGAAAAATGCTTTAACACTAAAAGAGGCCTCGATCTTCGATGATATTAGAAAATTTTACAGGTAGCAGGATTCTGCGATTTTAGCAACCACGGACGCCACTCGTTTTCAAACATAATATCAGTTTATTAAAGGACATAATTTCACTCAACGATCAATATACTGTTCAACATGTCTCATCTCTTCGCTTTGTTTGCAGCCTGTATACTAATTTTTTACCTCAAGTAATTTTCATAAGCTTTCATTCATATTTGTAGTTACTTAAGCAAATTGGAATACTTGACTATACTTTTGAACACTGTCAAAACTATACGATTTTACTTTTCAATAACTAAATGGCAGTATTTATTAATCACTCCCTCAGGATAAAGTTGTCTTCTGTAGCAGGATCTAAATTAATTTTCTCTCCCATTACCCATCATATTTGTTTATATTTTTTACTGCCTCGCACATCCGTTAAAAGCTATTGACACATGTTGTTTGTTGTAGTCTTCAGTCCTGAGACTGGTTTGATGCAGCTCTCCATGCTACTCTATCCTGTGCAAGATTCTTCATCTCCCAGTACTCACTGCAACCTATGTCCTTCTGAATCTGCTTAGTGTATTCATCTCTTGGTCTCCCTCTATGATTTTTACCCTCCACACTGCCCTCCAATGCTAAATTTGTGTTCCCTCGATGCCTCAGAACATGTCCTACCAACCAGTCCCTTCTTCTTGTCAAGTTGTGCCACAAACTCCTCTTCTCCCCAATTCTATTCAGTACCTCCTCATTAGTTATGTACCCATCTAATCTTCAACATTCTTCTGTAGCACCACATTTCGAAAGCTTCTATTCTCTTCTTGTCCAAACTACACTCCTGGAAATTGAAATAAGAACACCGTGAATTCATTGTCCCAGGAAGGGGAAACTTTATTGACACATTCCTGGGGTCAGATACATCACATGATCACACTGACAGAACCACAGGCACATAGACACAGGCAACAGAGCATGCACAATGTCGGCACTAGTACAGTGTATATCCACCTTTCGCAGCAATGCAGGCTGCTATTCTCCCATGGAGACGATCGTAGAGATGCTGGATGTAGTCCTGTGGAACGGCTTGCCATGCCATTTCCACCTGGCGCCTCAGTTGGACCAGCGCTCGTGCTGGACGTGCAGACCGCGTGAGACGACGCTTCATCCAGTCCCAAACATGCTCAATGGGGGACAGATCCGGAGATCTTGCTGGCCAGGGTAGTTGACTTACACCTTCTAGAGCACGTTGGGTGGCACGGGATACATGCGGACGTGCATTGTCCTGTTGGAACAGCAAGTTCCCTTGCCGGTCTAGGAATGGTAGAACGATGGGTTCGATGACGGTTTGGATGTACCGTGCACTATTCAGTGTCCCCTCGACGATCACCAGTGGTGTACGGCCAGTGTAGGAGATCGCTCTCCACACCATGATGCCGGGTGTTGGCCCTGTGT
Organism: Schistocerca piceifrons; assembly: GCF_021461385.2. Taxonomy (NCBI): domain Eukaryota; kingdom Metazoa; phylum Arthropoda; class Insecta; order Orthoptera; family Acrididae; genus Schistocerca; species Schistocerca piceifrons. Next base: position 847,069,096 of record NC_060139.1, read on the forward strand.
GCCTCGGTCGTATGCAGTCCTGATTGTGGCGCTCACCTGCACGGCGCCAAACACGCATACGACCATCATTGGCACCAAGGCAGAAGCGACTCTCATCGCTGAAGACGACACGTCTCCATTCGTCCCTCCATTCACGCCTGTCGCGACACCACTGGAGGCGGGCTGCACGATGTTGGGGCGTGAGCGGAAGACGGCCTAACGGTGTGCGGGACCGCAGCCCAGCTTCATGGAGACGGTTGCGAATAGTCCTCGCCGATACCCCAGGAGCAACAGTGTCCCTAATTTGCTGGGAAGTGGCGGTGCGGTCCCCTACGGCACTGCGTAGGATCCTACGGTCTTGACGTGCATCCGTGCGTCGCTGCGGTCCGGTCCCAGGTCGACGGGCACGTGCACCTTCCGCCGACCACTGGCGACATCATCGATGTACTGTGGAGACCTCACACCCCACGTGTTGAGCAATTCGGCGGTACGTCCACCCAGCCTCCCGCATGCCCACTATATGCCCTCGCTCAAAGTCCGTCAACTGCACATACGGTTCACGTCCACGCTGTCGCGGCATGCTACCAGTGTTAAAGACTGCGATGGAGCTACGTATGCCACGGCAAACTGGCTGACACTGTCGGCGGCGGTGCACAAATGCTGCGCAGCTAGCGCCATTCGACGGCCAACACCGCGGTTCCAGGTGTGTCCGCTGTGCCGTGCGTGTGATCATTGCTTGTACAGCCCTCTCGCAGTGTCCGGAGCAAGTATGGTGGGTCTGACACACCGGTGTCAATGTGTTCTTCTTTCCATTTCCAGGAGTGTATTTATCGTCCATGTTTCACTTCCATACATGGCTACACTCCATACAGATACTTTCAGAAACGGCTTCCTGACACTTAAATCTATACTCGGTGTTAACAAATGTCTCTTCTTCAGAAACGCTTTCCTTGCCATTGCCAGTCTACATTTTATATCCTATCTATTTCGACCATCGTAATTTATTTTGTTCCCCAAATAGCAAAACACATCGTTTACTTAAAGTGTCTCATTTCCAAATCTAATTTCCTCAGTATAACATGATTTAATTTGACTACATTCCATTATCCTCGTTTTGCTTTTGTTGATGTTCATCTTATACCCTCCTTTCAAGACACTGTCCATTCCGTTCAACTGCTCTTCCAAGTCCTTTGCTGTCTCTGCCAGAATTACAATGTCATCGGCCAACCTCAAAGTTTTTATTTCTTCTCCATGGATTTTAATACCTATTCCGAATTTTTCTTTTGTTTCCTTTATTGCTTGCTCAATATACAGATTGAATAACTTCGGGGAGAGGCTACAACCCTGTCTCATTCCCTTCCCAACCGCTGCTTCCGTTTCATGTCCCTCGACTCTTATAACTGCCAACTGCTTTCTGTACAAATTGTAAACAGCCTTTCGCTCCCTGTATTTTACTCCTGCCACCTTTAGAATTTGAAAGAGAGTATTCCAGTCAAAATTGTCAAAAGCTTTCTCTAAATCTACAAATGCTAGAAACGTAGGTTTGCCTTTCCTTCATCTTTCTTCTAAGATAAATCGTAAGGTCAGTATTGCCTCACGTGTTCCAATATTTCTACGGAATCCAAACTGAGCTTCCCCAAGGTTGGCTTCTACTAGTTTTTCCATTCGTCTGTAAAGAATTCGCGTTAGCATTTTGCAGCTGTGGCTTATTAAACTGATAGTTCGGTAATTTTCACATCTGTCAACACCTGCTTTCTTTGGGATTGGAATTATTATATTCTTCTTGAAGTCTGAGGGTATTTCACCTGTCTCATACATCATGCTCACCAGATGGTAGAGTTTTGTCAGGACTGGCTCTTCCAAGGCCGTCAGTAGTTCTAATGGAATGTTGTCTACTCCCGGGCCGTGTTTCGACTCTGGTCTTTCAGTGCTCTGTCAAACCCTTCACGCAGTATTGTATCTTCCATTTCGTCTTCATCTACTTTCTCTTCCATTTCCAGAATATTGTCCTAAAGTACGTCGTCTTTGTATGGACCCTCTATATACTTCTTCCACCTCTCTGCTTTCCCCTCTTTGCTTAGAACTGGGTTTCCATCTGAGCTCTTGATATTCATACAAGTGGTTCTCTTTTCTCCAAAGGTCTCTTTAATTTTCCTATAGGCAGTATCTATCTTACCCCTAGTGAGATAAGCGTCTACATCCTTACATTTGCCCTCTAGCCATCCCTGCTTACCCATTTTGCAGTTCCTGTCGATCTCATTTTTCAGATGTTTGTATTCCTTTTTGCCTGCTTCATTTACTGCATTTTTATATTTTCTCCTTTCATCAGTTAAATTCAATATTTCTTCTGTTACCCAAGGATTTCTACTAGCCCTCGTCTTTGTACATACTTGATCCTCTGCTGACTTCATTACTTCATCCCTCAGAGCTACCCATTGTTCTTCTACTGTATTTCTTTCCCCCATTTATGACAACTGCTCCCTCATGCTCACCCTGAAACTCTGTACAACCTCTGGTTTAATTAGTTTGTCCAGGTACTATCTCCTAAAATTCCCATCTTTTTGCAGTTTCTTCAGTTTTGATCTACAGTTCATAACCAATAAATTGTGGTGAGAGTCCACATCTGCCCCTGGAAATGTCTTACAGTTTAATACCTGTTTCCTAAATCTCTGTCTTACCATTATATAAGCTATCTGATACCTTCTAGTATTTCCACGATTCTTCCGTGTGTACAACCTTCTTCTATGATTCTGGAACCAAATGTTAGCCATAATTAAGTTACGCTGTGTGCAAAATTCTACCAGACGGCTTCCTCTTTCATTTCTTTCCCCCAATCCATATTCACCTACTATGTTTCCTTCTCTCCCTTTTCCTTCTCTCGAATTCCAATAACCCATGACTATTAAATTTTCGTCTCCCTTCACTACCTGAATAATTTCTTTTATCTCATCATACATTTCATCAATTTCTTCGTCATCTGCAGAGCTAGTTGCCATATAAACTTGTATTATTGTAGTAGGTGTTGGCTTCGTGTCCGTCTTGGCCACAATAATGCGTTCACTATGCTGTTTGTAGTAGCTTTCCCGCATTCCTATTTTCCTACTCATTATTAAACCTACTCCTGCATTATCCCTATTTGATTTTGTATTTATAACCCTGTATTCACCTGACCAAAAGTCTTGTTCCTCCTGCCACCGAACTTCACTAATTCCCACTATATCTAACTTTAACCTATCCATTTCCCTTTTTAAATTTTCTAACCTACCTGCCCGATTAAGGGCTCTGACATTCCACGCTCCGATCAGCAGAACGCCAGTTTTCTTTCCCCTGATATGACGTCCTCTTGAGTAGTCCCCGCCCGGAGATCCGAAAGGGGACTATTTCACTTCCGGAATATTTTACCCAAGAGGACGCCATCATAATTTAACAATACAGTAAAGCTGCATGCCCTCGGGAAAAATTACGACTGTAGTTTCCCCTTGCTTTCAGCCGATCGCATTACCAGCACAGCAAGGCCGTTTTGGTTAGTGTTACAAGACCAGACATATTTTGCGCTAATCACAATGAATTAATACCGAAAACTAAATACACAATTTTAATAAGGCTTTAAATTTGAATAATACAAAACGGAAAGAAATATTAACAATGATTTTACAAAATACGTTGCAAAGTGTCAGTTCAAGCAGAGCGCTACTTCTCCCGGTAACGAGTTGCCATATTTTAATTGCGCTTCCCTGTCACAGTCTCCACAGCCGATAGCTCTTATACCCTCCCCGTTTCTAGTAGTCCCAGTACTCTATAGACTTCTTAATTGTGTGCTTTAAATGCCTAAACCACTTTATAAAATCCGTCTGGTTTTTCCTTCTTTAGTAGTAGACGTAGTAGACAGTGCTATACCAATCAATTATTAGGAGCCGAAATTAACGGCCTTGTAACGGTCGGAAATATGTATACAACTAATTGTACTGCTTGTGATAAAATATTCTTGCTAATGTAATCTTTGTTAGGTGTACCACTGACAAATTTCTTAGAGTATGAATCAGTAATAACTTCGATATCTTCTGAAACTACAGTTAAATTTATGAGATCCACTTCCGTTGTTAACATTCATTAATTTATTTCAATACAGAATACTAGCGACGCAGTTCTCAAGTCTGTTTACGAGAAGCACGTCGAGAAAGATAAGATTCCAATACGCAACAAGGAAATATTTGAAAGAATATGCAACTCACATAAAAATGCAGCAGTGACAACGGACGTTGTGTACAGAGCGTACAAGAGGTCAACAAAATGTTCTCTAATAAGCGCTCAGGAGTACATGAGTATTCAGACGGCTGTAGCCTTCAGGAAAGGAAGCCCTTATCGTGAACTGATTAACTACCAGTAAGTAATTTTTTTTTAAATTTGCAACCAAATCACTTTCGTTTTATGTCAAATTCCATTATTAATTACTTTTGTTCATGTAATCTTATTTTAAATCTGAAAAGCACACGTGATGGAGAAAAAAGACAAGGAGATGCCCCTGAAACAATGTGTTGGTCGAAATTTCTGCTTTACGAAGAAAAGGTGAAAAGTTCTCACTCTATATAAATGAAAATTATCATTTTTCGAACAAACAATTACTTCATATCCTCTCTGTAATTTTCCTATTGTAAAAACTCCTTTGTAAACTGGTGCACTGCTCTGAAGAAGGATGAAATTTTTTAATCCAGGCCTCTACAGTGCCACTGGTTCACACCCGGTGATCTGATATCAGTTTCCTTTCTGAAATGAAATAGTGACTCACTTCCCATCGACAATAACAAACCAGTAACGTAGTCTATCGAAATTTTCTTAAACCAGTTCAGATATAGTCAGGAAATTCCTGCACGTATTTCTTATTAGAGTTGTGAAACTACCGTAGACTATCGTAAGAAATTGTAAACTACAGTAGGTTTCCTAATAGCTTGGGTCAGCTAATATCGTAACCGTGTCACCTGTACATTAGGAGCGTTGCGGATCTGTTAGGTGTTACCTGATTTCGATCGCTTTGTTTGCATATGCTACCAGTGTCTTACTAGAGTCCTCCACAAACTGGAACGGTGAACCGTCTGGAAACTGAATGTGCATATATCAAGGGCACCATAACCTACGGAAAGTTTTCGTTGTACATAGTTATCCTCCTGCCTGTTACTTAAAATAAACAGTATTTCTAGCTAAGTTGAAACTGTCCTTTAGTTCAAGCTTCATTCGAAAATTGCTGATTTGTAACGTGAAACAGAGGGATGATGTGTACAGAGTTGTGATACAGTGTTAGAAAAAGCAATTTCCTCGAATAAAAGGGTAAAATAAAAAAAATACGTTAAGCAAAAAGGAAAAAAAAAGAAAATCACATCAAAAATATCTTCAATACCTCGTCGAGCTTATGTAAAACCTGTTTCTCTTATTGATAAATAAGTTTCACACTTATAAGTTATAGTAGGAAACTCTTGCGTTTGATACTGTTCTACTGAATACAAACTAACAAAGAAGCTTGTATAGATTTCTTGTGTTCGTGTATTTAAACTATACTTGTATCAAAAGTTATTGTTTTGGTTACATAAAAGCGTAGGAGTTACGCGAGCAGTTTACTTATAAAATGCAGTTTATGTTTTGTGAGGATATAAGATACACAATGGATCAACACTGAATGGCGTACTGTTCTCATTAAGTGCAAAACAAACATAGAAACAAACAAAAAACAGTTCCTCTCTCACATATTCATTTACGTTTCTTTCTCTGCCAAATCTATCAGTACTACTGGTTATCTTACCGCTTACTACACCATGCATGTAGTGTCCCAAAACTACCAAACCACAGTTTTGGCAGAGCGTCTCACACTTGTGACACCAAGCTTGTATAAAGCTCTCTCGTTATGTAAAATATACCGACAAGTTTCCTGTATGATTCTGGCGTCAGCTTTTCCTCTCTGCTATATGCATGATAGTAGTATTGTAGCGGAGCTATGCTGCTCTTTATTAAACTGATAGTGGTTACACATGTGTCACTACAAGAAGATAGTGCATGCTCCGATAATCATCTGCATATACAAGCAGCATTCGAAATGCATTCCACGGACAAGCTAGGCTAACAGCACGTGCACAAATAATTCAGAGTACAGTCACACAAAACAGGCAGCGCTCTTGTCGAAAGATTATATGTCCATCAAACTGTCGAAGTCAACACGTTCATGAACCAGAAAAACTAAACCTCTCGTTCTGTTACCTATTATTACCCGAGCTGAACTGCTAGAGAACAGATCCAGTGTACAAAGTGTGCCTATGAGCGCAGCGATTTGTGTCCACTTTTCGTCACGTTCTGTGACGGGGTGCCGTCTCTAGTTTCGTCTATGAAAACTTGCTAACGATATATTGCTGCCACATCCCGCATGTAGGGCCAAAAACGACTCCTCCAGTGTCTTCTGAGTTAGTGACGGAATTTTGTTGGTTTGATTTGTCTGGTGTCGGTGGCGTTGGATGTGTCCTGTATACCGATGTCCATCGGGTTGGACTTGGGTGGCGAGGTCTTCGCTTGTCTCACGTGGCTGGTGGCCTGGGAGCGCCCCTGCACCTGTACTTGTTTCCCAGTGTTGCCTAGCACCGGCATGGAACGAGGGGTGATGTGGCCAGTGGATCAACGACTGGTGGCATCCAGACTGGAAGGTGAATAGAACCCAGGATGGTGAGCGTTTCTCTGGTTTTTGCGACATGGCCGGCCGCTGGTGGCCGAGCGGTTCTGGCGCTACAGTCTGGAATCGCGCGACCGCTATGGTCGCAGATTCGAATCCTTCCTCGGGCATGGATGTGTGTGTTGTCCTTAGGTTAGTTAGGTTTAAGTAGTTCTAAGTTCTAGGGGACTTATGACCTCAGCAGTTGAGTCCCATAGTGCTCAGAGCCATTTGAACCATTTTTTTGCGACCTGTTGGGTACCCACATACATTACCTTGGTGAGAGTCTATGGGAAAGTTCATGCCCATACATGGGGGTCTGGTGGCAAACACGTGATGGAGTGCAGTAGTGTGGTCCCGTGTTGGGTCAGAGCGCAGAAGATAAAGAAGAGTGGCAAGCTGCCACTTTGGCTCTTCACATTTACTGGGATAATACAGTACGTGCTGACGATAAAGCCAGAGTTGTTTCCGATGATGCCTGCCACAAAATCTTGGCCATTTGCTGCTTTAAGTTATGAACAATATGTTCAGCTTCCTTGTTGCTCTAAGAGTACTGATGTGACATGTCGAAGGTTATTGTACCAGCAGATTTATAGAAATTTTTTGTGCTCTGATGTCAGTGGACGATGATTTCGATGGCTTGGATCTTGGAGACAGCCGAGATATATTTATATTTCTGGAGACCAGGTAGAAAGGAAATTTGATAGGGCATCCAGCACTAATAATGACATAGATCGAAGAAAGTGGCCAACAAATTAAATATGGTCACTCTCCCTGAGGTAGAAAGTGGATCATGGAGCCCATGGCTGCTAAGCTCACCTGACAGAAATGTTGACAATTGCCTCTGTGTCTTTGGTAAAACCAGTCCAATAAACATCCTGCTGGGCTACCTTCACCATCCATATCATTCTTAGATGACTGTTGAAATAGTGCCAAAAGCTGTTGTGTGAGGGTTAAGAGAATGATTTGTTGGTGCTGCTCGTTGTTGGTAATACAGACATGCCATCCACTAATGATAATTGGTTTTATAGTTGGCGAAATGTACACTGGTGTAAGTCACTGGCCACTTTCAGGCAACCCTGACTGCAACCACTGACCATCTGCATCCAGATATCATCCTTGTGAATGATGTGAGCCATAATAACGCAGGGAGAGGAAAATCTGCCCCTATATCCTGGTTCAAAATAAACAGCTTTCTCTTTGTCGAACACTGGGTCCAATTTCAAAGGTAGATTGGGCAGAGAATCAGAGTTAGGATGCTTGCTAGTAAACTTGTAAGAAATATCGTACTTATATAGAATCGAAGGCCCACTGTCACAACTCTTGTGCTATTTCTGTGACGTTCACCAAACGAAGCTAACAACGGCCTGTGATCTGTTATCAGATGGAACTTAGCATAATACAAATAAACGTGCAAGGTAATTTGAGAGTCAGTGCTTCTCTCTCAGTTTGAGACAATGTTTTATGCGTTGGCAATTGGTTGTTCTGAGGTACCTGAGGTAATATGGATCAGTACTGCGGACAAACAGTATTGTAATAGGTCTGTAGCCGCCAACAATCCTTTACCTGGAATGTATATTGCCAAGCCAAATCCCGAAAGCAACATATATTTTTACGTTTGAAAGGCCTGCACACATACCTCAGGCCAGGAGAAAGAGGTACGTTTTTTGTGGTAAATTGTTCAATGAGTTCAAGAATCTCCCACTTGGGGCATAAATGTGGCACAGCAGAAATTAAAAGAAAGAAAAAAAATAACATCCTTATAGACCTTAAGCAAATTTAGATGAGTTACCGTTGCTGAAAACCTGTTCAAAACAAGAAATTTTATGATGAACCAGTTTTCAGTTCCAGAATGAATTTTTCACACTGCAGCAGAGTGTGCACTGATGTGAAATTCCATGGCATATTAAAACTGTGTGCCGGATCGGGTTTCGAACTCTGAACTCTGTCAAGACGGATGGTGAAACGTGCTTGGGTAGCTCAGTTTGTAGACCACTTACCCGTGAAAGACAAAGTTCCCCGTTCTAGTCCGACTCACAGTTATAATCTGCCAGAAAGTACTTGCATTCAGTTCATCTGTTTGTTAAAAATACACGTTCCACGAATAATTCTAAACGAAGAGTAAACATTCTCGTCTTTCGGATACTGTAGCTCTTCTTATTTTCCGTGCTTGCTAAGAAAAGTTAGAGAAGAATTCTGCCTTATGGAAGATACCGTTCCATAGTTCATTTAGTATCAACATTTTTCAGCAATTTATGTGCTATCTTCAGTCGGATTTTTCCTTATTTTCTTTTTGAAAAACTTTTATTACGCCTTAACCTCTTGTGTAGATTATTCGAATGTTGAGCTTTTAGATATTTATCTTTACAATCGAGCGATTATTGGGAGTCAAATATTTTGCATTAGTTTACATACAGTATACCTTAAAACGTGTATCACTGAGTTGAGGTATTAAAAATGATTCATGCTTAAAGATTTAAGTCTAGGATACTAAATTTTGGAAATAAAACGTTTATATATTTGGTGGCATACCTCACATGAGGCTATTACATGTGTATGTTGGTAGTTTTATATCTGCCATATAATCTGGAACTTGCCAGCTCCAAACAAGGAAAGGTTTTCAATTTTTCTATTTTTCGTCACATTTCAGTCTGTGAACCAATATAATATCGCGTTATTTAGCACGTTATTTGCTGTTTATCTCATATTTGGTGTTTCCTCCTTATTTATGACGAGTTAAGGCAGTTATTTCTTTTGCTGCAGTTTTTCGCTTGTTGTTGCCATTTCCTTCTGTTAGACACGCGTTTACACATTTTATCAGCAAGGCACAAGCTTTGTGCCGCTAGTTTACGTGTTATTATAGCTATGTGTTCATTTGTTTCGTTTCAAAGTGTTGTTGACATTTGAAATATTTCTTAAGCGTGTGTGACTGTGTGTGAGAGAGAGAGAGAGAGAGAGAGAGAGAGAGAGAGACAGAGAGATACGTTAGTATTAAAGCTCACCGGTCTGGAAGGGTTTGGAGAGTGTATAAAGTGTATCTGAGGGACGCAGAAAACAATGCAGTCGTTGTCGTAATGCGGAAACGGTGTGATTCATCTGACGTCGAATTGGGTATGATCATTGGCTTTCGGGCCACGGGTGGAAGCATTTCCAAAGCCCCTAAGTTTGTAAGCTATTCGTGTGCCGGCGTGGTTAAAGTATACTGTATACGGCAAAATGGCGCTGTCGAAAACTGTTGTCGGGGCAACTTTGGTGCACCATGGGCCATTGATGACAGAGTCGAGATGTGGCTGCGGAGATGTGTACTGGCGAATAGACGTGCAAATGTTGAGCAACTGACAGATGAATCAAGGCCCTACGAACAGTGTTATCTCAACGACCATTCACCGAACGTTGTTGTGTATGGGCCCCCACAGCTGGTGCCTACTTCATGCACCCATGCAGGCTGCTGTACATTGTTGATTGTTGCTCATCGGTGACGAAGGCTGAAATTAGCTCGTCAGAACCATAAATGGACGTCCGATGAGTGGCGACAGGTGACCTTTTCAGGTGAATCATGTTGTACGCTCCATCATCTCAGAGCAAACATCCTGCAATAATCGTCGTTAGTCTCCAAGCCGGAGGAGGAAGCGTTATGCTCTGTGGAATGTATTCGCTGGATGATTCCGTCATTCAGGAAGTCACAATAAATCAACACAAGTATGCATCTATCCTTGGGGACCATGTCCATCCAGACAAAGTAGACATTGCAACAGTATAGATTATTCTCGCATGCCTCCCATCAGACGCAAGTTCCCAAATAACCACACACTACCAACGCGGTGTCCCTTGCCCATTATCCTCAATAATGCTACATTGCGCCTATTCCAATAAGAGTTCGAACCTAGAATGCATTTGCGATGAAGAGATCGTTTGCCGTCTCTCCTTAACTATAGTGTCTGTTCTTTTGGATATATTCATTATGTTCAACTGAGTCTTCTTTGCTGTTCTAGGATCACTGCTGGGCTGTACTTTCCAAAGAAAGTACAGATTTTCCAAACACATCATATAATCCCACTTGCTGTATTTGGCGACTCCGTTGCATGCTTTCAATCTTTTCATGGTCTCCTTAATAGCGTCTCAGAAAGATATTGATGTCTGCCTAGTGTGTACCTGTTGCGCTGGAATCGCCTGATTTTCTGAATATACTGCTCTTGTATTCCGGTTTCTGTGCGTTTAGGCGACGGGTTTTATATGACGTCCAGGGTGATATAGATGTTTTGAAGTACCTGGCGTCTCCACAAGACAATAATTTATGGTAAGCACAATCAAGTCCAAATACGAAGCCAGGAACGTCAGGGAAGAACTACATTTAGCACTAAAAGCCCTTTTATTAGCGACACCAACATACAGACAGAGCAGAACTGCCTCCTGGTTGGAGAGTGCTACTTTTTACACAAACATCGAGTATTCCACAACACGCTGACATTACAAACATATGAAAATTCTAGAATCTTCTAGAAATGATAAATATTAAGTAAGAAATCTTTTTGGTGATATGATTTGAAGTGGCGACTCCCGCCATGCCAGCCAGTGACGCTAAGCGATACTCCAGATTGCATGCAACACAGCTTGCTAGAATATTTTCATATGGGTACAATAAAACTAAAGTAAAGTATTTCGATCAGTTGACAGGAAAGACTTATTACTCCAAAAGAAATAGAGAGAAAATATTAAGAAATACCATAAAGTATGGATTATACTACTGTCTCTGACGACAGGAAACAGAAATACCATCATTGAATAACATACACCCACGTACACATCAGCACTTCCACATTCGAACTCATCCACATAATTTGAAAATGAACAAAATCGCTCGTAAATTACGATTAGCGAGTCTTCAGTTTTCCTTATTATGGCAAATGAATGAAATTAGAAAGTATGAAAGACTACTGATGCTGGCGTTGTGCAATGAAAACGTAGATGAATTAAGTAAACAGTGATAATTACAATGCTGTGCGTTTATTATACGAAAATATGATTACAGATTTTCTATAACTCTGTGTAACAATCTAGCACCAGAGCTATGACCAGAGAAAATAATGTATGCTCCACCAGGATGTATTTCTTGGAAATGAATTGAGGAGGGGGAAGGGAGGAGGGAATGAAGGGAAAGAGGGAGCCCTAGGAGGAAAAACTCAGGAGGAGGAAGTGGAGGAGCAAATCTGGTCAGAGGGGTAGATGGAGGGGATGCGGGCATCATTCGGGAGAGGGAATTGGCAGAAGTCACCTTGGGCAAGGGTGTGGAGAGTGTGAAGATAGAGAGCAGATGGGACGCAAGAGTACAGGTGCGGCAGCAGGTTGGGATTGGAGAGGATGGGAGAGACAAGTGAGTGGGGAGGATCAAGCTTGCAGGAGGTGTAAAGGAGCCGTATCCATTCGAGGAAAAGGAGGAGGTGCGGGAAAGGAATCAGGTCATAAGGGATCCACGTTGGGGACAGGAGATGTATGCGATAGGCGAGGCGGAGCACATGGTGTTCAAGGGTTTGAAGGGGCTTATAGTAGATCGGAGGCGCTGATATCCATGCAGGGTGTGCATAACGAAGGATGGGGCGGATGAGGGACTTATAAGTGTGGAGGATTGCAGAGGTGTCCAGACCCCATGTTCAGCCAGAGACAGCTCCACCAGTCCACTGCACTTTTATACCTTGTGTGAGCGCTACTGCCGCCATCTGTATATGTGCATATCGCTATCTCCTGACTTTTGTCAATTAAGTTTCTCACCAGCCTTTGGTTTTGTACGAGAACATTGCCTTTGAAGTTGGCTACTGCAGCTACAAATTTGGTAACTGTGGAGGACACAAAACTGTTGGCAGTTATTTCGATTTTGAACTTTAATTAACAATAAAGGCATCTTTTCAATTTAATAAACATAAAATATTATTCTTGTCCTTTAAGCATATCAATAACTTCCAAGCCCGAATTTCTTCTTTTCCTTTACTCTGCACAATACCATGCTGAAAAGGAAGTAGCTTACCAGGCAACACAATCATAATTCAGAAGCATTATAGCACCTACATGGGGAGAATATCAGCTGCAGAAGGGAATTCTGGCAGCAAAATCCTCGTTTCTAATAATCATATTTGGAACGTTTTCATGATCAGTTAGAAGCTTACTGGTAAGTATATTTACGGAAAACTGTATTTGGAATCCCATGAAAATGTAATTGTAACAATTGCTAAGGTACATGAAATACTTTGATCTTATTGACAGTCTTTTTTTTCATACAGACTGGGCCGTTTCGTTTCAAGTGTTTAAGAGTACCGAATTGTATCCTCCAGAGGCGGCTGCTGTTCTTTTGTTCATGTGAAGTAATGCTGTGTGATGGTTCGCAGCCTGCTGCAGATGCGGAGTGAAGGGCTGACTCACCGCATCTACTGGAAGCACTGGTTGCTGCGCGATGGTCAGGAGATGCGGGAGTCTCTCAAGCCGGTGACCTTCCAGAGTGTGATTCCTGCACTCGCCGTCTTGGTAGCCACGGCGCTGCTGTCACTGTGCTTGCTGCTGCTCGAGAGGAAATCCTACAACAGGCCGGTTCTGAGGGACGCAGCCACAAGCACAGACTAGAAGCGTGCACGTGTTCCACTGCCCAGCGAAGCTGTTGCCACAATCTAACAACACACACAGTCGTGATACCTACTGCTGTGAAAACCGTTACTGTATGACAGTTGCAGATACTGGTGCCCCAAGAGAAAACCAGATGTCTCTTAAACCTTTCGTGGTTAGTGGGACACAAGTTTCCGAAGGAGTAATACACAATTTTGACAACTGGGTGTCAGTATTCCATATCTGTCTAGAGCTACCGCCTAGATGTATTCGGTATTCGGAGAAAAGCACTGCACACCATGGTGGGGGGGGGGGGGGGAGTGGTGCGATATATAAAAGGGTGTGAGCGATCAAATGCGGTGGCGTCTGCTTCTAGTTGGCACTGTACGTCCGTTTCACGAAAATCACATCTCATCACTGCCCTGTCTGTTCCAACAATCTCTGAAGTAACTAATTGTGTTTTCCTTTATATGATAGACATTGTTGTGTACCATCGGTGGACTTCTTAGTAATTCTGCTTGCTTGTAAATAATTTCTATTGAGTGGGACGCACATGCTCCAGAAAATTTCATGGTATGTAGAAAATATTAGTGAATGATATGCTAAAGGTACTTTGAAACTGACAATTTCTGTGCAATATTTGATGTTACTTTTTCTATAACTGTCATTCTGATGAAATTACTCTAGATATAAAAAAATTAGCTTTGAAAATCCTAGCTTTGTATGAAAGCATAGACCTAATCAAGTCCATGGGACATGGGGCACACCCCAGCGATTTCCCAAATTGATCAGCTTGAACTTTTTTGATAGTATTATTGACCACGACAAATGACTTTATATTTTTCAAATAGATACATGCAGTGATAGATATTTTACGGTGCACACCAATACGCCGTACCAGTATCTCTGACGAGAAAATATCAGAACAGAAAATTTTGAGATGTGGTACAATAGAATTTCTGCTGCAGTTGAAGAGATGTAAAACAAATGTTGTATCCAAACTTTTAAAATGCCCAGGAAATCGTTAATATAACGTTTTAGGAAGTCTAAATTAAACACCCCTAGAAATTTACAGTATCGGAACATCTTTTTTTTCTTAAAATAAAAAAAGTGCAAATGAGGATTTTGGTACATGAAAAATAAATTCTAACTATGAAAGCGTTAACGTCATTCCTACGAAACAGTTATATTTATGGATCGCAAGTGCTATTGAACTAATAAGAGACACGAACGATTGTGAAACAAATGTAAACGGAGCGAAATCTCAAGAATGAAATAACATGAACCCCCCACCCCAGTGTTCTACAGAAACATTATGTCCAGTGCATAATTTGCCGCTCAAGACGAAACCTTGTTAGGATATGTTAAGGATGACCTAGCACTCTGAAAACCAAGAGTGTAGCACATCCCATGTCAATGCAGGAGAGATGTGAGGAGTTCAAATGTAAGAATCAACCAGCTAAGTCCAGTTGTGGCTGAGCACATAGCACGAATTATAATGGCACCAAGTTATTAAACATTCCAACACAGATTTGGAGCTGTCTTTTCAAAGACTACATGAGGAGCTGATAAATAAATACAGAGGTTTCCAGCTATGTAAGGCTTGGGACAGCTTTGAGCCTATTCAAAGCACGAAGACAGGCTGTGGGAAGATCCATTCACACGACGCCGACTGAAGTGCTTACACCCAAACCCAGATGTCAGAGACCCAGATCTGTACCAAACGTTGTACGTCTATAGTGTATCAACCAAAACTGCTATACAGTTCGTAGTATGTGCTGTCGTCAAGCAGAACGGGCGTAAACGTTAATTAAAAGTAACACAAAAACTACCAGAGCACAACCAAAGCGTATCTATGATCTATAAATGTGTTTGGGTTCCATGGTTGAATTGGTAGTGCATGCTATCATCGTACGAAGAGTTTCGGATTGGAATCTCGGTGATGATAACTTTTTTTTTAACTGTGAAATGTCAATAAAAAATCAACCAGGCCAAAACATAAATAAATCAAAGTAATAATCTGATGAAAAATATTTATAAGCTAATAAATATATAAATAACAATTATAATGTGTAAGAAAACTGTTAAGAAAAATGTTTTGTAAAATTTATTTAATTTCGATACGTACCAATGGTGACAGTGAAGTATCCGCACCAAGCTCTTTGTTGGCGGAAGAGTCCGTGCATTGATACATAGGGAGTGCAGCGAGTAGTGCGCAGAATTGTTGATAGAACACTCTTGAGTCAATATTTGTGCAGTGAAATTGTGTGTAGAGACAGAGCGGCATGCCTGTTCGCCACCGGCTATATATTACGTGAAGAATACTTTAATTATATAATTGGTAATTATTTATGAATTACTAAAAATCGACGCCACGAAGACATCAAAGGTATTTAAGTGCTAACTGCATATTGTAAGTTCATTGCTACATTTTTAATCTGCGTTATGTAAACGATCACCAAACTAAACTTTTATAAACTGAATCACTATAAAGAGTTAAAAATTTATATTCAGTCAATTTCAGAATAGATTAGTTTATCTCAGTCACTATCGTATTATTTTGCATTGAACCCAATAACCAGAAGATTTAGCTTTTGTTGAGTTTTATCAATATTTTTTATTTAATAATGACATTAAATTTTGCACCAGTAACTTCAATGAAAAAAGCGAATGAATAATAAGTACAATTTTACTTCACATATTTGCAATGCTAGTAAATGAATGCCAACCCAAATAATTATCAACAATCGATCAGAGTGAGTATATTCAGACATGCTGTCAGATGACGTTATCCAGAGGCGGCCCAGTAAAATAAAATGTAAGGAAAATATATATGTATGTTTTCAGGTTCACTGCATAGAAAGCCAGTACTAGGGCCACGGCGTAAGATTATGCGTTCACGTCGAAATAATCTTCTTTTGATCAGTCACACTAATATTGTTACCAATAAGGGCACAAGGCGTACAACATTGTGTACGCTAAAGACTATTAGATCAGACACGTTGCCAAAAGCAAGTCCAGACAGGAAAGTTGCAAGGCACAAAAAGTTCAATTCTTTTTCTTTCTTTCATTAAATGGAAAGTAAGTTAAATTATTTTATTCTAGATGGGAATGTTATCGTCTGAACACATTAAGTTCAATCATTATTTCTTTTATTTATTCGATGGGAGGGTTACACTTGGCGATATCCGAACGGTATTAATACTTAGAGAATCTACTGTGAAAGTGTGGATACACTGACTGATATATTTTCTTGTTAAGCTAATATTAAGTGGCGCAACGCATTTACTAATGTGTATACGTTTATTTACAGCGCATCAGCAATTCTGTTTGCCTTTTTTTTTTACTCCGCTTTGTAAAGTGATTTATTGTGGTGCACGGTGTTAATTACCGACCATGCCGCGCAGAACCATTACTCGTACCTTGCGCGAAAGGAGCGTAGAAAATACAGACATAATTTTTTTTCAGCAGTAATTAATAATCCTACACGTGATGACCCCAGTGGTGAAGTTTCAGAGAATCAGATGTCCGGGAGTGTAAATAATTTGCAATCCAGTGACGAACATATGAATTTAACCATGCCATCAGGCAATGCAACAACAATGTAAAACGATTTACTTCCAAATCCAACAGAAGGTACACAGCTACAGAATCAGCGTAGCAGACATGACAGTCAAAATAACGAAGACGCCACAATGCAGTAAAATAAAATGTAACAATCTGACAACATTGCACGATGCAACATGTACAAATACAACATATGATACTCAGCTACTGAATCCGCTTAGCAGACACGATAGTTACTATGACGAAAATTCTGAAATTACGGAAGACGTGATGAATGAATTGGATACCAATTTAGCAACAGACGGTATCTCAGCAACAAATACACAGCTACATTCATCTTAAAGTGTTCAAATGAACACAGATGCTCAACTTTCAACAACCAACATAGGAACAAACACGGATCAATCCAAAACGGATCCAATGGTGGTAGTTTTGCTGCAACTCAAACTACAAATGGACAAACAAGAAAAACAGGCACAAAAACTAAACAAGCAGTCATAAGAATCAAAATACACAAGGAAAGAAATTAAATCAGAAATTAAAGCAGTCGCTAAAAATGCTCACAGACAAAAGTAGAATTACATGACAAGTTTAAGGAACTATCAAAAAAACATGATGAACTCGCACGTAGTCCTAAGTGAGACAATGGTAGGAAACTTTGTCTAACAAAACGCTCAGATTGACGAACGTTTCAATAATCACATACAAAATTGCTTGATACGTCACCGCAAATTGGTGCGATCACAAGACAAAGAAAGGAAAGAATTATTACACACTATCACTAAACAGCGACAGGAAGACAAAAGAAAACTGTTTGCCCATGGAAAAACGTATGTAGATAATAACATTGCATCAATTTCGGAAGAAATCTCACTGAGATACAGATGAACACAAAAGAGGCGAAAACAAACACAGACACTGAAATATAGAATGTCAAGGACAAACTTTCAGACGGCATTCAAACACTTACTGACAGAATAGAGCAGATAGAAACTGTACAAGATCTAGAAACTTTTAAAGCAGACTTAAAGAAAGTGACTAAAAGAAATCGTAAGTTACAAAAAGAGCTCACAGAGAAAATCGATGAGCTCACTACGAGAATGGATATGTTAGACACTAACAACCATACCAAATCAGATGACACTACACCAAATGATACTCCACCAGACCCACTTCAACAGACTTCTGAAAGTCAGAGTATGCAAAATCAGAATGTGCAACAGACAGTTTCAGATTTAGAATCACGTAACATCTTGTTACACCAAAAAATTGATTCATTACAGCAAGTAGTAGCTGAAACACATGAAACTGATCCAAACAATCTGTACCAACAAAACGCACATTATTATATGTCACAGGTGCAATCCATACAACGTAGGTAGACTACAGAGAGTAAGGGATCTTGATCACGAACAAAGACGCATAAACCCATGCTCACATCATTGTGATAACAGTTACACATACAGAAATGATGGTTTCGACCACAAACATTTTCTATCAGTTAGGAAATCCAAAATGTTCAAGAGTGACAGAGCACAAATACATCCCTTAGAATGGATACAACAATTTAACGTTGCATTCCCACCGTCATGGCCAGTACAACACAAACTGGAATTCATTAGCAGCTTTATTGAAGGTTAACTGGCAAGGAGAATGAGACCAATTGCAAGGCAATATCATTCACCAGAAGCATTTCAAGAAACATTTTTGTCAGCATATTGGTCAGACACAACCCAAAGCGGTATTAAAGACCTGTTAATTAGTCTGTCAAACTTTGAGAATTCCAACTTTCACACCATAACTGAATTCTTTGAATACATGGTAGAGCAAAACCAGTATTTAAATGAACTGTACAGCCAATCTGCACTAATACAATTGTGCATTTCAGAACTTCCAAGATCATTGAAGGTTTCATTACTAACAGGCCAACAGGAAGACAACATTTCCGCATTTGGGGAACTATTACAACTACTAGTAGTACGCCAGCCTGATCATGCGTTTGTCAACAAAAATTTTTCAAGACATAACGCAAATCAGCCAAACAAAGGTAATTTTGAACAGTCACGGTTTGTGAATAACAATCGTAAGAATTTTGTTTTAGCTTACACACAGGGCTATAAAGAAACGAAGTATAGCAACAATGCGAGTTTGAATACACAGCAGCAACGAAGCCCGCAGCGTAGCACAGCATACACAACCTTCCAAATAGGGTTAATTTTGACATAGCCTCCAACAAACACGCCAGCGGTGGCTCATTCTACGGCGCCACAACAAAGAAACCAATACATACAAAAACCGCGGTTCCAGAATAATGCGCGTCACACGCCATATAACAGCAGTTGTAATGACACGTGTAGAGGAAACGAACAGGGATCACAATGCACATTCCACAAAAGTAATTTTAATCAGTATCACAACAATTTACAACAGAATAATTATCGTATGTACGAACCTGATACTAGATTTCCTCCATCACAAAACGCCAACAATCAAAGTGTTAGAACTGTAAGGATAATGGAAAACTCACAACATTCCTCGACAGGAAATGACACACCAGAACACGTTTGACCACTAACAGCCCCTGACAAGTTTTTGAACGACGACACAAATAAGAAGAAACAGAATGTATCATGACTGAACATGCCATTACATTCGATGATGTACGTGATACACTACTTCATGAGAAGCCAGTAGTACAGAAAGCCGTATGCCACCCTACAGTCCACATAAGAATACAATCACAGGTTATCCCAGCAATAATTGATTCAGGATCACCAATGTCAGTAATTAATGAAGAAACATTTAAAAGATGCGATATGAAGAATAACTATCTCGTGTTCACATTAAGTAAAACGAAAGGTGCGTTTCCAGGGAAAGGAACAGAAGTAAAGAGACAGACACAGTTATCACTTATTCTTGCAGGTAGAACACTTCACACTAATTGTTGGATAGTTCCACTATTGACAACAGACGTCATATTAGGAGTGAATTTCCTCGTGCAGTACGATGCAAATGTCGATTTTAAACTGTCATATCTAACACTACGTAATGGAGACAAGGAAATTGTACCCTTATTCCAAAATACATTATCAACGGAAGAACAGAGCATTAATAGGATTGAAATTATACCAGATTCTTCTGACAATGATTGTTATTTAACATTATACGCAGATGTAAATGATGGTGACCATGAATATAATGTAATGGAAACATTTGCACGCGGAGTAGGAGAAATTATGGCGAATTCCAAAACAGAGCGTACAGAATTAGAGAATATTCTTGTGCACCATAAAACAGTCTTCAATAACATTTCCGGAACTATGACAGATTTCATGTATGAATTCCAGGTAAAACCACATGAAACTTTTAAAGCAAAACGTTATCCCATTCCACATATACATAGAGATGAGGTAAAGAAGGAATTACAAGCAATGCTTAAACAATGAATAATTGAACCAGCAGCCAACCAGTATATAAATAATTTGCATATTGTAAAAAAGAAGGATGGGTCGCTTCGTTTAGTTCTTGATTCACGTCAAGTGAACAACATAATAGTTACAGACACTTGAGGAGTTACTACGGAAATTCCATGGCACTTCCATTTACACAACCCTAGATTTAAAATCCGGGTTTTGGTTAATCCAGCTACACCCAAACTGTAGAAAATGTACGGCATTCCTTTGGGGAATGTTATCAGTTTTGTAAACTACCATTTGGATTAACGGTTTCTTCAGCCACATTTATAAGAGGCGTGAAAACAATACTCCTACAAGAGCTCAAAAACAAAATCACAACATACGTAGATGATATTATCATTGCAGAAGCTAATTGGGAACAGCATAACCATACTCTTGAACAGTTGCTGAGAATATTCCAGCAAGAAGGTGTAGCAGTAAACCTCAGTAAATCAGAGTTAGGAAAAGCTGCAACAAAATTTCTGGGTCGCATAATTTCAGAAAAAGGCATTGAAACAAGTCCCGATAAATTGCAAGCGTTACATGGCATCACTGTCCCAACAAACAAAAGGAACTTCCTGGCAGATTAAAACTGTGTGCCGGACCGAGACTCGAACTCGCGACCTTTGCCTTGCGCGGGCAAGTGCTCTACCAACTGAGCTACCCCAGCACGACTCACGCCCCATCCTCACAGCTTTACTTCTGCCAGTACCTCCCCTCCTACCTTCCAAGCTCAGTAGGTAGAGCACTGGCCCACGAAAGGCAAAGGTCCCGAGTTCGAGTCTCGGTCCGGCACACAGTTTCAATCTGCCAGGAAGTTTCATATCAGCGCACACTCCGCTGCAGAGTGAAAATCTCAATCTGGAAACAAAAAGGAACTTCAGAGTTTCTAGACCTAATTATTTTAGTAAGTTCATGCATTACAAAGCTCTAGGCATTCTCTTGTTATACCAATTAACAAGCAAAAATACAATTTGGTCCTGGAATGAACAATGTAATGTAATAAAATAAAAATAGTTAAGACTCTTTTTCTTTACTATGAGTATAATGTAATAGAATGAATATGAACCGGGACTTATATAAAAAAAAGAAACACACATTAATGCAATGGCTCAGCATGGAAGAGAAATAACTAATGTAGGGATATTTTTAACCGTGTAATATGTTGTTCAATTTAGCCCGACGCGTATAAACACTCAGTCAACTAGCTCAGTTCTCAGGGGTTACGGAATTGTAAATACTCATTTGTTTAACTATTAAAACACCACAGATATTCCTCAATATATGCCTCGTTGACGTCAAGTTAAAAGTCGACGTCAATTTAAAAGTCGTGTGCTTAAAGCACTAGAGAATATTTCACCAGTCCGTTCACTGTACAACAATAAATTCCGTAACTCAAAATCGTGGTTCCGTCTTGATTCCCAATATAAGATAACAAGCGTAGCTTTTGCAAATAAAATCTAATACCAGAACTAGAATCCTGCGACCAGGCCTTTCTGCCTGGGATGTTATCTCGCAACTGAGAAAATCTGAAAGTGAATCTTATTGAATTACTTTTAGCGGCCGCCAGGCTCGTAGAATCTGAAAGAAAGGTTTAGTTTTCTAATCGGCGGTACGTCTCGACGATGAGCTAAAAGAAAGTTCTTAATTATTTTTTAAGATGGCGCCTAATAATGAAGAATTTCTGTTTAGGCCCATGTCTACTCTAGACAAGCAAGGCTTAGGATTGCACATGATTTCAACACGGACACAATTTTTAAGTCACAAACAACTCTATTTTCAGTTTTGTTAATAACTTACATTAGCTGAACCTTCGTTAAACGCTCCTTACGGTTCGCGTGCAGATCATACGACAAGAGGAAGAATAGTAATGACAAAAGAGGTAAGTGTTCAAACACAGTATCTCAATTACATGGAATAGGCATACAGTGTAGCATATCATATTGATTTTTGTACGCTGTTTATTTTTGTACGTTACATACTTATTATTAGTGTTATTATTTTGTTTAAATTACTACTATTAATTTTATTATGTGTATTATGATTATTCTTATTACACTACTGGCCATTAAAATTGCTACACCAAGAAGAAATGCAGATGATAAACGGGTATTCATTGGAAAAAATATATTATACTAGAACTTATATGTGATTACATTTTCACGCAACCTGGGTGCGTAGATCCCGAGAAATCAATACCCAGAACAATCACCTTTCGCCGTAATAACGGCCTTGATACGCCTGGGCATTGAGTCAAACAGAGCTTGGATGGCGTGTAGAGGTACATCTGCCCATGCAGCTTGAATACGATACCACAGTTCATCAAGAGTAGTGACTGGCGTATTGTGACGAGCCAGTTGCTCGGCCACCATTGACCAGACGTTTTTAATTGATGAGAGATCCGGAGAATGTGCTGGCCAGGGCAGCAGTCGAACATTTTCTTTATCCAGAAATGCCCGTACAGGACCTGAAATATGCGGTCGTGCATTATCCTGCTAAAAATGTAGGGTTTCACAGGGATCGAATGAAGGGTAGAGCCACGGGTCGTAACACATCTGAAATGCAACGTCCACTGTTCAAAGTGCCGTCAATGCGAACAAGAGGTGATCGAGACGTGTAACCAATGGCACCCCATACCACTCCGCCGGGTGATACGCCAGTATGGCGATGACGAATACACGCTTCCAATGTGCGTTCACCGCGAAGTCACCAAACACAGATTCGACCATCATGATGCTGTAAACAGAACCTGGATTCATCTGAAAAAATGATGTTTTGCCATTCGTGCACCCAGGTTGGTCGTTTAGTACACCATCGCAGGCGATCCCGTCTGTGATACAACGCCAAGGGTAACCGCAGCCATGGTCTCCAAGCTGATAGTCCACTGCCGGCACGGTAGCTCAGTGTGTTCGGTCAGAGGGTTACGTACTTTGTGTAATAAAAAAACTGAGCTAATCGGTCATCAACGAACTTCATCGGATGTCTTACGACGTCCGCCCCGAGCATATACAACGAACAAAAGCGAACAAAATGAGATTTCGCCGGCACGGTAACTCAGCGTGTTCGGTCAGAGAGTTAGTTGCCCTCTGTAATAAAAAACTGAGATAATGGATCAACTACGAACTCAAACGGGTGTCTTGCGACGTTTGCACCGAGCAGATACAACGAACGAAAACGAACAAAATGAGACTACAAAAAAAAAAAGGGTAGTGTCTTTGATTCACAATCAAAACGTCTTCGGTCCCGGGTTCGATCCCCACCACTGCCTAAATTTTGATACATAATCACCATTGGCGGCCGAAGACTTCCGGCATAAGAAGTCAGCCTCATTCCGCCAACGGCCTTCTCAAAGAGGGCGGAGGAACGGATAGAGGTTAAGGGCACTCTCTTGGCCTAGGGGTGGGAAATTGCCCCTAAAGGCGGAAAAATCAGCAATGATCAACGACATGAGGATGCAGAAGGCAATGGAAAACCCTGCACTGAAGATACGTAACGTGTATCCACAGGACATGTGTCCTGTAATTGAAGAAGTGTCATGATGATCTCTCCATTGGCAAAAGATTCCGGAATAGTCCCCCATTCGGATCTCCGGGAGGGGGAGGTTACCATGTGAAAAAGATTGAATAATCTACGAAAGGATAACGTTCTACGAGTCGGGGCGTGGAATGTCAGAAGCTTGAACGCGGTAGGGAAACTAGAAAATCTGAAGAGGGAAATGCAAAGGCTCAATCTAGATATAGTGGGGGTCAGTGAAGTGAAGTGGAAGGAAGACAAGGATTTCTGGTCAGATGAGTGTCGGGCAATATCAACAGCAGCAGAAAATGGTATAACAAGTGTAGGATTCATTATGAATAGGAAGGTAGGGCAGAGGGTGTGTTACTGTGAACAGTTCAGTGACCGGGTTGTTCTAATCAGAATCGACAGCAGACCAACACTGACAACGATAGTTCAGGTATACATGCCGACGTTGCAAGCTGAAGATGAACAGATAGAGAAAGTGTATGAGGATATTGAAAGGGTAATGCAGTATGTAAAGGGGGACGAAAATCTAATACTCATGGGCGACTGGAATGCAGTTGTAGGGGAAGGAGTAGAAGAAAAGGTTACAGGAGAATATGAGCTTGGGACAAGGAATGAAAGAGGAGAAGGACTAATTGAGTTCTGTAACAAGATTCAGCTAGTAATAGCGAATACCCTGTTCAAGAATCACAAGAGGAGGAGGTATACTTGGAAAAGGCCGGGAGATACGGGAAGATTTCAATTAGATTACATCATGGTCAGACAGAAATTCCGAAATCAGATACTGGATTGTAAGGCGTACCCAGGAGCAGATATTGACTCAGATCACAATATAGTAGTGATGAAGAGTAGGCTGAAGTTCAAGACATTAGTCAGGAAGAATCAATACGCAAAGAAGTGGGATACGGAAGTACTAAGGAATGACGAGATACGTTTGAAGTTCTCTAACGCTATAGATACAGCAATAAGAAATAGCGCAGTAGGCAGTACAGTTGAAGAGGAATGGACATCTCTAAAAAGGGCCATCACAGAAGTTGGGAAGGAAAACGTAGGTACAAAGAAGGTAGCTGCGAAGAAACCATGGGTAACAGAAGAAATACTTCAGTTGATTGATGAAAGGAGGAAGTACAAACATGTTCCGGGAAAATCAGGAATACAGAAGTACAAGTCGCTGAGGAATGAAAGAAATAGGAAGTGCGGGGAAGCTAAGACGAAATGGCTGCAGGAAATATGTGAAGACATCGAAAAAGATATGATTGTCGGAAGGACAGACTCAGCATACAGGAAAGCCAAAACAACCTTTGGTGACATTAAAAGCAACGGTGGTAACATTAAGAGTGAAACGGGAATTCCACTGTTAAATGCAGAGGAGAGAGCAGATAGGTGGAAAGAACACATTGAAAGCCTCTATGAGGGTGAGGATTTGTCTGATGTGATAGAAGAAGAAACAGGAGTCGATTTAGAAGAGATAGGGGATCCAGTATTAGAATCGGAATTTAAAAGAGCTTTGGAGGACTTACGGTCAAATTAGGCAGAAGGGATAGATAACATTCCATCAGAATTTCTAAAATCATTGGGGGAAGTGGCAACAAAACGACAAAACGACGTTGGTGTGTAGAATATATGAGTCTGGCGACATACCATCTGACTTTCGGAAAAGCATCATCCACACAATTCCGAAGACGGCAAGAGCAGACAAGTGCGAGAATTATCGCACAATCAGCTTAACAGCTCATGGATCGAAGCTGCTTACAAGAATAATATACAGAAGAATGGAAAAGAAAATTGAGAAAGCGCTAGGTGACGATCAGTTTGGCTTTAGGAAAAGTAAAGGGACGAGAGAGGCAAATCTGACGTTACGGCTAATAATGGAAGCAAGGCTAAAGAAAAATCAAGACATTTTCACAGGATTTGTCGACCTGGAAAAAGCGTTCGACAATATAAAATGGTGCAAGCTCTTCGAGATTCTGAAAAAAGTAGGGGTAAGCTATAGGGAGAAACGGGTCATATACAATATGTACAACAAACAAGAGGGAATAATAAGAGTGGACGATCAAGAACGAAGTGCTCGTATTAAGAAGGGTGTAAGACAAGGCTGTAGCCTTTCGCCCCTACTCTTCAATCTGTAAATCGAGGAAGCATGATGGAAATAAAAGAAAGGTTCAGGAGTGGAATTAAAATACAAGGTGAAAGGATATCAATGATACGATTCGCTGATGACATTGCTATCCTGAGTGAAACTGAAGAAGAATTAAATGATCTGCTGAACGGAATGAACAGTCTAATGAGTACACGGTACGGTTTGAGAGTAAATCGGAGAAAGACGAAGGTAATGAGAAGTAGTACAAATGAGAACAGCGAGAAACTTAACATCAGGATTGATGGTCACGAAGTCAATGAAGTTAAAGGATTCTGCTACCTAGGCAGTAAAATAACCAATTACGGACGGAGCAAGGAGGACATCAAAAGCAGACTCGCTATGGCAAAAAAGGCATTTCTGGCCAAGAGAAGTCTACTAATATCAAATACCGGCCTTAATTTGAGGAAGAAATTTCTGAGGATGTACGTCTGGAGTACAGCATTGTATGGTAGTGAAACATGGACTGTGGGAAAACCGGAACAGAAGAGAATCGAAGCATTTGAGATGTGGTGCTATAGACGAATGTTGAAAATTAGGTGGACTGATAAGGTAAGGAATGAGGAGGTTCTACGCAGAATCAGAGAGGAAAGGAATATGTGGAAAACACTGATAAGGAGAAGGGACAGGATGATAGGACATCTGCTAAGACATGAGGGAATGACTTCCATGGTACTAGAGGGAGCTGTAGAGGGCAAAAACTGTAGAGGAAGACAGAGATTGGAATACGTCAAGCAAATAATTGAGGACGTAGGTTGCAAGTGCTACTCTGAGATGAAGAGGTTGGCAGAGGAAAGGAATTCGTGGCTGGTCGCATCAAACCAGTCAGTAGACTGACGAAAAAAAAAAAAAAAAAAAAAAAAAAAAAAAAAAAAAAAAAAGTCCCCATCTTTTGACTCAGGGATCGAGACGTGGCTGCACTGGCTGCACGGTCCGTTACAGCCATGCGGATAAGATGCCTGTCATCTCGACTTCTAGTGGTACGAGGCCGTTGGGATCCAGCACGGCGTTCCGTAATACTCTCCTGAACCCACCGGTTCCATAGTCTGCTAACACTCATTGGATCTCAACCAACGCGAGCAGCAATGTCACGATATGATAACCACAATCGCGATAGGCTACAATTCGAACTTTATCAAAGTCGGAAACGTGATGGTACGCATTTCTCCTCCTTACACGAGACATCACAACAACGTTTCATCAGGCAAAGCCGGTCAACTGCTGTTTGTGTATGAGAAATCTGTTGGAAACTTTCCTCATGTCAGCACGTTGTAGGTGTCGCCACCGGCGCCAACCTTGTGTAAATGCTCTGAAAAGCTAATCATTTGCATATCACAGCATCGTCTTCCTGTCGGTTAAATTTCGCGTCTGTAGCACGTCATCTTCGTGGTATATCGATTTTAATGACCAATAGTGTATTATTACCACTACTATTACTATTAGTTCCGCACGTGTGGTGCAATTGTTACTTTAACTGCTCTTCTGAGTGTATACTCTGTGAAACTACAAATGTGCTCAATAGGTTTGCTACGTTCACAGAAACAGAAGCGAAAGCAGACTGCCTAAACACTTTCCCTTGGTACGTCGATTTCATGCTCTACCACCCCAATAGATGTTTGCGTTTTTTCCCCCCAGATACGCTTTTGTTGAGGTCTGGTAGTTCTGGTGTTACTTTTAATTAGCGTTCATGCCGGTTCCGCTGGACAATAGCACATATCACGGACTGAATAGGAGTTTTGGTTGATACTCTAACAAAGTTTGGTGCAGGTCTGAGTGTCTGGTATGTGGATGTTTGGGTGTCAGATCGCTCCACGGCCCAGCCGTGCAGGTGCGCGGACTGAGGGCCGTAGCTTGTGTTCCCCATCACACTACCCCTTCGCCTTGCCGGAGGAGCCGCTGCGTCTGCGTACCGTGGAGGCAAGCTGGACAGAGGAATGGAGGGAGCATGTAAGACGGCTCCCATAGACTGATATAACTTTGTAATTTTTGTAAAGCACGACTAACTGCACTTATGCAAAAAAATATGAAATAAATAAATTGCCATGTGCTCCAATCGGCTGGAAAGAGCACACTGCAAGCGCTCAAGCTGCCCGTTCTACGCCCACAGTCTGAAGGACGAAAGATTAAAAGGAAAGGAAGACAAATCAGTTAGTATAATCGCCTGAAGACGGCAACAAGTCGGTCGGCAGAAATGTATCAATTGGACGACGGCAAGCGGGTGCATTCCCGATAATGTTTTCAAAAACGTCACGTTATTACTCGCGTATACGACGTCTTACTGCAATATGTCATGTCTTCAGCTATTTACTACCCATTCGTTGTCTTAAAAGAAACGTTATTCTTCAATAGATCTCTGTAGAATACAAAAAAGTCACTATTAAACTGTTGTGTAAAATGCTGTCTCACGCCCACAGAGGTGGAGAAAAATATGGAAACGCCAAAAACATGACACGTTACCATGCATAATACGGTGCATGAATACCGATGGCATTCAAAGCAGTTTCCACTCGTCTCGGAATGATTAAATGAAGGCCCAGTGGTATTTTCACGGGAACAGTACAACATACTTCTGGAAAACAGTGACAAGTTAAGGAAACGATGACGGAGATGGATAGTGATCACGCAATCTAAAGTACACCACCTAACTCAATAACACTGAGATCTGGTGACTATGGTTGTCAGGATAGATGCGATAGTTCGTCCTCGTGCTCGTAAAACCAGCCCTGGTCGATGCGACTTGTGTTAACGGGTGCCCTGTCGTCTTGGAATATAGCATCAGCACTGGGGAACAAATACTGGGTGGACTTCATCAGCCAAAGTGGTCACATAATCCTTGGCAGTAATGAAACTTGGCAGAGAAACCATGGAGTCCATGGAAGACCGTGGTGTAGTTGCCTAAATCATCACCGAATCCCCGCTGTGTTTCCCTCTTGGGACGTGAACTCGGCCAAAAACTGGGAACAGTGTGAAGCAATACTCATCCGACAAAACGAGTTTTTTCCATTGCTTCATAGTCCAGATTTTATGACTTAGTTTTCCCGTTAAGGGTATTTGCATCACTGATGAGCGGTTTTG
Source organism: Schistocerca piceifrons (assembly GCF_021461385.2). Taxonomy (NCBI): domain Eukaryota; kingdom Metazoa; phylum Arthropoda; class Insecta; order Orthoptera; family Acrididae; genus Schistocerca; species Schistocerca piceifrons. The sequence continues at coordinate 847,098,101 of NC_060139.1, forward strand.
GAATTCCAGTTCGCTCTGTGATTCCCTATTTATTGAGTTTACTTAATGTTGTTTTGGTGCTGACGGGGTTGTGGAGAGAGACATTCACTTTTGCAGTGACATTTTTAGTTGTCGTCCTCTTATTTACAGCGACAATCTCCACCAATGACCGTCAGTCACGATTATGCAACACAATGTTTCGTCCACGTTGTGACTCGGTGGATCATGTTTTCTTCCTTACCCTGTATGCAGTTCAGATCTTTGGTATGGTGAATCTTGAAACAACCACCCACCATAAGAACACCAACAATTTGCCCATGTTCAAATTCACTTATCTCCAACTTAATGCACCCACAACTTCACAAAACACTGTTACGACCACGACAGACATTTTCAGCGTACTCAGGGCACTGCACAAGTGCCGTTCGTGGTCAAATACAACAGCGCAACCTTCTGGTTTGGCTAGCATCTGGATTTGTATTCATGCATCCGTTTCTCAAGGTTTTTCCATATTTTTGCCCAACCCCTTCATCTGGGTCCTAGAGAAACTGTCTGCTCTTTGTTGTTGCAACAATTTATTGCGGTGCATAAATTCCTTTTGTAAAAGCCCTGTAACAAATCAAAATAAACAATGCTATTTTTATTCATCGAATATCGTGTTGAACATTGCAGTTTACTGACCCTTTGGAGTGCTGCTGTCGCAGTGTGTGGCATCAATGATTTGGAGTGTGATCAGAATATGTGTTACACTGTGCTTTTAGTACCTACACTTAATGCCTTGCACCACATCGTTTCACTGGCCACCACTCACGGCGAACAGATGCTGAGAGCAGTTTTGTTTTTCTTCCATCCGTTAGCTCCAAAAGACGTATTTACTGCTGACCCATTCCATCTTACTCATTAAGAGAAATCCTTTTTATATGAGAGAAAGCACTGTTCATACACACTAACGGATTCGAGATCGTAACATGCGGATTCATTGTAAGCTACTTCAAGTGCTGTTGAAAGATATGTTTTTCTATTTGCTTTGATCACCGTTTTAGAAATTATGTCAGTTCTTGTACGAATCAGCCTGATTGTTAATTCGTCATCTGAAACGTAATGCCTCGAATATGTGACTGGCTTGAACGCGCTTTGGAATGCTATGACAATATAACGGTGACTGTATAGAGGTATGCAACTTTCAGCAGTGTTCGACGACGACGCGGGACCCGAGCGCCGGCCGAAGTGTCCGTGCGGTTAAAGGCGCTGCAGTCTGGAACCGCAAGACCGCTACGGTCGCAGGTTCGAATCCTGACTCGGGCATGGCTGTTTGTGATGTCCTTAGGTTAGTTAGGTTTAACTAGTTCTAAGTTCTAGGGGACTAATGACCTCAGCAGTTGAGTCCCATAGTGCTCAGAGCCATTTGAACCATTTGGGACCCGAGCTGCGGCTGCCTTACTTTGCGGGTGTTGTGGCGGTGGCCCTACCTGGAGGTCTGTGAGTGCTTTGACAGCTGACGGCTGTGTCGACTGCATGTGCGATCGCGTCATCATCGGTGTCTATCAGAAAGGAATTTCTCAGGTGTTACGTGTCAATGGGGGTGCCGCCACCTCATGCCTGCAGAAGCCGAGCAGGAGCTGTACGCAGTTTGACATTTGACTGATGCGTCACTTATCGCTGCCTTCTGTGTACTCCACTGTACAGGGGCCGCTGGACTGTGCTTGCGCACGTTGATTGCATTATTTCGCGAGCGGCTCTGTAGCCCATGGCATGCGCTATTTGGACAGTTTACGAGTACTGAGCGTTTCTACACATCAGTATGAAAAATTATTTAGGAACAGTTTGCTATTGTGTACTGAAATTACGAGTTGGTTGCATGTCTGTGGGCTGTGCAACGTGGTCCAAGGCATATCAAGGTGGATCTTTCGTATCAGTGTGATAGATATACTCTATCGTTAAAAAAGTTGTTTGAAAATAAATAGAGTGCACTTCATCCTTACTCTCCCCAGCAACCCAGAGCAGGCTGAGTCGTTTTCCAACCATTTTGGTTTACGTCACAAAAGGGACGACAGCATCCTCTGCTGGTGGTACTCAGTATTAGACCTCGTGGAGAACAAACGGTTTTTCACCATCGTGGATAACTGTACTTGCGTCATCAGCTGGTGTCACTACAGCGTCTTCTAGTGGCATGGATATGAACTGAGTCAGTTGGGCTGTGGACTCAGCGGCGAATACACTTGATGGTGGCGTTGCCTTTAATTGTTTAAACAAAGGCTGGTGTATGATTTCGACAACTGGCGATTAGTAAGCAGAGTATTTTAGATGGATTATTATTTTGACAATTTGCGAGCTGTTTGGCTATGTAGATGTAAATGCTTTGCTTTATTTAAGAGTGGGTCGCATGTCTGTAGGTTGTAGGTTGTGCAATTTTTGACGGCCTACAACTAGCAAGCGTGTGTGTTGAGCGTTATAGATGAGTTATGTTCTTATGGTGTCTGCAAGTGACTCTCCGATGGGGACAGAGAAATGGGCGTCTGTAAGAAAGATGAAGGGGCTCCGGTATTAGGGTCAAAGTTTAACAAAGCTTTGGAAGACATGAGATAAAATAAAGAAGAAGGGATAGATAACATTCCTTCCAAATTTCTGAAGTAATTGGGGAAAGCGGCAACCGAGCGAATATTCAAGCTGGTGTGTGCAATACATCAGTTTTGAGACGTACCTTCAGAAATATGGAAAAATATCATCCACATAATTCCGAAGTTAGCAAGATCCAACAAGTGCAATAATTACAGCGTGATTAGCTTAAAAGCTCGTGCATCCAAGTTGCTGACAAGAATAAAGTACAGAAGAATGGAAAAGAAAATTGAGCATTTGTTAGATGACGATCAGTTAAGCTATGGGTAAGGCAAGGAAGCAAGACTTGTGAAAATTGAAGACACATTCATAGAATTTGTCGATCTGGAAAAAACGTTCGACGATGTAAAATGGTGCAAGATGTTTGTAATTCTGAGAAAAAAAAGAGTAAACTTTAAGGAATGACAGGTGATATATAACATACGTAAGGGCCAATATGAAACAATAAGAATGGAAGACGAAGAACGAAATGGTCGAATAGTAAGAGCGTGACATAATCTGTCTCTCTTATTGCTTAGTCGACGCATCGAAGAAGCCATGTAGCCGACACATCGAAGAAGCAATGTAGGAATTAAAAGAAGGGTTCAAGAGTGGGCTTAAAATTTAGAGCGGAAAGATATCAATGGTAAGATTTGCTGCAGACATTTCAATCCTCAGTGAATATCAAGAATAATTATTGTAGGATCTTCTCAGTGGAATGAATGATTGCAATATATCGGTTTAGAGTAAACCGAGGAAAGACGAAAGTTACGAGTAGTAACAGAAACGGGAATAGTGAGAAAGTAAACATCAGAACTGGGACCATAAAGAACGAAATAAAGATTTCTGCTACATTGGAAGCAAAATGAAACTTAACGAGAGAAGCGAGGAGAATACAAAAAGCAAATCATCGCAGACAAAAAAATGGTTCAAATGGCTCTGAGCACTATGCGACTTAATTTCTGAGGTCATCAGTCACCTAGAACTTAGAACTAATTAAACCTAACTAACCTAAGGACATCACACACATCCATGCCCGAGGCAGGATTCGAACCTGCGACCGTAGCGGTCGCTCGATTCCAGACAGTAGCGCCTAGAACCGCACGGCCACTCCGGCCGGCATCACAGACAAAGAGGGCATTCCTGACCAAGACAAATCTGCTAGTGTCATAGGAAAGACTGTTGAAAACTGAGAAGGAATGAGTAAGCCCTCCAAAGAATCAGCAAAGAAAGCAAAGTACTGGAAACACTGACAAGAAGACGGGACAGAATATAGGACATGTCTTAAGACCACGGGGAATAACTTCCACGATACTAGAGGGAGTTTCTGTGAGTAAGAACTGTAGGGGAAGAGAAAGACTGTAAAACATCCCACGTATTGAGGATGTAGGTTGTAAGTCCTGTTCTCAGTGAAGAGGTTGGCAAAAGAGAGAAATTCGTGGCGGGTGCATCCGCCCAATCAACGGACTCATGACTCAAAAAAAAAAAAAAAAAAAAAAAAAAAAAATATATATATATATATATATATATATATATATATATATATATATATATATATGAATGCAGCCTGTATCTATTAAAATTACATGTTTCTGACATGTTTCGATTGGTTGAAAATCCGACAGTATGAGCCTCCAAAGCAACTAACTAATGCGTAAGCTATGGCCAGCGTTAGCAGTAGGTATAAGAATGGACGGAGGTTGAGCTCCTGGGCTCACTTTCGGAGGCTGTGGGTTTCCTTTTGGCCTTGAGACACTCCTCCTCCCCCCTATGTGATACCTAGTCCCCCTTCCCCCGACAAAACATCTTCTTTTGTAGAATTGGGACAGAATGTGGACTGCCGTTGGAGGAGGAGATATCGAATACATGATGTGACAAGTGATTGTTGTGCATTTCTTTTATCCTGTAGTATCCATCACTATTACCACATTTTCAGCTTACGCACAAATGTAACTCAGTAAATTAAAATCAGTCTCTTGTCTTATCCATTACAGATGTTGAGTCTACGCCTGTGATTCAAATATTGGATAGTTGTATTGATACCAACACCATGTAGGCTCATCCTCAGATCGCAGCGCTGCGTATCTTAGACCAGGCGCAGCTGGTCTCTGGGATCGCAACGTTGCTGAAAACAGGTGCAATGTCTGTAGGTTCTGCCGTTTCATGCACGTAAATAGAGGGTTGTGCTGTTGTTTTTACGGATCGTTTTATGGTGTCACACTTACAACGTCACGGAATACATAATGTATAATTTAGAAAGTCGCGCACAAGTCCTTCATTTGTGCGCATGAAACCGCGGAATCTACATACTCTTTCACTATTCTCGACAACGCCATGATCCTAGTGATCGGTTACAGCAAATATAAAACATAAATTTTTTTACATGTTTGTATCTGTAACAAGAAATGGTACATCCACAGATTTGAGTTCCAACATCAAGCACTGTAAGTCTTTAACGTGGATTTTGGAACACACTGATGAATGCTCAGTAAGTGTAGGCAATACACAGGGGTAGTTCGATGTGGGTGATGCTATGTATTGCCAGCATGAAACACCTTTACTGGAGGAAAGGGCTGATAATAGCCCCACCTGCTGTCATTAACCTGGGATACCACACGCACGTCCGTGAACAGAGTATAGATATACCAGGAGTGAGCATGGAGTACTGTGCGCATTCTCAACATCAAACTGAGATCGTCACATGACTTCGGTTTGTTTACAATTTGCACTAAGACACGTATTTTTCCTGATTTTAGACATTTCTTTATTAGTAAAACTGTTGGCGAATTCATGTTATTGCGACGGATACAAACCAAAAATCACGAAAAGAAGAATTCCTACCATTACTGAATAGAAAATTAAAGCGATTTCACAAGACTGTATTTTCTATACAAATGTAGACTCGCGGTGACAATTATTGAACTATATGAAATAAAATCGTCATAACTTCTGAACGGGTTGCGTTAGGACGTCCAAACTGCAGGGTTGGCCGCGGAGCATGATGGGAATTACTATGCACATGCATGGTTTGGCTGTGCGATGAAGTCCATTTTCATTTGGAAGCGTTCGTCAATAAGCAAAATTGGCTCATTTGGGGGACGGAGAATCCACATTTCGCGATCGAGAAGTCTCTTCACTCTCAACGGGTGAGCGTGTGATGTGCAATGTCCAGTCACGGAATAATCATTGCGATATTTCTCGATGGCACGATGACTACCGAACGGTACGTGAAGGTTTTGGAAGATGATTTCATTTCCATTATCCAAAGCGACCCTGATTTCGACAAGATGTGGTTCATGCAAGACGGAGCTCGACACCATTGGAGCAGGAGAGTGGTTCATGTCCTGGAGGAGCACTCTGCGTACCTCATTTTCGTTCTGGGATGACCAGAGGCCACTGGCAAGGGCCTCCATTGGCTGCCATACTCTCCAGATCTGAACACACTCGATATCTTTCTGTGGGGCTGTATTAGAGACAAGGTGTACAGAAATGACCTCAAAAGCACTGCTGAGCTGAAAACAGCCATTCAGGAGTTCATTGACGGCATCGATGTTCCAACACTTCAGCGGGTCATTCAGAATTTCGCTTTTGGTCTGCGCCACATCATCGCCAATGATGACAGTCATATTGATCACGTCGTAATCTAAATCCGAATATCTGTGGTAACGTTTACATGTCGAACAAAGTGTGTTCACGTCATAGTTAGGAACTAATTTGTTTTCGTTCAGATAGTTCAATAATTGTCACCCTGTGCATTAGTTTCTCAACATCGCTCAAGCACCCCAATGGGCTAAGCCGGCACAGCGTGCACATACATACTTAAAGCACTTTCATACCATGCAACTTTCTTTCTTTCTTTTCTTTCTTTCGCTTACGCCATAGTCCCGCAGCGATTGCAGGGTCGGCGTGGTTAGAATGGATTTGGCAAGGTTAGTTTTAGGGGTGCCCAGATGCCCTTCCTATCACCACCCCGTACCCCCAGGGATGGAATCAGTGTACCCCAGCTGTCTGCATCTAGTGTAAATCGTGAAACAGTGCGAACGTGTTTCAAATGTCTGCGACGCGTGCAACTGAGGCGGAACGTGGGGAACCTAGTGGGATGTGGAAAACCACCTGAAAACCACATCCAGGCTCTCCGTCACACCGGCCCTCGATCCAACGGGTGGATTCGATCCGGGGCCGGCTCGCCTACCCGAGTCCAGGAAGCAGCGCGGTAGCGCTCTTGACTACCCTGGCGGGTCTCTTTCATACCATGCAACAGTTACTTCTAATTGAAGAAAGTGTGTGCACTCCGTAGTTTGTAAGTAACTTACTTGTTTTTCATATAATTCAATAATTGTTACCCTGTACTATCTTACAAATCGAAACTAAAATTCTACCTTGACACCAACTGTAAGTTGCCGGTTCATGTAGTTGTAGCAGGAGTCACCTCGGTGCAGTTACCACTCTAGCTCGCCCGTTCATCTGGTTTGTGAAAATATGCAAAAATTTCACTTTTCAAGAGGACAGAGCACCATCGTATTGTACTACTAGCATGCAAGGTAGCCTGATTTTTCGAAATGCGTCTTTTTGTGGGGGTTTGCGAAAGATGCCATCTATATGTCTCACTTTCTGACAGCTATGGGTGAACGAGGACGCAAAATGCCAACGGCATTGAGTCAGAAACTCCAAACACGTCTCGAAAGTATGGGGTGAGTTTTACCATCTCCTGGACGTTTGTCGTGCACTCTGTGGAAGTTACGTTGAACAATTGTGGGATATAAATGAAAACTTTTATCTTAAACACGCTAGTAAGAAGTAGCCCATAGTTGTATGTGCATACGTGTAATAGGTATACGCTAGGAAAATCAGTTATTTTGTGATTAAAGACGTTGTAATTCTTTGTGTAAGTTTAAACTTACACCAAGATTCCATCTTCGCATATGAAGAATATATAGTTTTGTCAGATCTGAGGAATGATTCGATTCTACCTGAGTTTAAAAAACAAGCGATACACAAATTTGGTAGTGTGAGAGTGTGCTGTCAGTCAGTCTATTGAATACAGACACATTTTAGGTAAAGATAACCTATAGACAACGTTTATTTTTGACAGTATGAGTCAGTTCCATCATATTACACCCAGCCCCAAACCACTGTGCTTTTTTTGAAATAGACTTTTTATTTCATTGTTGAATAGAAGCAATGTCTCATATTTTGACAGATGAACAGTGTTGTGTGTCGACAATTTGACGTAAAAATTTGTCGTAATAAAACCATGTGGGTAGCCCAGATGCAAAAGCCGCTAACTGCATGATAAATGAAACTGAGATAATCGCGAAAAACCCGTCCCACCAAAACTATTTAACTTAAAGACTTCATTTCTTTTTTAAAAATGAGCAAAAAATAAATAATTACACGGTATTAATGGCTGAAATCTGTGATTATGTTTTATACGTTAAAATCTTAAGTGAAATACTGACTTATCGGTTTCTGCACCCGGTTTATGCAGTTAGCAGGTTGGTTAGTCCAATGACAAAGAAAGTATTTGGTTGCTAAATCCGCTATTAGAAATAACAGAAAGTTGAAATTTAATTACTGCGAATATAAACAGAATACGTTTTGTTTCAAAGAGAAGTCTGAAGATTTTACGGAATTGGCACATAAAAATACGATGGTGATATTATTTTGCCAAGAAAAACTGACTTATTTAATGCCAAAAAGAGAACAAATATCAACGCTCAATATTAGATTATTTTTTATATTTTTTAAATACACCATCGCCTTTTTTACACCACAAGATATTTGAGAAAGTAAAATAAGTTTCAAATTGCATCTTAGTAAAACGTCAACAATCTTTAGAAAATAGTGAAACTGGTGGAAAGTTGCACCTCACTTACAACAGCGACAAAAAACTTTAGAAAATGAAATTAATTAACAACTGATTTTAAGAGACATCGACCTCAACACTCTCCATCAACTCAAACTTGCTTACGGCATCTTCACCCAGTTGGCAGCGGTAGGAGAGATTCTAGGAATGCCTCCCTGCTCATGTAACACCTCGGTGAAGAATTTGTGTCTGTCGTTGGTCGCCCAGTCTTCACCAAATTGGAGCTCTAAAAGTTTTTTCATATATCCGAGTTTGGCTTCTGAAAGTTTTACACCAGCTGTGGTTGGGGTTGGGGCGTTTCCTTTGCTGAAATTTTTTCCCCTCTTCGGGATGCTCTGCCCGTCTCCAGCTTCAAAGTTTTAGAAGGGATCTCCATAAACTAGACAAATCTTCTTGTTTTTGTTTTTCGTGAATACGATTCTTTTGGCTTTCTGAATCTGGAAATGGCAGTTACAAGTAAATTTCACTATTCCTTCCACAAATGACGTAACAATGAGTGTCAACACACTATTCATTGTATAACATTGCTTTATAATACATTTGACATTCTTGCCTTTCTGTTTTGAAAACATTTCTTTCCATTGATCAGGACGCCTCTCCTTTTCCGGGAGGGACCGTCGCCCTCGCTCTAGTTCTGGTCATTTGCAGTACATAGATGGATTCGATTTCTGCAGAACTCCTACTGTTTCAATTATTCCCATTTTGTTTCTACAATCTTCTGCATTTAAAGCGTCCACAAAATCACTTATTTTCTTCAAAACACAAGTGCAAATACGTCAAAAAACATCCTACTGATCAGCTTAACTGTGCGTACCGGCGTGTATTTCGACAACGAATCGGCAGCGAGAGCTACGTTGGCGCGTATGCTTTAGCTACAGCGCTGCCAACCTAACTCTAAATAAGATAAATGTCCCAATCGTAACAAATCGGAAGGTAGTTTGAATGTCTAGCTTGGTAAGTCTAATGACAGTTGGCGTTCCTTGCATCCTGACATGTCACAGCGACCGTCATGCCTATTGAACTTGGCGGGTTTTGCAAACGTTGGACATTTAGCGTGCTTTGCACGTGACGACAGCACGCAGTTAATCAGCTTTTGCAACCGAACACGATTTTCTACACCCAATTTCAACGATTCATAGCGTTTTTTGCACTCTGAAATCTATTCCAGCGTGTCAGCCCTGAAAAAATCTATACGATAGTTTGCTCAACTCAAAATGGACAAAAAATGCTTTCAGCCACTTTTGCATCAGGGCTGCTCATTTGGAATCATATGTTCAACATTCAACCTTTCTGCTCACTAATCCATATTTAAAATTTGTTTCTCAGTTAATACACAACAATCTCTCTCTCTCTCTCTCTCTCTCTCTCTCTCTCTCTCTCTCACACACACACACACACACACACACACACACACACACACACACACAACCACACTGAGAGAGACAAAATAAAAGATAAAAAATTATATCACCCGCAAAAATTTAGTTAATAATTTCAATTTCTTGTAACTTCCCGGTACACAAAAAAGGTTTAAAGCAGTTCATAAAAAGCGAAGTTTCTAGCGGAAATACTATTCGCAGCCTGAAAGGTAAGTACATTGATATTTACTAAGGCAATCAGTGCAATCAACTAAACATAAACAGATTTTTTCCGTCGTTAGACATAGCCATCGGTTTCCAAGAAAATCGCTAGTGTAAATCCTCTGTAATTGTTAATTTGAACAAATCCAACTGGTGATGAAGATATAATCCTCTGAAATGCTTCATGGAAATATTAATAAAGTGATTTCTTTCAGTTTATTGAGTCTAACCCAAAATGATCTCATCCGAAGTTAACTTCGACCAATCGCTTTCATAGTGGAGAACGGGCTGAAACAGCGACAACATACACACAGCAGATGGCTATCAGATTCTGCTAGGACATACTACTGTTGTCAGCGAATGTTGACTCCAGTTTGTTGTGAATATTTCACTTGGCTTAAACAGTCTAACAATGGGTAATCAAAGTACTTGTAAAATTGTGAGATCTTTCTTAAAATGAACATGAAGTTGATGGATCATTTTGCACTGGCAGTAGTGTTGTCATGTGAAGTCCATAATAATAACACGATCACTGTCTGTTAAATATTTTTAAAATTTTTCTAGAATATATAACAAAAGGACGTTTGAATAAATAGGCTGATAGTTTAAGAACATTTGTTCTGTTTTATCTAATCTTAACGTGTCTTTCTTTGATATAGGTATGCAAACATTTCAGACTTCTGACATCCTAATATATATGGATATTTAAAAACCATTACATCAGCGATCAAGAATGGAGTTCCTGAATCTCATTTCTGAAGAACTTTCTCAAAACTAACTTAACAGAAAAATACTGTATGTCACGCTTGTAGGGAGTGAGAACAGATGGCCCATATAATTGTTTTGGTTGTGTAACGTTTCTAAACCATCATGTAAAACAAGTAGACGTGTATAATGACGGCTCCTGCACTCTAGTGAACTCAGGATCGTAGGTAACCGCACAATTTTCAAGTGATCAACCGTGCACATCTTGCTATAAAATTGCTCATAAATGATATTACACGTGCAGTCGAGACACAACAAATTAGCTACCAAACATAATGTTATTCCCTTTTAAATCGTTGGCACAATAGCGCAAGCATCGTAACGGAAAAAGATAAATAAAAATTACTATCGCGCATATCAGTTGCATATGGAAAGGAACTACATTTCATAATTGAAACCACATTTCTGCAAAGTGGTGTAGTAGGGTACAGTTCCAAGAAAATTCTTAATGAGTCCGTTCCATTCTAAATTAATATTAAAGCAATTCGCGACTTACCTTCCATATTGCTCTGTCGCATCGTCCTCTTCCAGCTCTGGTTTCATATTGGTTCCAGAAATTGCAGACTTTATGTTTCGTCCTCATCAGCAACTCAATCATTTACACTGGGCTTTTTGCACAATGGGCGTCTCTCTCACCGTCTTTCTGAGACATTCCCACTGGGTTTTCCCAGCGAGTGTCGGTATCGCTACTTCTTCTCGCGGCTGAAGTATGATCTTTGGTCTCAGAAATTGTCAACATCTGTCAAACATAATTTTGTCCTCTCTTGAAAATTACAGTTACTATTTCATTATACAACAGAAACAGATCACAAAAAGAAAAGAGAGATTTTTTTTCTTGTTCAAAACATAGGTCTACAAAAATGTGGAGCTGTATGGTTACAGTCTATATTCACGCGACAGATGTAAATGTAAAACCTTACTATATTCAAACCATAATATTTTTATGCATACATTCTGATAGTTTGGTGTCCATTCCTGATAAATCGTTTAAATACCTTTAGAACATCAATTGTCCTATTGCACTTACTTTACGCACAACATATGTTACATTGGTATCTGTCGAACATTTGCTGTTCAGTACAACGTGCCAGCGTCCATCAGTAAAATATCATCGAGGCAATCGTATATTCGTGAAGATACCCCGTAAGATCTATTTAAATTGTTAGTCGTTATTGAGGAAGAAGGAATCGACCACTTCATCTGGAAGTGCTCCACTTGTAAAGAAAGAAGCGACGTTCAGAACAATGTATAGATTGAAATTTCCTGGCAGACTAAAGTTGTATGAAGGACAAGGATTCGAACTTGGGACCTTGGCCCTTCAAGAGCAAGTGCTCTACCAACTGAACTATCTTAGCGCCACTCAAGCGCTGTCCTCACAGCTTTACTTCCACCATTAACTCTATTCTGACTCTGAAGTCGTGCTAAAGTAACTCAGTTGCTAAAGCACTTGCCTATGAAAGGTAAAGCATCGCACAACCTCCCATATGGAGGACACAGTAACAAGAATCCTACCATACTGAAACAACATAGACAGTTGAAAGCAAATAAGCCGCCAGATCCGGATGGAATCGCATTTCGGTTTTACGAAGTGTACTCCACTGTGTTGACTCCTTATTTAATTGGCCACCGCGGTGGCCGAGCGGTTCTAGGCACTTCAGTTCGGAACCGCGCGACTGCTACGGTTGCAGGTTCGAATCCTGCCTCGGGCATGGATGTGTGTGATGTCCTTAGGTTAGTTAGGTTTAAGTAGTTCTAAGTTCTAGGGGACTGATGACCTTAGAAGTTAAGTCCCACAGTGCTCAGAGCCATTTGAACCATTTGAGCCTTATTTAATTGTATTTTTAGCGAATACCCACGAGGGCGAGTGTTCTTCAGAAACAAGCGTATCATCAGGAGTGCCCTAGGGAAGTGTGACAGGGTCGCTGTTATTTACTATATACATAAACGATTTGGCGAACAGTAGTAATCTGTGGACATTAGCGGATGATGTTCTGGTGTAGGGGAAGGGTTTGTCGTTGAGTGACTGTAGGAGGATAAGATGACTTAGACAAAATTTCTAGTTGTTGTGGTGATTGGCAGAGAGTTCTAAATATTTAAAAATGTAAGTTAATGCAGATAAGTAGAAAAAAACAGAAACGCAATGTTCGAATACAACATTAGTGGTGTGCTGACTGGCATAGTCACGTCGATGAAAATCTAGACGCAACGTTGCAAAGCGATATGAAATGGCAAGATCATGTAAAGATTGTAAGAAAGGCGAATGGTCGAATTCGGTTTAGTGGGAGAGTTTTAGGAATGTGTGGCTAATCTGTAAAGGAGATTCCATATAGGACAGTGGTGTGTCCCATTCTTGAGTGTTTGCGATCCGTAGCTGGCCAACTGAAGGAAGAAATCGAAAAAATTTAAAGGCAGGGTGCTAGATTTGTTACCGCTGAGCACTAACAGCACGCTAATATTGCGGAGACGATTTGGGAACTGAAGTGGAAATACCTGGAAGAAGGCGAGATTCTTTCCGAGTAAAACTATTGAGAAAATTTAGAGAACCGGAGTTTGATATGGATGCAGAACGATTTTAGTGGAGGACTGCGATGAAAAGATACGAGAAATCACGGCTCAAGTGGAGGCATATAGATAGTCGCTTTTCCCTCGCTGTTTTCAAATGAAACGGGAAAGAAAATGATTAGTAGTGGTACAATGTACCCTCTGCCACGCGGCGAAGGGTGGCTTGAGGAGTATGTATGTAGATATGGATGTAGACGAAGGCAAAGGTCCCTGGTACAAGTCTTGATCTGGTACACAGTATTAAGCTCCCAAGAAGTTTCATATTATCCCACACTCCGCGGCAGAGTGAAAACTCATTCTTAGTACGTAGTTTACATACATTATTGAATGTATAATACTTCTTTACGTGCTACTACTTGTCAGAAGAAAAGGGTGCGCTAATTTTGTCCTGCGATGTATTACAGAAAAGCAACGCACCAGGGAATCCATAAGTAATGGTAATAATAAAAATTGTTTTTATTCTAATAAGGGTAACCACACAAATTGAAAGTAGGCAGTTGTTGCCTACCTTCCCTAAATTTGGATCGCTCTAGAACTTGTGAAAGTATTATTCATGTAGGAGTAACAATATCTGATATAGCATATCAGTCAGAGAAATTACTTATAGTACAGCGCAGAGCTATTTTTTCAAAAAAATAATTTTTATTTTCGTTTATCGTGTATAGCATCGAAATGGCTGAAGTCGTTCTAACAGTTTATCCCCACTTCTTTGAAGTTTTCAAGGTTTTGGTGCGTGGTGAGTAGGATTAGGATGGCACACCGGTGGCTGAGTTCTTCCAGTCGACTACTGCGACTACGTTTCTACTCATTTGAAAATATCAACATCACAGAATGTCGAACAATGCTATAAAAGAAACATTGCGCTGCTCCTCAGTGTGGGGACTGGACAACTGTTTGGTGAGCGTAGCTTCTGGGAACCCGTAAACGAACGACCTGTTACCGTCAGCCGATAACATCAGAAGCCATCGACTGTCTGGTAAAAAAACTTGCAAATATTTACTCTTCACGCTGTCCGCATTGCGATTCGGAGCGTAACTCGTTTATACCAAACAACTTTTCATCGACCTTAATTTGCATTATCTTCGAGCAGAGCTGAAGGTTCCTGCAAGTGTTTGCTCTCTTTCTGGCGTTGGCATCGTCGAAGTCACCGGAGAAACTATCTCTAATAAAGCCTCTGCTGTTTTACAACCACGATTAGAAACACGCCATGATGTATTTAGCTTTTCAGAAATATCAGAAAATATCTCATCATTGGAAATACAAATTACGCACATTATAGCAGGACCCTCTCACAACTAAACTTCACACGAAGATGTTTTCAAAAGAACCTTACGTCAGTGTACAGGCTACCCAAAATATTTAGGGCCAAAATTGCATAGATGGCAGAAAATTCTAAAATGAGTGTTGTGAGACATGAATATTTAGTTCCTTATTGACTTAAAAAACTTATACCTTGCAGTAACAATTTAAACACACAGCAGGTGTCCAGGGTGACAATGTCATCGGCACATGACATTTTGCCACACTCTCTGGAATATCTGTTGTACAATGAGATAGCTTTCTGGAACTCCATCAGCCAGGTTCTGTTAGGGTTTCTTACAACGACTGCGTGTAGCTCAAATGCGAGTCATTATAAGACGATCGTGTATTGGTTTTGAAGGTAGAGCCACCGGTGCGGCAGGAAGTTATTCTTTGTGAACAAAAGTATTTTACAGGAACGAGCGTCCCACGTATTGTTTGGTACCCCTTCACTCTAGCGGTTCGGGAAGAGACTTGGAAAGTGGAGGCGATAATACGAGTATTTTTACGGCGTGTAGCTGCGCCTTCAGTAACGACGACTCTGGTGGTAAACACGTCACGTAGGGGTGGCCGTTAGCCCTGAACTGGAAATTAATAACCCACCTCCGCAGCCTAGATTGATAAAGCCTGTGCGGTGGCGTTCGACTCAGAGGTAAGTTGACTCGAGTCCGGGCCAGTATTTGACCGGCAATGGAAGGAGAGATGATGGCGTGAACCCCGGATCACCAGTCTCTGCGCTAATGTCCTAGATTAAAATCCCAAACCTCTGCGCAGTGTCTCATGATGTGACAGTACGTGAAACTATTGTTGGTGATCTGTCCGCCGGATGGGGACGTTAATCCAGGTGGTCCCGTTGTTGTTATTCGAGAG
Organism: Schistocerca piceifrons; assembly: GCF_021461385.2. Lineage (NCBI taxonomy): Eukaryota > Metazoa > Arthropoda > Insecta > Orthoptera > Acrididae > Schistocerca > Schistocerca piceifrons. The sequence goes on from NC_060139.1 coordinate 847,113,617, forward strand.
GAGCAGACCACAGCCGGGCATAGCCAGCTCGGATTTCAACCTCTTCCTTCTCTCAATATCGTCTTGGAACACTAACACACCACTGCAATATACATGTATCCATTGAACAAAATCCACGACGCAGCCCTGACATATCCCCAAGGCAGGGTGCAAGGGTGCACGGAGGTAGAACACTTGTTCTGATAGGTGGCTGAATCCACCCCTTGGGATATCCTAGCCGAACTAGGTCTTACTTATACAGGGTGGTCCATATATCGTGACGGGGCCAAATATCTCAGGAAATAGGCGTCAGACGAAAAAACTACATAAAAAGAAACTTGCCTAACTTGAAGAGGGAAACAGATGGCGCTACGGTTGGCCCGCTAGATGGGGCTGAAATAGGTTAAACGGATATCAACTGCGTTTTTTAAAATAAGAACCCCCATTTTCTATTACATTTTCGTGTAGTACGTAAAGAAATATGAATGTTTTAGTTGGACCACTTTTTTCGCTTTGTGATAGATGGCGCTGTAATAGTCACAAACATATGGCTCACAATTTTAGACGAACAGTTGGTGACAGGTAGGTTTTTTTAAATTAAAATACAGAACGTAGGCACGTTTGAACATTTTATTTCGGTTGTTCTAAAGAGATAGATGTACCTTTGTGAACTTATCATTTCTGAGAACGCATACTGTTACAGCGTGATTACCTGTAAATACCACATTAATGCAATAAATGCTCAAAATGATGTCCGCCAACCTCAATGCATTTGGCAATACGTGTACCGACATTCCTCTCAACAGCGAGTAGCTCGCCTTCCGTAATGTTCGCACATGCATTGCCAATGTGCTGACGCATGTTGTCAGGTGTTGTCGGTGGATAACGAGAGCAAATATCCTTCAACTTTCCCCACAGAAAGAAATCCGGGGACGTCAGATCCGGTGAACGTGCTTCGACGACCAATCCACCTGTTATGAAATATGCTATTCAGTACCGGTTCAACCGCACGCGAGCTATGTGCCGGACATCCATCCCGCTGGAAGTACATCGCCATTCTGTCATGTAGTGAAACATCTTGTTGTAACATCGGTAGAACATTACGTTGGAAATGAGCATACATTGAACCATTTAGATTGCCATCGATAAAACTAGGGCCAATTATCCTTCCTCCCATAATGCCGCACCATATATTAACCCGCCAAGGTCGCTGATGTTCCACTTGTCGCAGCCATTGTGGATTTTCCGTTGCCCAATGGTGCATATTATGCCGGTTTACGTTACCGCTGTTTGTGAATGACGCTTCCTCACTAAATAGAACGCGTGCAAAAATCTGTCATCGTCCCGTAAATTTTGTTGTGACCAGTGGCAGAACTGTACGCGACATTCAGAGTCGTCGTGTAAGGTGTCAGGCAAATCCAACACATTCCATGAAAACCCTGACATGATAAGCAAATCCAGTAATATGTCACATGGCTCCGAATAAATCGTGACATTAAATGAACCAAAGTAATACGAGTAACGAGTGAGCAAATGGAATACCACAGACTAACACAAGAATGCCTAAATGCATGTCATATTCTTCCTACCGTGAGACAGACGCAGTTCCGAGGGGAGAAACGAGAACAGAAGCCGAGAGCAGAACTGTGTTAAGCTCGAAGGCCCCACGATAAGGGGCGGACACCCACGTCGCCAGCTAACCGACAGGACCACCCCCGAGCCCTCCAGAAGAATAGTATAGATCTTACGATAACACTAAAAGGCCTACACCAGCCGCATGTTTTAGCGTGAGACTTTTTCGCGTCTCTGTTGCGATGCAATCGTTAAAAATATTGCCCTACCACGAAAAGTAACCACCAGGACCACCCCCAGACCATGTTAAAAGATAGAGCCCTCCAGAAGAACAGTATAGATCTTACGATAACACTAAAAGGGCCACAACAGCTGCAAGTTTTAGCGTGAGACTTTTTCGCGTCTCTGATACGTTGCAAACTTTAAAAACTTTGCCCCACCGCGAAAAGTATAACGTTTCTCATTGGAGAGACAGAATTTTTTTAGGCAGAGCTTAAGGTTAACATTGAGACCCTGATTGGTCAGATGAAAACACAGCCAGATAGTTTTTTTTAAACCATCTTCTGTAAATTGTAGGAAGGAGAAGTGAGGAAAGAGTTGCTTCCGAGACGGCGAGATGCATGGAGCTGCGCCGGCCACCGCCCCCTGGCGAACACCGACAAGGTAATGAACGCACGCGATGCCGCATTTTTGAGCGCATATGGCTTCACTCAGAACTGCAGAAGTCTCACCTGTTACATCCCCTTTTTACGTAATACTAGTGTCGATCGTCAATTAAATCTCATGGTATTCACATTTGCTACGTAAGTTAAAATCCGAAATGCGATGATTTTTCTGTTATATAATTATTGAGAAGCCACATCAGCCACTGTAATTTACGACAAGTTAGATAAGTAATTAAAGATAATTGAGGGTCACTGTAGACCATGTTGATAGTTTCCACTTTTGTGAAACTTAATTTAAACCTAGATTATAGATGTGATATGGCATAGGCCCATCCTTCGATCCATTGTAGAATTTGGAAACCCATTCAGGGAATATTCGTTCACATTTTTGTTGAACACAGTTGGTTTTTATAATCCTGTATTAAAACATTTCCTTTTATCAATAGTGCAATTTATAAACAATGTTTTGTGAGTAGAATAAAATTTCCAATGGTAAACTTAACTGCTTTTTCGACGTTATTTTACCAGCTAACTAAAAATAGGAAAGCCTTGAACCCCTTCCACTAAATTTAGTTAGTATTAAGATTCTTTTACAGGGAATGCAGTAGAGCTGACGCCGAAATCATTATGTATTTGGTTATATCATCGCTAGTCTCACTGAACTCGTCTGAACTCTATAAGTCATGTGTGGTCTGGCGTCTCCTTACCAGCAACAGGTCCCAGGTTCAAACTAGTCAATTCCCTAAAAAACACTCTCAGAGCGTCGTTGCGCGAAAGTGGTAGGGAGACACGACTTAGAACAAACAGACATCACGCAGAATGTTAGAGTCGCCATGCAATTCCTGTTGCATAGAAATATGGTACGGGTGCAATCGATGTTGATGTAGCATTCTCAACACCGGCGTTCTTGAGATTCCCGATTCTTGCGCATTTTGTCTGCTATTGATGTGCGGATCAGCCGCGACAGCAGCTAAAACACCTACTCGGGCATCATCATTTGTTGCATGTCGTGGATGGCGTTTCACATGTGGCTGAACACTTCCTGTTTCCTTAAATAACGTAACTATCCGTCGAACGGTCCGGAAACTGGATGATGTCGTCCAGGATACCGAGCAGCATACAAAACACACGCCCGTTGGGCATTTTGATCACAAAAGCCATATTGTATGAGGATATTGAGAGGGTAATGCAGT